>NW_005842132.1:1803947-1805008 GCF_000455745.1 Alligator sinensis | reverse complement strand
TAAATATAACGGGGGGTGGAGGAAAGGAATGGGGGGGGGGGGTTGGTTTGGCTGCCATTCTTCATGTTCTTTTGCCTTTTTTTGTTCCTTGCTGGTCTCTTGCTGATAATGTGCAGGGTTGTTTTTTTTCTTTCCGCCCAGTACAGCATGTATCAGTCAGGAGAACATATGTGAGGATTTGTACTGCGCGCCTCTTGGCTCAGATGATAAAAAGCACCTGTCGAGAGGCTGGGTCTGAGGGAAGTGAGATATGCCAGGCAGTGGACCCACGCCCTGATCTCAGCTTTGCCTCAGGCTCATTTTGCAGCAGAAGAGAAACTGGTCCTGGCTGCTGGGTGCCTCCGTTTCATGGGGAATGCAGCTTGAGCCAAGGTTGCAGAGGTGCTGAGTGACCGTGGCTCTCGCTGATAGCAGGTGCTCGGGACCTTTGGAAAATCAGGCCTGAGGTGTCTATGTGATTTGGGCTGCCACCAGGAAATAGTCCGCCTGCTGCCAGGTGTTGCCATCCCCCAAACCCTGCTGAATCTCTGGGGCAGAGGGGAAAAGCCCTTCTCCCATGGTGTGCCAGGAAGGTGGAACCAGATCTCAGTTGCTCTTGCTGTAACTGGGCTGGAAACTAGGGCAAGGCTCCAGTGTGCCAAGGCAAGTTTGCACCATGTGAGCCAGGCAGTGGATATCTCCCTGCACTGGAAAACTCTCCAGGGATCACCTGCTAGCAGATACCAGGACTGGACTAGCAGGGAGCTCCCCCATGGCCATTTCCCCCACCCCCTGTAGCATCTTCTATTGGGGAAGGCTGGGCGCCCCCACATAGCCGATGGTCCTGCCTTCTTCCCTAGAGCATCTTGTTCCAGGAGGGATGGAGACTGTGGCAGCTGGGAGCTTGGACACACAAGCAGAGCTCCTGAACCATTTTTTCTTCTCCCGCTCAGAAGAGAAGCGGGGTCAGGAGTAAGTGGATGGCTGCCCCCTGCCTGCAACCATTCATTGTTCCCTGCCGTGACTCATGCTGGGAGAAGTGGTGAGACAACAGCCCCAAAGGGTCTGGGGCACTGTCACCT
>NW_005842132.1:1794064-1803937 GCF_000455745.1 Alligator sinensis | reverse complement strand
ATGCCAGGGATGTGATTGGAATTGATGCTAATCCTTTCTCATTCACTGCTGGGGAACATAGCTGCGTCCCTTCTCAGAGGGGTGCCTGGCAAGGCTCGTTGAGTACTTGAAAATTAATTATCAGACCGGTAGAACGATGCGCGACCCTGCTATTATAATCAGCAGGGTCACATTCCCTCCGCGGGCCTAATCTACTGAGAGTTTCAAAGAGATTTATTGTGTTCTTGTCTGGAACATGCCATCACAAGACTCTGCTGCCTAATCTGCATTTTCCTGCACTGGCCTAATTTCCTCTTGGCAAGCGTTTTGGTCCCAGCAAAAGGTGCTGCAGTAACAGCCTTGGAGACTTCCTCTGATCTGTGACAGTGCAGGGCCAGCCAGGAAAGCAGGAGGGCGAGCTGCAGTTGTGCTGTGTGGGCTAATGTGGGTTCGGAGGCCCCCCACGAGGGGCGGCAGAGGAGCTCAGCCTTCATCGTCTGTGCATTCTGCGCTCAGCTGGCCATCAGGAGGTCCCTTTGCTTGGACAAGGGTCTGGCAGAAGGTGATGGGACACACGGTGTCTCTCCCAAGCCTGCTGGTTGACGGCTGTTATCTGAGTCACGCCTACTGAGATGAGCCATGTGTTCGCACAGGATTTCATAATCCAGCCAGGCAAGGCCGCATAATCGTGCCCAGACACAGCATGCCCACACATACCTGCGCTAGGTTTAATCTAGTTAGCACGGCTAACAATAGCAGTGTGAACACAGCATGGACTTCGGGGTGGGGGGCTGCAGAAGCAGGGGATATAAGCCGGTTGTGAGCTGGGGCTGAAGTCTGCATTGATGGCTTCTCTGCTGTTGTTACTTGGGCTGGGTAACTGGAAATGACTGTAGATGTGTCTGCCCGTGCTGCCTCACACCTTTGTGGCTGTGCTGATGTGCCTCGGTGCGTTACCAGAGGTCACGCCCAAAGTCTGTGAGCTGGGACTTGAACCTATGTGTCCTGAATCTATCAATCCAGTGTTTTAATTGCTAGATTATGAGAGGCTAAAAAATTTGTACTGGCACCTGACTGGTGTTCAGTCACCTGGAATGATGATGGTGGGCATTCCTTGACTTCCTAGAAGATGCAGATGGATGTCTATCTTCTATGTGTATTCTGGTGTCAGCGTTTTGAGAGGAAGCATTGGATTTCCATCCTTTTTAGCCAGAACTGGAGATGCTTGTTCTAACACAGTCTGCTCCAGTGGTGGGAGATCATTTTTCACTACAAATGTTTAGGGCTGGATTTACAAAGGGACTTGGATGCCTTAAAGAGGCAGTAAGGTACCCATTGGGACAATAATTCCCAGCACTGCCAGTGACTTTCAATAGGAGTTAGGCACCTAATTTGCTAAGGAATTTCTGGAAACCCCACTAGACAACTACATGCACCAATAAGCACCTAAACCCCTATGCAGACTTTGGCCCAAAGTGATTTTTGGCTTACAAATTCCGTGAAAGTCAGTACAACCCATCAAAGGCCACCTTTGCCCAGAGGACTTCTCTTTTTGGCCGAAGCACCCGGGAGGCTTTATGCTCGAGGGTGCTAGCTTTTTTAAAATTTAAATGTGGTAGAAGTTAAAAAAAAACCCTCTGATTAAATCAGTTCTGGCTCAGAAATTCAAGGCAGGAGGGTAGGGAAATCCAGAATCAGGGTCTGGATCTGATCTCCTAACTCTACCATATTGAGAAGAGTCATTTTTTTTTCCTGTAAAAGGAAGGTATTTTCTTCCCTTCTAATTTTTGTGCCAGTCCTCCTTCTCTATCTTTTCATGCCTTCTCAGGATATTAGGGCAAGCCTGGGAAGGGGGTGATGATGCAGGGTTGACAGTGAGGTGGAGAAACAGAAAATATACCTTGGGATTGGCGTTCCCTCAGTGATTGTATCAGGAAGGAAAATACCTCCCATTGTTGGCAAATATTTTCTTCCAAACTGGAAGTCTCATTTATAATATCTTTGGGGAATGGATCAGTTTGAGAGCTCATGGGCTCTCTGCTGCTTCTGCTGGTGGAAAGGCCCCGAGAGAGTTCAGTGAGCCCTTGTTTCGTTGTAGAGACCCATTGCCGGACTGCCTATAACATGCTGATTATTCTTTCGGAGGAGAACAAAGTGGGCACTGAAGCCAATTTATCCTGAGAGCAACCCACAGTCGCACATTGGCAAGTCATGGTGAGCAACCTATGGAAGATGCAAGCAATGCGCTTATGATGTGCTCAGCATCCCACAATACTATGCGCAGTTGCGCACCCTCATCCATGCATGGAAACGTACCGACAAGGGATTTTCCTGGTTCTGTCACACAGGGATGTACCTGATAAGAGATGTCACATGCCTCTCACCTCAAGGGAGCACATTGAAGAACACACATGTGACATACCGCCGGTCTTATGATAACATGTTTTATCTATGAGATAGCAACCCCATAGGAGCGCTGGGGGAGCATCCCCTTGGGTGTAGCTCTGGAGTAAAGTCTATTACACCCTTTTTTATTTTAATGGGTAATTATCTTGACAAGATAGAGTGGCTTGTCTGCTTGTTGAGAGATGAATGCATGAAAGGGCCCTAAGCTGAGGGAGAAGATTAATAGCCCCTGTCAATAACGTGGAAGAAAGGAGAACTTGACGGGCTTCGCATGAGTAATCTCCATGTAAGTCCGAGAGAATTTTTATAACTTTGAAGGATGGACTGTAAATTTGCCTCCTTGATATCATCTTTTCTTGTTGGTCAGTTTGTATCAGTTGTTCTAACATCTTCTCAGCCCGGCACATTGGCTGATGAAAGCGTCTCCACGCTCCTTCCTGGTGGAGATTGGGAGCGGCACAAAACTGGGATGTCGGCGTGTGTCGTTCTCTTAGCTCTGTTTTGCCTCCTGCTGCCCCGCTCCTGCCTGCCTGGCTTTAGGAGCAGCTGCCTTTTTGTTTAGCAGAGGTGAGGAGGTGTGCACATTGTGATCTCTCTTGCTTCTGGGCTTCCTTAATGTCACGGGGATGTTGTGGAGATGGGACGTGTGCTGGTGGTGGTTTGCATTGGCAGAAAAACAGAGTAGAAGCCTCTTAGTGGACTCCAGGGGAGGGCAGATCATGGGAAGCATGGCCTCTCCCTCCCTTCTTTTTCCCTTTATCTGTTTCTCTTTCCCCACCTCCTTCTCATGTCCTTTCCCTCCTCTTCAGTAATATCCCTCATGCTCACCTCTCTGATCTTGCCTTTGTCTTCCTGTGTGAGTCACCAGGCAGCTTCATGAGCAAGCGAACATGCTCTGCGTGGGGTGCATGAGCAGGGATGCTGCTAACAGAAGTGCTTGCTGGGGACACATATCAGCATCGCGCCTGGCTGAGAAAACCTCCCTGCTGCACTGCCCTCAGTTCAGCCCTCTCAGATAGAGAAAACCAAGTATCTCCTGATCGCACAGCCCCTGCTCAGGCTTGACCTGGCCAGTGGATGCTGTGGGCCATCATCCCTTGCCCCTGACATGCAAAAAGCCAGGGATAACAGCAGGGAATTTCATGGCTTCATGCATGGATAGAGGATGGCAGAGACCAGTTGGTCTCTGCCACTTGGCAGCAAGGGTTGGGTGCCCCTTGATTGCTCACGGTACCAGCTTCCAGCACTGCAAAGAGATCTGTCACGTTCCAGGCTCTTAGGAAGCTGAGAAATGTGAACATCTGTTTCTTTTCTCCTTGGCTTTATCCTTGCCACCTCGGGGGCTCCCTGCCTACCAGGAACCTGCTGCAAACTGCCCACCCGCAAGAGCCTTTGCATGCTCTTGTGTTCCCTTCCTCCTTGAGAGGTAAGCTGGGGAAGAGAGGGCCGCCCCTTCACCCTAGCTGACTTTCCCAGCTTCACTTCCAATTCCTGTTTGCTGGGCTGAAGGGGGTGGGAATGCTCTGCTCCAGCTCCTGTGCGCGGAGGGCTTGCTTCACAGTTCCTATGAGGTCAGGTCAGGGCTTGAATGAGCTTACAACTACCAATTTTTTAACGTGGCCTTTCTTATGGGAAACCTTGTGCCTGTTGCATAATCTTGATTCCATGTCGCCCTCTGGCAAGCAGGTCTCAAGGCTGTAAGGCCGAGGCGGGTCCAGAGGATGGGAGGGAGCAGAGGCAGCAGCTTTAGCAGATGTAAAGTGCCACCTCCCAGCCAGTCCCAGCCCCCTGGGAAGTCTAGTCTCAGCATCCTGCATGGAGTTCCTCAGTCCTCAAGTGATGGGAGCGCAAGGCTGGGGGATCTTTGCAACCTCTGTCCACACTGTGCCATGCAGCTCAGGCTGAGGGACGGAGCCACAGAGTCAGCCTGTGTGCAGCAGCCCCCATCAGGAGTCAGCCCGGTCTCTGTTCACACCAAGGTCTAATCTGATCCTGTGTGTTTGGGTCCTGTCCGTGGGGTGCATCAGTTTAGAGCTGGCTCCCCAGTACTGAACCTGCTGAAGAGTTGCCAGCCAGGTTTCCAAACCCAGGAGGTTCCAACCTTCTCTTGTCCCATCCGCACCCAAAAACAGAGGAGCAAACCTCAGGACTTTGCCAGGGTGGGCTGGGGTGGGCATCTAGCAGCTGCCCTTCATGGAAACCCCACCTTGCCCTGGCCCCCGTATGTTGAAGCTTCCATTTCCTTTTACTTGTTCAGCTTTCCATGCCCGTAGCCTAACCCAAGCTCACTTGTGCTCAGCCTGGTGTCTGGAGGGCTTTCTTCCAGGGGCTGTGACTGGGGTATTGAGGAGGCTCCCATCCGTTGCTCTCTGATGCAGTGCCACACCACAGGGGACTTTTCCTTAGCTTTAATTAACAGTGTGCTATGTTAATCGGTGTCTTTTGCTAAATGATTAACATGTTTCAAGTCCCATTAAGAGCAGTTATGACAGGGAGAGGCAGGCAGCTGTCGCTGGTAATTACCACATACTTGAATGATCCTGTAATCCAGGGTTGGCAGGAAAGGTTGGGAATGAATCTATGGGTCAGTGCTGGGGGCATCAGAGGAGTCAGGGAGTAGAATGGGAGGAGATCGAAGGGGTGGTGAGAACATGACAGAGGGCACGCAGCAAGTGATGGATATCGCAGACAGTCCCTTGATACTTGATAGCTCCCGAGAGACTGATACTGTAGATGCCAATGGCAAGACGGATGAGACTGGCATGTGGGGAGATGAATAATATTTGCATAAACTGTAGCTTAGGCCATGACTGGGGTATGAGAGCCCTGAGATGCCAGAAAATACATACCACATGGCCCGGTGCCAACTGCAGACAGCTCCAATGCGGTGGAAACAAAACAACCCAAAGGGTGGGACCAGGCTGTGCCTGGGTGCAGGGCGGGATGGGGTTGGCATTTCAGCCACAGCCCCACATACTATAGGGAATGATGCCCTTCCTGCGAGGCACTGCAGCCATGCAGCTGCCAGGACGGCGCGCCTGCCCTCACCCAGAGGGTAGATCACACTGCCTCCTGGGAGGTGCCATTCCTCACATGAGCCATAGCGATCACATTAAATCAGGGGGGATGTTGAGAAGCCCCTCCAGTGATAACTAGTTGCAAAGGAAATGCAGAGAGGCAAGGGTTTAATGGGTGGCCTCTTTTACTGGACCAACTGCATGGTTGGGCTAGACTTACACAAGTTTTTAAATGCAGTGCATTTTTCTCCTGGTGACCTGAAGAAGATCGTGCTGCATTTGAAAGCTTGTCTAAGTCCATCCTAACCATGAAATTGGTCCAGTAAAAGAGATCACCCACAAAAATCTTTGCCTCTTGTGTTTCCTAGACCATCACTGCTACAACATCACCCAAACACTCCCACCAACACATGCAGGTTATTCTGCCTCTCCTGGAAGGCCCTCTTCTAGGAGGTGGGACCTCCTGAAAAATATATATCGCAGTGCTGGAAAAAGCTTGGCATAGAGGAAGGACATAGGTACCGATTCAGAGAGCTTTCATGCAGCACTGGGAGCTGTTTTCCTTCTCCTCCTCTCCCAAGTGCTCAGCTTTTATCTCTACACCCATATCAGGTTTGGGATGTTGCTTACTATTTGGCCCAGTTTCAGAAACATCCACCGCAGCCTCCTTTAGGCTTCACGATGAGTTTGGGGCTGTTTAGAATATATTTCCATGCTGACGCTGTTAGTGTTTACCGTGTAAAGTTTATGTACCATAAACTTCTTGTCTGGGAAAGATGAGTTCTAACTAGCTGAAAGGTTTTATGGGGTTTAGAGCAGAGATTAGTGTTAAGATGGAAGCGCTAAACAACTATAAGTGATTAAATGATGCTACTATGCTTCACAGGGAGATTTTTTGCACAATAGGCATTCAGCAGTTCCCAGCTATTCCCTGAGAAATATTGATAGACAGTCACTTGAGGTACAAAAAATTAGATCTGGGTTGCATATACCTCCATATCTGGCAAAGGTTGAGTCAAGGGTGTGGCTTTATCTAGGACTTGCAGTAGGACCTTGTTTTTATAATTTGCAGCAGTTGCGATAGGCACTGTACGCCCATATAGGATGAGACTGGTCCTGCTCTGAAGAGCTTCCTCTGAATAAAGAAGGCAGACAAAGGGGTTATTTGCATTAGGGGAACTGAGGCATAGAGAAGGATCATGGCCAAATTCTTATGGATCTTGGGTGCTCGTGACTTGCAGCTGACCTGAATGGTATCTCCAAATGATGATTTGAAAATCAGGCCCTGAAGGATTTATCCAAGGTTATGCAGCAGGTTGGTGGAAGGAGTGATCAGAACTGAAACCAGATTTCCTGAGTTTCCGCACCCTCAATTATTATAGGTCTAATTTCAGAACAACCCAACCCCTGCCCCTCTGATGGGAGCATGTCTTAACATCAGAGCCACTGCACTTACCGCCTCGTTTCAGCAAGCATTGTATGGGGATTGGTGCTGGGCAAAAGGCTGCGGGGATGGCCTCAGTGCATTCTGTGCCAACTTTCCAGCAGCTATCGGGGTATTTCTGCAGGCTGCAGCATAGTGTGACAGTATCACACTAGCTTCAAATGAAGTAGCTCAGGTCCTGGAAGCAGCCGGCTGTGGTAGCTTAGAGCTTCAAGTGAAGTAATTTAACTTGCTGAGAAGGTGAATTACAAGAGAAGCAGGGTTGATGAGCTCTGCGGTAGGGTGGATAGCTGTTCCCCGAATGAACGCGAGCGACTATGGGTATCCCTGTGCTACACCGCGGTCCGCCACACAGGCTTTACCAGAGGGGTGTAGGAGCCTGGGCTGCAGCGAGCTCAGAGAGGTAGTTAGTTTGTTAGTCTGAAGTCACCAGTAGACAGAGTTGTGTATGAAAGCTTATACCTCTCGGATTTAGTCTGTAAGGTGCAATGCTACCCTGCCTTCTGCCTGGAGCGAGCTCCCAAAGCTGTTACAGTGCACCACAGAAGGAAGCTGTCAGCTATTCAACTGCCATATATACAACCATGCTGTTGGATCACCAACCAGTGCAATTACAGCTAGTCTGCAGAATCAACTGTCATCTCAGCCTGAGTTTTCCAACTACTCCATTGGTCTAATGAAAGATATCACATCTACCCAAAGAAGCTTGCCTGCCTACGTCCTTAGACCAACACGACTACAACCCAAAATCTCAGCCTGAGTCACTCTGGAGAAAGTGGTAGGACTGCTGGCTTGGGAGATGCCTTTATGCTTCAGTGCAGCCTCTTAGCTGTAAATACAATGGGGTAGGGACATGGCTTATGGAGAGCTCCCGCGTACTCCCCTCCCATGTGGCTGGTGGGGCATGGGGTCAGGGTGCTGGACACGGGGCACTTCCAGTACTCCAAGCCCAGGGGCTGGTTGTGATGGGCCTGGCCCTCATGGAAAGCCCAGTGAATGGGTTCCTCACAGCCTTACACCGTGTGCATCCAC
Organism: Alligator sinensis; assembly: GCF_000455745.1. Classification (NCBI taxonomy): domain Eukaryota; kingdom Metazoa; phylum Chordata; order Crocodylia; family Alligatoridae; genus Alligator; species Alligator sinensis. The sequence continues at coordinate 1,796,059 of NW_005842132.1, read as the reverse complement.
AGATCGTGAGCGGATCGGCCAGGACTCCTCGTACGAGCAGGAGGGGAAGGTGCAGTTTGTCATCGATGCCGTCTATGCCATGGGGCACGCCCTGCACAACATGCACAAGAGCCTGTGTCCCGGTAAGGTCGGCCTCTGCCCCAAGATGGACCCGGTGGACGGCGTGGAGCTCCTCAAGTACATCCGCAGTGTCAACTTCTCAGGTCTGTATGCCTGTGTATGTATAGGGAGGGCCTGTCCTTTGGTGTGACAAGGAGCGGGAGTGTGAGAGAGGAGGAGGAACATGGTGCACTCTCAGTACTCGCAGCATCGGGATGATTCGGAGGTTCTCTCACAGGGTGGGGTATGCACAAGAAAGAATTGGGCCCTTCCCCAGGTCCCCACTCCTGCTCTCAGCCTGGACTTGCTGCTTGATTTGTGTATTGCAGTAATGCAAAGAGCCCCAACAGAGATGGTGGCACCAGTAGACCGGGTGCTACGCACACAGATACAGACTATCCCTGCTGAAAGAGGGCACAGTCTGAGACAGCCTGATGTTATTGCTGCCCCAGTGTTGCCGATGAAATGGAGGCCCAGGCTGTTTAAAGGCCAGATTTTTCCCTAAGCACATTTGAAAATGAAGGATGGGGTTTTCATAAAGACCAAGTGGTTTCAGAGCATGCTGAGAGGCCGTAAGACGTGTGCTCCCACGGGCAGTGTTCAAAATGCCCACTCTGACCACTTGCTCAAGGGCAGATCTATCCTGAGAACTATTAGCTACACTGCTATTGTGGGTGGATGTGCAATTTATTTTTTTCCACTAAGATTATTAGTGTGGCACAAGCCATGTTCTGCATGCAGGCGTTCTTCTGCAATTGGTACAATTATTCCTCTTCCCATGCTTTTCTGGCAGAAAACTCATGTGCTGTTATAACTGTATGAGCACTAGGGAGGCTATTCAGCATTAACCATGTTAGAGTATGCAGCAACTTTCTAGTGCAGGTGAAGCCTAAGGACCTAAATGGCAGCTGAGTTGTTTTGCAGATCCAGGGCTCATTTGGAGATTTGAGCCCTGTGGGGAGTTCTGCATCCTGGGATTTGCTCTAATTAAAGCGCCATCCTCCTTTCCACCCCCGGATCATGTGTAAAAGTGCCCAGAGGTACTAAATTTAATGCGCGTTAGCAAAAACGCATTCATGAACATGCTGACATGCCCTAAATTTCTTGTTTTATAGCCCTCTTTTGTAGTATGAGACCACCCACTGTTGGTTCATTCCTTTCCCAGTTCTGTTTCCATCCTTTCTCGCTCTCTCCTTTCCCCTTTGTTGAAATAAGTGTCTTGTCTGATTCATTCTGCTACATCTTTGTCTTCCTTCAGATCTCTCCTGGAAACTCATCTTTTCCCCATACTATATCTCTTTAATAAACATTTTCTGTCCTGTCCTGCTTATTGCTTCTATTTATCTCTTCTCTGTGATCTTCTCTGCAATATGTCTTCCTTATTTATTTTTCCCTCTTCCCCTCTTGCTCAATTCTCGGCTCTCTCTTTTTATTAGTATTTATTTGTACAATTCACTTGATTTAACTTTCGAGTAATTTTAAGCAAGTGGCAAAGTGCTTTGGGTGAAGGCATTAGGCTAAATTTATAGGACTGGCTAAAGAGCCCCTAGTACTTCTCATGAATTAGCGTGTCCTGGTCAAATTGCAATGTGGATAATTACACGTATTCTTTCTTAAGAGTCCCTCTGTAGTTTCAATGGGTATTATGGACCTGTCTATCTGTTCTCAGTGAGTTATGATTTGCATTACCTTTTTGCCTCCTCTTTGGCCTTGGATTTGAACTTCAGCCTAAATTAGAATAGCCTCTTCCCGCTATTTCATGAATGCAGCTGTAGCATTCACCCAAATATCAGATATCAGATTCACCCAAAGAACCTTGTTTGCTGTAGCACCTGAGTTGCAATTGAAGTTGGCTGCGTTTCAGCTGCCAACCATAGCTTGTCATGCAAGCAGGGG
>NW_005842132.1:1768193-1794054 GCF_000455745.1 Alligator sinensis | reverse complement strand
GAGGGAAAGCTCAGGTACAGGTTAGGTGTGTATGTGTGTGTGTGTGTGGGGGGGTGCTTAGGTTGTTTCGCATGCAGCAAGGAGAAGCTCTCTGGAAACGGATTATCAGGGCCAAGCCAGCCATGCCTCTGGCCGTCCACACTTCAGGAGGCTTTGCTCTGTCCGGGTCTGAATCGAACCCTGCTGCTTTTACATCTGAAGGGGCTCGGTGGTGCAGTGAGTTAATTCCTTCCCCCATGGCAAACCAGCCTGGGTTCACAGGGTGCCCCAGGTCATGCAGGTGGAAGGAGTTTGGTGCTGTTGTCTAACTCCCTTGTCTTTGCCAGCCCATAGACCAAGCTCACTGCCTTGCAAGTGGCATGTGCTCAGCAGAGGCTGCTGCAGACCTGTCCAGTATGAAAGACCTTTGCAGCTTTGGGAGAGCACAGAGTGGGTCTAGGTCTGGGGCAGGGGTGGACACCTCAGCACTTGTCTGCACTAGGTCAGTCCTTAATGAGGGTTGTTGCAGAGCTGTGAGAGGTCCAGACCTGGAACAGGAGAAGGTGCTGCAGGCCAAGGTTGAGGTAGATCCCCAGGCCTTGTGGGGCAGCCTGTGACTGCAGCAGCAAGGCACGCTGTGTGCCAGGTTTGAGGTGTGAATCTGTGCTGAGAAATCCCCCATGGCACTTCCCTGGGCTAAGCCTGCCAAGAGCCACTGCCTGTAGCCGGCAATTTTATGAAGTCCACGTTTGTCCGGGCTGCATATAAATGTGAGGTGCCGCGTCGCTGTTTCCCTCTGTGAGCTGCATAACTGAATGCTGAGAGGAGATTACTGTTCCCACCGAATGAACAATGTTGCATCATGATGTACTGCTGCTCTGCATGGATTTATTGTTCAGTGCTTTAGGAAAGAGACACCAAGATTTTGGCTGGTGTTGTGAGGGCGTACGGGCCACTAGGGGACAGGAGGGAGACCTGCTGAGCATCTTTGAAATCAGCTGCACATGGGAAACTGAACAGCTCAGATAAATGACAAGTCTAAGGGCTGGTTTCGACATGGGAGCATGTTAGTTTTGCTGGTGTCTCCGCTAGCTATGCCTTCTTTCTCCATCTCCATCATTTCTCGCTCCTTTATCTCTGCCGTCTCTTTCGCTCACTAATGATGTCTCAGCTTGACTTCCTGGCCTCGCACCTTTTATAGCTGCTTACATCTGTGCAAAGTGAGTGTGAAACACTACCGCTAGAGCGGGTGGAGAATTCTGCAGTTTCTCTTCACACAGGGGTAAGGCTGTGGATTAGCATCACCTAAATTGAGCATTGGCAGTATGACTTAAGTCCTCTCTAAAAGCTAAGCACCGGTTAGTTAGTGGTTAGTGCTTTGCCGAATGGGGGTGTTTAAATACAGGCTGAATTAAGGCTTTAGAAGACTTTACTAGATTTGAGGCAAGGAAATCTCAGGCTCAGGTCTGTCCCAATGGCTATTGTTGCTCAGTAAAGAGTCATAGCGGCCGGCCCCAGGGATTCCAGAAATACCCATTGCTGCAATGTCCAAGCACAGGTAATGGGGATTTCTGTTTGAAAGAAATGAAATTTGTTTGGAGAATTGAAGGGGCTAGAGCCACAGTTGAGCTGATCTACCCTATCTGAGGTTCAGGCCAAATGAGTCTTTTGTTATCTTCATCCACATGAGCAAGGTGATTTTTTTCTGAGAGGTCAGTCATTGCCCTGACAGGTTTGCTAGGATGGGCTATTTTTTATCATAGTTATTGAGACCCAAAATGCTGTAAGGACCGTGGAAGATGGCAGCAATTTAAGGGCCTCTTGGAGTTAGTAGCAAAGAGCCCACTGACTTTATTGGATCCGGATTAGATTGTGCCAGATGGATTCAATGCAGGGTGCAGCAAAGTGCAGTGCCTTTGGATGCTAATCCCTTCCTGTCTTGCAGGCATTGCTGGGACCCCGGTGACGTTCAACGAGAATGGAGATGCACCTGGCCGTTATGACATCTACCAGTACCAGATCCGAAATTCCACCCCCGAGTACAAAGTCATTGGGCAGTGGAGCGATCACCTGCACTTAAATGTAAGACCTTGGACTGGTTTTGCATTTGCCTGTACAGTCAGTGGAGAGGCATCTGGCAAAGAGAGAGGCTAGCAGCTCTACAGCATTCCCTGGGCAGCATTGCCTCTGTGCTAATCTTAGAGAAATGACCTGGCAGCTGGTTTACAGGGGTTGGAAATCCCCAGTACCCAAATTGGCTGCACTAACTCGCTACTGTGGCCAACTAAGCTCTTCCCAACTTATGCGTGATACACTATTAGCTTTGGAAGGATGTAATGTGTTCTGCATTCATGGAACACCCTTGAGGAGTGTCGGACGCAAAGATAAGCACTCCTAGGTTAGGAAATGCCATAACTGAGGCTGCCCGCACAACCTCAGTTCAGCCTCCTTGTGTGTGTGCATTATGAAACAGTCTTTAATGACATGCTCACTCGTTGCTTTCTCCCTAGTACGTGAGTGTGTAATTAAAGGGCTCTATCCTAATACGTGTGCATGAGTGGCCCATTTAAGGTTGCACCAGTAACTTTGATTCCAGCATTTCCTAATGCTCGAGTTTCTGACTTCATGTGGATCATAGCAGGTTTTGGACGTAGGATTGTTTTATGTGCCATTTCCTGTTGGTTTTTTTTTTATGATTTAAAAGTAAGTGGCAAAAAACAAAACTCTCTCACAGGGCAACGTATGGAGATGCGCTGATGAGATGGACCCTTTAGAGCCACTGCTCAGACACTTGAGTGAATGGATGGACTGAGAGCAGTCAGGAGAGGTCAGCCCTTTTGTGTGCTGGCACGAGGAGGGAGCAGAACCCTTATCCAACAGGTTTCACAGACATTTGCTATAGCAGAGAAAGAGGCTGTGTGTGTGCATTTTTGGGTCCTTTTTGTAGGTGAATGTCCATTTGTTTTAGGTCCATTTTGGAGGCTCTGGAGGTGAGTGTGTTTGAAAGCCCATGGGCTCTTCTGACTATTCCCTTCTTGTGCAGCCCATTCTGCCTATCCAGCCAGACCCAGTTTTCTCCTTGCTCATCATCAGATCTGTGTCTCCCTCCCCCATCCTCACCCATCCCCTTTCCTGACCAGTCCCTTTGACTACTGTTGGACCCCAAATTTTTTCTTCCCATCTGTTATACTGCATTTTCAGTACCGGCTCTTGTATCCTCTGCATTCAGCCAAGATGCTTTCTCCTTCATGCTGCCAGGGCCCAACAGGGCTGTCATTGAGCACACAGGACAGACAGGATCCCTGCTCTCAGATCAGGACGTGGATACAACAGTCTGTGCAACTCAGAGTTGCAGTTGCAAGGGAAGCCCTGCTGCACTTGAAAGAAAAGTCCTGCAAGGAAAGCCAACTGGAGCACAGTCACTGCTCATGGCTAACCTCTCAGAAGTGTCTAGTGAGCCTGTTTGAATGGTAGTTTTTCAAAGGTTTATGAATCAACCAAATTTAGATGGGTTTTCATGGGGCAGCAAAAGGCACATCCCTGATGCAACAATGAGCCATTGGCCAAATTTCTAGTCTCTGCTCCAAAGCAATTGTTTGTCAAAGCATTTCAAAGAGGTCACTGGGGTTTTTTTTTTAACTCAGGCAAAAAAAAATAAAAAATCTTTTGTCTTTTGTCCTAGCTTTGCCCCTGAGCTTGGGGCTTTAAATTTTATTTTTTTTTAATCTCCCAGAGGCACTGTGTTTGCATTGGGTCAACAAACAGTCGCTGCTGAGCTTATCATTCTCTCTCTCTCATTTTCGTCCTTCCACTCCAGAGATAGCTGCAGCTCATCGATTCTAGAAATGGTCTTTGTACGTAGCAGTTTTGCACCTTAGCCTGGTTGGGTTGATGGTACTAAATAGGTACAAGGCACTGTGTTTCAGAAATAAGAAATAGCTTTTAGCCACAGCTCCATTTTTCCTCCTGTTCTTCCAATGCCAGAACGTCCAGCAACCCCATAAGTAGAAATCGGCAGAAAACAGTTCTCCCATCCCTTGAGAATTCTTGAAGTTTGCAAATTTTTCCTGTCCTGAATTGGGATGAAAAGTTGAAATCTCAAAATTGTTTACATAAAAAAAGCAATGGGATCAGCTCAGCTGAAAGACTTTGTTCTGATAACGGCAAATCATGTTGCTTTGATTTTGCCTTTTAAATGTGTGTTTTTTTTTTTTCAAGTTTTACCACCATTTAACTTGAAATTTGAAACAAAGAATAATTTCAAACTGGAAAGTGGAAATTTTCATTTAAAAAATGCCCAGATGGATCATTTGGACAATTTCAAGACTTGCATTGGAAAAAGAGTTGAACTCAACCTGGACCCAGTGTCTTGGTTTTGATAAATCGGCCTTTTTGTGATAAGTGGGTGGAGGATGGGGAGGGAATGCTTTATTTGAGAATTCCTGACCACCTCTTTTTGTGAGCCATTTTTGCTCTTACCACAGTATATTATCTCCCTCCTGAGCTCTTGGGCTCTTTCTTCATCTCTCAGCCCCTGCAGCATCCTGGTGAGTATCATGGAGGGTCAGAAACACCCTGCTCGATATGCGTGAATGAAAGGAAGAACAGTTGCATTTCAGATGCAGCAACACATAGTAGGAGCAACAGCCTTTTTACCAGCACCCATTCCCTTGGGAGTATTTCCCATGCCAAGCATTCAGATGCTACTCCCTCTAACAGCAACAGCCAGGTAGGAGCAACATAGCATCAGGCACTGTCATGTTGCTCCTCACAACCTTTGACTGTAGCCTGGTCCCCAGTGGTGGGTGCCAGTTCTCTAATGTGGCCACTCAGAACAGAAGATGCTTGAATCCTGCTGAAGGGTAGAAGGGCCTGCCTGGAGCCCAAGTCCCACTCCCAGTTAGGAGTCATATTAGTCCTGCAGTGACTCAGGAGATGGTTTGGACCTCAGACTTCTACGCTCTTGCGCATATTTATTTAAAGACAAGAGTAGAGGTTGATGCCAGGAGGTCAGTGCACCAGCATCATCCTTTTGGAGGCCTAGATTCTGATCGATCCCAGGCTGATGGTGGCATGAGTGTTGGGACATCATCTCTGCTCCCCAGTGCTTTCTTGATCCCATCATGACACCAGCCTGTGTTGGGAGAGGTGAAAGACTACTGGAGTGAGGCTGAGATGGGGATGGAGGGAAGGAAAGAGGTGCATCGAAGGAGCTTCATAGGAGGGGTGAGGGTAGGGCAGCAAGGGATGCTGCATGTGTGAAATGGGGGCACTGCTCCGGAGTAGGTGGGGAAGGGCTGCTGCAGTACAGTGTTGAAGAGCTGAAGGGGGATCCAGGTCAGGAGTATGATCACCCCCAGTGCTTCCCCATGCTGTGCCCAGAGCTGACTGGTGCACCAGGCCCTGGTGCCCTTGGTGAGGCACTTGTTGCTCAGCAAGGCGTCTCCTCTCTCCTTCTGCAGATAGAAAGCATGCACTGGCCTGGTGGAGGCAACCGGCTCCCATCTTCTATCTGCAGCCTGCCCTGCAAGCCAGGTGAGAGGAAGAAGCTAGTGAAGGGCATCCCCTGCTGCTGGCACTGCGAGCGCTGCGATGGGTACCAGTACCAGCTGGATGAGTTTCACTGCAAGATGTGCCGCTTCAGCGAGCGCCCCAATGAGAACCACACCAGCTGTGTCCCCATCCCCATCGTCAAGCTGGAGTGGAGCTCGCCCTGGGCTGTGGTGCCCGTCTTCATTGCCATCGTGGGCATCATCGCCACCCTCTTTGTGGTGGTGACCTTTGTGCGCTACAACGACACACCCATCGTCAAGGCCTCTGGGCGGGAGCTCAGCTACGTCCTGCTGACGGGCATCTTCCTTTGCTATGCCACCACCTTCCTGATGATCGCTGAGCCTGACCTGGGCACCTGCTCTCTGAGACGCATCTTCCTGGGGCTGGGCATGAGTGTCAGCTATGCTGCCCTGCTCACTAAGACCAATCGCATCTACCGCATCTTTGAGCAGGGCAAGAAGTCAGTCAGTGCCCCGCGCTTCATCAGCCCTGCCTCCCAACTGGTCATCACCTTCAGCCTCATCTCTCTGCAGCTGGTGGGGGTTTGCATCTGGTTCATTGTGGACCCTTCTCACTCCATCATTGACTATGAGGACCAGCGGACTACGAACCCCCACTTTGCCCGGGGCATCCTCAAGTGTGACATTTCTGACCTGTCCCTCATCTGTTTGCTTGGGTACAGCATGCTCCTCATGGTGACCTGCACTGTGTATGCTATTAAGACCCGCGGGGTCCCGGAGACCTTTAACGAAGCCAAACCCATCGGGTTCACCATGTACACTACCTGCATCGTCTGGTTAGCCTTCATTCCCATATTTTTTGGGACATCACAGTCAGCAGAAAAGGTAAGGGAGGGAGAGCTGTTGGGTGCGGTTCGTGACTGGCACCCTTCATTTGTTGGAAGGTGGGGAAGGAGGGGTCCTGAGTGAGGTGCAGGGATTCTGTATGACCCTACTGGATTCCCATAGGGAATGGGGCCTGCTTGACTGGATGCATCTGGTGCCCCTCCACCTCCATCTTCATCAGTTCCCTCTGTTTTTCCTGTTTCCTCTTGGCCCCTTCTCTGTCTGTCTCTTTTGTTCCTGCTTTCTCATGCCCTGCCTTCCCTTACTTTTCCACAGGTTTGGATGTGACTGATGCTAGCTCTGAACGTACAGACAAAATGATGTGGTGTCCCTAGATACTCCCCCTAGATACTCGATATGCCCATAAGAGAGTCCTTCTCTCCATCTTTCCCAAGATCAGCCAGAGCTAAAGGGCCAGTGGTATAATAGACTCCTGTCCTTTATGGACTGGGCTCACAGGGCTTTACCTCATTGCTTCATTCGCCTCCCTCCTACTTCAACTACAGATTAAAATCCTGATCCTATGAGGCACTGAGACCCTGGGGGCCTCTTAAAGGTGATGCAGCCTCTTCAGGACTGCTGTTAATGTCTCGGGAGCCGAGAAACGGGATGTGCACATCACCTGCTATTCCCAAGACACTGAAGCTGTGAGCAGAGGCTGCAGGTGGTGGGTGTCATGCTTTTAAATGCACTTTGGCCACCCATAATTGCCTCAGCAGCTAGTGTAATGGTTTTCCTGGAAACACAGCTAACCTCAGGGAGTTCTTCTGGGAACCAAAAGGTAAATCCTTTCCCATTTGGCCGGCACTTTGCTTGGCCGAGGTTGGCCCAGAGGTGAATTATGTTCTGATTGCACAAAGGGGCCCTGAAAATAGGCTGCTTCTTGAGTAGAAGGACTCTTCCGGCTTTCTCCAGTGCAAGGCCAGAAACCGGTGGAGGAGTCCTGGTTTCAGCTGGTCCTGAAAGGGAAGTGTCCGTGGTGCTGTAGCCACCACTATGGCTGACAGACCCTCTGCAGACGGGCCCTCAGACCCTGATTTCCCCTTTTCATGCTTGCCAAGTGTGAAGTCCTGAGCTCCTCTTCACAGCTGTCTAACTGCACTGCTGTTATTTGTACGCTGGTGGGACTGGAGGACCAAGCTGAGACCAGGGCCCAACTGTACCGGGAGCTGCACAGGCCCGTCGGTAGGGACTATTTCTCCATGATCATCTAACTAGTTAAGATAGACAGTAGCAGAGTTGTTTTCCCCATTTTACAAATGGGGAATTAAAGCCCCAAGAGATGAGGGACTCAAGCCACCAAGGGTATTTAGGCACCTAACTCCTATTGGAATCGATGAGAGCTTGGCTCCTAAGGCCTTTGGATCTGGGCCTACCTGACTTGCCTGAGGTCCCCAAACAGGAGCTAAACTGGGTGTACAGCCCCGTGGCTGCAGCACAAAGATGGTCCTGTTCTTGGTGGCTTCCTTGTCCTGTTCTGCATCCATTCATCATCGCCTTTGCAGTCCCCACATCAGTGCAACACCTTCCCTGCCTAACTTGCTGGGTATTTTTGAGGCATGTGAAGTGCAGGAAGTCTGCCTTGGCTTTATCCATTCAATATGAATAAACAGAGGCCTCTAGAGGCTGCTGATCATGTGCCTTTCCTCCATGCAAAACTGGTCTCCTAAAGAAAAGTTGTACATATGGGAACACTCACTGTGTTACCAGCATGAGACATCTGGGGAGAGAGACAAGGAGGGAGAGAAAAACAACCCCTCAAAGCTTCCCCTCACTCACTGAACTGTGCTGTTCAGTGCTGCTCCTCACTCGATTACTATGTTGCTGTGATTTTAATTAACACCTGCGTGTTTTGGCAACACAAGCTTCTATGACAAATTCCCCTGCTTGCCTGCGAGGGGAAAGATGGCACAACGTGCAGCAGGGAGCAGGGCGGGTGAAAAATGCAATCCATCTCTCTTGGGTCTTGTCAGCAGCAAATTAGGTGGTCTGAGACTGCAATCTGTTAAGCAATGTGATGTTAAGACTCTGCAGTCAGTGGAGATGGGGTAAGCTTAGGCCAGACCCTTGTCTGTAATACAGAGAGACCAGCATTGGGAAAGGTGGAGTCTAGTGAGTGGGGATTATGGAGAGTCTCACTACCTGCAGAAGGGGTGTGCAGTTTCATGTCTTTCCTTCCATTCATCTTCTTGGGGAGATATTCAAGCCTGGTTGCTCAGTGTTAGCTTCAACTCCACGAAGCACTGCAGGATGCAGCCTGTGCGTATTAATGTCTGAGCCACTTGATTGCAGGCGGGGACTTGGAAAGAGGCACTGATCAGCTTTCACTGCACCCTCCATATCCATAACATTGGAAACGGAGACTTCTCCCCTGTGGATTTCCAATTGCTGAGTGCCTATTATCTTTTAGGAGTGTCACTATGTCAGTAGTACAGAAGAGAAATATTTCCAAAAGGGAAAATGAGAACTCTATCTATCTATCTATCTATCTATCTATCTATCTATCTAGCTATCTATCTATCTATCTATCTATCTATCTATCTATCTACCAACTAGTAATATTGACTTTTTCAAAGGAATCTCATCTGTAAGAAGCCCAGGTTGTAATCAAGAGAATCATGAATTTCTAAACAAAAGCTCCATATGAATAGGTATGTCCAAAATCCCTAGTAAAAAAGTCCAGTCGCAAAGCAGCTAGGTTAAAATATCTTGCCCTCCCTCACCTGGCTTATGCTTTATATAGATGAGTCTTTGCACTGTTGCTCTGGTGAAATTCGTGGCCAACTGCCTGTTCCCCATCTTGCTTCCTTCCCGGTGGGGTGCTATCTTGGACTCCCTCTTCAGGAGTGGGAAGCTGAGTTGAGTTTGGCTTCTGCACAGTGCCTGGCATACTTGATGATATCTCAAGGCACTTGTGTAGTGATGAGGTGCAGTAGATAAGTTTAGGATTACAGGTGTGATGGGCAGCCAGCCCTTCTTTTCACACACCTGCCAGAGGCCACCCTAGCTGGCACCCTCGTGTATCTCCTTGTTTTCCCACTTCTCTCCAGCCATGCTCCTCTTTCCTTCTTCTGTCTCTGGAGGTCTTTTGAAAGTGCTGCAAAGGTCTTCCAGGGCTGTGACACCAGGTCTTGCAAAGCAGTCTGCAGGTGCTTCCTCATGATTGCCAGGACTAGGCCAGAGGGGAGTCTATGTTCATCTAGAGTGGCTCTTCATATCAAAGAGGTGTCAGAGCAGGTACTTGAGTTTGCCTCAGCACTGCCTACACCCATGCTGCTATGACTGGATAGTGCTAGTACAGGTAGACATGGCACCTGTGATGCTCTTTGTGGCAGATGCTTTGAAAGTTTGGGGGTTCGAACTGCTCACATTTTAAGGCAGGAATGTTGGCTGAGGATAATGGGCTTTTCCCTGGAGTCCTTCAGGAAAGTGCTCTGAAATCGTGGGTATAGATCCTGGGGAAGGGATGTCTGGTTTACCACCCATCCTCACGGCTCCCATCAGGCTCCTGTGCTATCAGCACTGGAGATGAACCCAAGTCCTGACACATGTCTTATACCTTGGACCAACCTCCTGTTCTGGAGATGAGGTTGCAACCAAGTCAAACAGCTTGGGCTGAAAGCAGGAAGGAGAATTAAAGAAAATAAATAGAGCCTTCAGTAGCATTTCCATTTTGATGAGATGGCAGGGGAGATACTAACAAGAAAGCAGGTTTCTTAAGAAATTATTGCAAAACAAAAGCTCCCTTAAAGCTGCCTTAATGTGTTCGGCATACTGTGGGTAATAAAGATGGAAATGATAATGATTGTAGATTATGCGCAAGGTTGCTCACCTCTTCACTGCAGCTTGTCATGGGATAATTTAGGGCTGCCAAAAGCTGGCTGTCAAGTAGCAGTTCAACAATGAGTCTTGCCTCACATTGGGGGCTTGGAATATTCAAGACTCCTCTACTATTAGGCTGCTAACAAGCTGATTAGAGGTTGGGAAAGTGATGTTCCCAACTCCCTTTGGAAGCAAGACAATCATCCTTCTCATCAAAGCATCCTCACTTCCTTCACGTCCACTGATCAGGAATGGAGCAATGTCATGGCGCTCCCTTTCTAGGGACAGGATCGTTTGCATGGTAGTGAGACACACCTGCTTGGTCTAGCTGATCTGCAGATGCTCAAAGGCAAGCAACCTTCTGCTGACATGAGGGAAAGGCATCAAGGCTGAAGTATCAAAGGAGATGAAGAGGGTTCAGTGCTCAGTGTCTGAAGCATTTAGTGTCCATCAGAAAGCCCCTGTTAGGAGCTGGTTTGAACAGGTTCATATTGCCCTCCACTAAATTGTGTGCATGTAGGCCAAAGAAGGAGCTGGGATTCAGTTGACTACTTCAGCTAAAGCCCTTGGGATTTGGGATCTCAGTATTTCCAAGCATCCCAGAGACCTCATTCTCCACTTCCACTAACATCACCTGACTGACTCCTGAGTTACCAATGTAATTTCTGGGGAAACAGGGCCTGGGTCTCTTTGGCATGCAGTTGTGCGTACAAGGCTTGCACAGGACTGTCTTTGGCATGCTCGTCTAATGTTCCTAGAACCAGAAAGAGCAGAGGCAAAACATGTTAATCCAGCATTATCCTTCTTCTCAGAGCTGGTTTGGAGGCCTGCTCAAATGTTGAGGGAAGGGAGAGGAGTTGTGCTCAATGCACGTTGTGTTTTAACACTTACATTGTTGTATTCTTAAATGTATGTCTACCTAACAGCTCAGGAACTGGAGCCTGCTTTTGGCTGCAGCAGGCAGCTCTCCACTCAGTTCTGCACCCACAGAGCCCAGCCACTGTAGGTAGCAATAGCAGCTGGTCCATACAACCAAGTCACCCTGCCTACCTCTGTGGTTATAGGCCTCAGCCAGGTGGACACAATAAACCTTGCTGTCCTGAGAGAAAAAATACTCCTTCAGTCCTTGGCACCCTCTGGTTGGTGTTGACAGCATGCCTACAGGCTAGTAGGGTTTTTTTGCAGAAGGAGCAGGGAGAAAGGATAACCTTGTAGCTCTGGCACTACTCTGGGACTTGGGAGAGAGCTTCTTAACTCTGCCATGCGAACTTGAGCAATTAATTTCCGTTCGTTTCCCTTCCCTGCCTCGGGGTAATAATCCTTCTTATATCTCTTAGGTTTGATCATAAACCTCTTAGGTACCTGACTTAAAGGGTCTTGCTCTTCCACTAAACGTTAAACTGATAGCCAGACTTGGGGGTCAGGGAGGATTTTTCCCCCCAGCTCAGACTGCCAAGGGTATCAGGGCTTGGGGAGGGGCTTCCCTTTGTAGCTTGAGGCATGGCCCCCTTCTTCAGCACATATTAACCAATTATTCCTCTGCCTTTGCAGATCCCTCATGTCCGCTGTTTCTGACCTGTGGCACATTGCAAGGTGTGTTTGGTTCTGCAATGTGCTGTGTGGTCATGGCATGTGCGGGGCAGAGTAGATGATCTTTAGGACTTAAGATCCTTGGTTGTCTGTGAACTCAAGGAACTGACCTTAATGGCTGGAGAGGCCCCTCCTGTCTTCTTTTCGTACAGACTAGAGGGGCAAGGAGCGTCTCTGACCGTGGGCTTGTGGGTGTAGTGTCTAACACAATGGGGTCCTGGCCTCAGGGAAGGCCTGTAGGCACTACCAAGGGCATCCTAGATCTAACTTTGCTCCCTTAACATGGCTTCATTTAGAGTGTGTCTGCATACACATATGTGTGCATGAGTATATACACACGGACACACACACACACACACACTATTTTGCTGCCAAGGGCTGAGATCACACCCAAGATGTTTCCTCCGAACGTCTATGCCCAAGTCCCATCTGAGCTGCATGAGCAAGCCCGGCTCATTGTTTTCTCCGGGAGGAGTCAGATAAGATCTGTTTGATGGGTTTTTTTCCCCTTACCTTGTGTCTACAACTTTTCATGAAGGTGGCACATTATTTTTATAACAAGTCCCCCAAGCCCTTTCTTTAAGGAGCCTCTTATCCCTGCAGATCCCGGAGGATTACAGAAATAGCAATAACAGAGGATCTAACGAAAGAGACGGTTTCCTGTGCTGATAAGGCAGAAGCTGAATTGTGGTGTCATTGTATATTCTTCTGTTTATCATGTTTGCTTTCACAGGGAGGAAGAGAGAGCGAGAGAAAGGGAAGAGAATAGATAACGACTGCTTGTTTGCTTAGTGAGAGCTGCTGGTGATGGTGAATCATGAGCAGGAGTCTTGAGTGGCTTGGTCTTGTCTTTTGAATCTGGTCCATGTGCTGAATGGGTGACTGCAGAGGGTGTGATGGTACAAGGGGTCTGATGGCCATGTGCCAAGGTCTAGGTGCCTAGTAGGAACTTAGATGTTTGTACTTTGCTTATCACTGCCCATATTCCCATGTGATCATCTACATATGAATGCTGACTCTGTGAATGGCTGGCTGCCTGACAGTTTTTGAAGCTGAACTAACACTGGCATATAGCAAGTGGATTAATGGCACTTGCAGTTATCCACGTAACAAGACTGCAGTATGCCCCACCCTGCCCCATGCCAGCCCACATTGCTTCTTATCTGGAAGGGATGCCATGCCAGGTTGGAGGAATACTTTGTTCATTGCTGGCAAGAGTGGGAGTTAACATCAATTATGATGGTGGCTTTTGTGAAGTGGCCACCTGTCCACTTCCAGCTGGCCTGAGAGCCACTGGCTTTGTTTCAGGCAAGGGATATGAAACATCCATCATGCCACTTGTGCCCTATGATAGGTGATGCTGCTGAAGCCAGGGAGGCTGCTGCAGGGAGAGAAACCTGCTCTTATGAGTAAAGGTTGGTGGGAGTGAGGCTCAAGATAAGCGCAAACAAGAGGAGAGGGTGCCACAGAGTGGGGTAGAGGAGAACAATGGCAATTATAATCAGCCGCATGCAAGCACCCAGGATGATTGGGCGGCTAAAAGCACTAATGTAATCCTTGGATATCTACCAGGGAAATACCCAGTTGGGGTTGGGAGGTTTTGCTGTCCTTTGTGTTTGCCTGTGGCATGACAACTACTGGAATAATGTGTGCAGTTCTGGTGTTTCCACTTCAAGGATGTTGGCAAATCAGAGAAATCTCATGAAGGAGCTACACGAAGGGTCAAAAGTCTGGAAAATAGGCCTTCTGGGCAGAGACTCCAGGAGCACCTTCTCTTTAGCTTAGGAAAAAGATGGGACAAGATGCGACTTTGATCTCAAGCCGGAAGTACAAAGCTCGGGATCCAAACTGTGATCATAAAGGCCTTGCCAGTCTGGCAGGCAGAAGTGTAACAAGATCCACTGGCTGTACGTCAAAGTGAGGCATATTCAGGTTGGAAACAGGCTCAGATATTTTAATGGGCCTGGTAATTAACCATTGGAACAGCTTACCTAGGCTGGGGTGGATTCTCCATCACTAGTGATTCCTTATTCAGATTATTAAAAGCACTGGTTCAGTTAGTTTGAATGAATTTATTCAGGGGAGTTCCAGGGTTGGTGTTTGCAAGAAGTCAGGTCATATGATCACTGTGACCCCTTCTGGCCTTCAGATGTATAATACTGACCAAGGAGAGAGCGGTGTGATTTCACTTGGGGGTTGATCCAGACACTGAACCTGTTTGGAGTAGTGATCTTTGTTTTGCATATGTATAGTTAAGCCCTGGCCTCAAGACAAAATGTGGACAAACAGAGAGGGTAGAAGGATGGGCAGCTGTGGGGATGGGAGAGGCAAATGGATGGCAATAGGGCTGCATAAGAACCTAAACAGAATGGGTAATCACAATGATTTATCTCCATCCATAGCTCAGAGCATGTTAAAGGAAGCCTGAGCAATAATTCCAATTTTACAAAGCGATTTGCACCCTGTCACCCACCAGGTCAGCAATCAAATCGGAGACAGAACCCATGTCACTAGAGTCCCAGTCCAGAGCTCTGTCCACTAGGCAAGTGCTTACTGCAGAGGATGATGGTATATCCCAGGGTGGCAGACCACTTTAGGAAGCTGGGAGCACTGAATGGTGTCATAATCACACAAGGACAGGATTGACATACAAAGGTCTGTGGCCCTGGATGTATCCCTTAACTTTGGGTCACTCAGTTTGCCAGCGGGTCTAAGACCCTTGGGTAGACAGCCTTAGTGGTGCAGAGGTTCAAAGAAAATGAGTAGAGGCTTCTTTGCTGCTTAGTAGTATCATTTACATCCTATCTGCACCATTTACCGCTTATCTGAGCTGAGTATAATCGGTTTTGTTTGATGTCCTTCCAGCTGTCAGCACATGGCTCTCCAGAATGGGCACAGTGCTGTGGGATGGGTGAGTGAGAGAGCTGAGAAAGGGGACGCCTGGATTTGAACTGGGGAATTTCTAGGCCTGCAGTCAAATGCCCACTTCTGAGATGGTAATACTGTTTAGTGAATCACATTGTCAGAGTGCTTGACAAACATTAATCATTCAGCCTCAGTCCCCCCACAGCAGTTTGGCCAGTATCATCATCCCTATTTTATGGATGGGGAAACTGAGGCCGGGTGGGCAGTGACTTTTCCTTGGCTGTGCAATAAGCCAGGGGCAGAGCTGGCAATGGAGCCTTGGTCTCCTGATTGCCTGTCTCCTGCTCTAGCCCTTAGATGTGCTGCTTCTCCAGAGCAGAGATTTCCTCTGGGACTAGCCCTTCCCCAACTGCCTGGATCCTATAAAGGAGGGGACAGTGGTTGTTGTGACCCCCTGGTCCAGTTCCTGACTTGGTATGGATGGGCTGCCCTGTCTGCTGGCACTGGCACTGGTAGCCAGTAGGGTTGGCAGTCTTAGTGTCCCATGAGATTTGAGCTGCTCTTGGATTCCCAGGTGGGAACACTGGCACGTGGTGCAATTGCTTCATTGGCAGAGCTCACAACCTCACTAATCTCACTGCAATTTCCCACTCAGGCTGTATTTTTGCAAGGCTTTCTCCTCTGGGGTGCCCTTGAAAAGTGCCCCAAATGGCTCTGCCTTGCTCCAAATTCAGCAGCAGTACCTCTTCTCAGGACAGGGCTGAGTCACTGGGGACACAGCCTGCTGGTGCCCTGTCCTCTGTTTGCTTCCACATGCACTTCAGGGCCTTGGGTGTGATGGGGAAGGCCCCACAGCCATGGCTTCCTAGCACAGTGTAGCAGCTTGGACGGAGAATGAGGCAGCTCCGAGGCTAAGCGCAGACATTGGATTTCTCTTTTATTCTGGGCTCCTATGGACATACAAGCCCATTGTTCCACTTTAGGTACCCATGTAGTATGGAGATAACACTTTTCCCCAGGACAACTGGGGGCTAATTTAAATTAATTGCCATGCAGGCTGCATGTATAAATGACTGTTCTGCACCTGTTCTGATGCAAGCCAAAACTGGGAACAGCCAGACCCGGGATAAACCTGCCATCTGTTTTCAGCCTGAGTGAGCTGGCAGGGGTATGTTAGCCCTGGAAGGAGCACAGTGCTAATGCAGGCATGCTGCTTCCAGTGCTTGAGCTGCAGGGCACTGCACTATACTGTGCAGACTGGGATTGAAACAGGCCTTATTTCTCTGCTTGCATCAACAGTGGATAACAGAGAACTGGGGAAGCTAACTTTGAAAAACATCTCTGGCAAATTCCACCCAAGCAGCTATTAAGTAAGTGAAGTGGGCTCTTGAGTGAGAGACAATGTCCTGACGTGGCTAAGGGACAGGGAACAAAGGGTAGCAATAAATGGTCCATTTGCAGCCTGGCAAAAGGTTAACTGTGCAGTGCCCCCAGGTTCCTCGTTAGGTCCGGCGTTAATGTATTTTGTCCTTGATGTGGAAAAGGGGGTGAGCTGTGAGGTGATGCTCTTTTATTGAGGTTAGCCAAGGCAGGCAGCCTCACAGGGGCACAACAAAGCTAAGTGAATGGACAACATGACAGCCGGGGATGTTCGGTAGAGCCAGTGTCAAGGTTACCTGCGCCAGAGGGTAGAGGTTGAACTACTCGTGCACTTAGCTATGACCACTTGGGGGAAAGGACTTGAGCATTGCTGTGGGTAGCACAATGGAAACCTCTGCCCCGGGCCTGGTAGCGGTGAACCCAAGCAAATGAAGCGCTAGTTGATGGCTGAGATGGGAGATAAAATAACCCTGGCAATGCCATGATGCAGAATCCTTTGCATGGCCTCTCTGGGAATAGTGTGGCCAGCCTTGGTCACCCCGAGTAGAGAGCGAGAAAGACTCAACGACGCTGCACTGATTTACGCTGCCCGCGGATCTGAGTGGAGGGATTTGGACTGCAAGTGGAATTGACCGCTGCAGCATGCCAAGAACATAAGTGATTCTTTAATTAGAGCTTTAAAGTCCTTTCATTTTAGTAACCCCCAGGAGTTATCAGCAGGACGGGGAAGGGCATTATTTTGGACTGCATTCATCCCTGGCATTCCTTGCCATTGAGCTCCAGGGGAGATTTCATCAAGGATGAATTTGTTCCCAATGGACAGATTTTTGCTCTCAACTACTCTGATAGAAATCCGTTGGGTCTGATCCTCCTTTTGCTTTCACTGGTGTAAGTGAAAGTGGAGTTGATGGGGCTGGGTGGACTTAAATAGGAAGAATTGTCTTTGGTCTTAAGGGAATTGACCCAGATTTACCATGGGGAGGACTGGAAACCGAACAAGCCCTACTGTGTCACAGCATCAGCTGATGTAAATTAACTTATAGTAGCCAGGGATCCAGCCCCTTGACTACAGTGCGAATACTCAGTTTGCAGCAGTTGGGGGTGGAAGCTCATGGTGTCTGTCTTGCCAGCATCCCTTCAAAGCCACCGGCATGGCCCAGCCTCCCAGCTTCTGACTGGCAGCAGAATCATCCCTGATGTCCCCTATCCTTAGTGAAGCCAAATCACGTTTTTGTTTTCCTCTCCCTTGGCCTGTTGAATTAATTGCCACTCACAGCCCAACGTGTGCCTGGCATGTGGAGATAATGCTCCAATCATCTCGACATGGGTCCCCCTTTGTATGCGACACGGTTGGCAATTTGTACCACCCCGTTTCTCGCCTTGTTTGTGTTGGGGCTGCTTGCGTGTGGCACAGGGCAGCCGAGGACCACATGCATCACCCAGGCTCACCGGGATTCATCAGAGGCTGTGGATGTTGCTTGCAGTGTCAGGAAATTGCTCGCATATCTTGCTCCTCTGAGTGCCTGGCTTAGCTCTTGCATCTATGAATGCACAGCATATGCTCTACCGCTTGCCTCCCCTGCCAGACTGTGCGTTGGCCTTCCTTTGCCCCTAAACTTTGCTGCCCTTGTAAGCCTCTGTGCCCAACCTTTATTACATTAACTCGGCATGATCCAGAGCCTGTTGAAAGACTAGGGGAGCCATTTCTCTCACTGAGCTTTGGATCAGGTCTGTGCTGCGTGCTGCTGAGTTTGAACAACATGTTTCACTGGTGGCTGGAGCATTTTCCAGACATCCAACAAGCTCCAACCTAGCTCTGAAGTCCCTGTCTCGATGGGTTAGGGTCTGGACAGGGGAACCAAACTTCTCATTCCCTTTTCTTACATGGGCAGGGTGGCCTTGTGGTTTTTGGGTATGCCCCATTAATTCTGAGCAGAAAGCTGGGTCTGCTTTGGGTAACAGAAAGGACTGAATGTGTCTGTGTTGAACCCCCAGTGGACATGGTCTGCAAAAGCCAGGATGAAACTCAACAGTCAGCTCTGATCTGGATTAGAGCAGCAAGGGGAGGTGCATTGGCGGAGCTGTATGTAGTGCAGATGCTCAAGGCTGGAGCAGCCAGGAGCACTGGGAGCAGGCTTGAGGAGCTGACTGACAGTGGTGGGGAGGACATCCCAGGACTGTGGTCACAAGAGATCAGCAGAAATGGGCAGAGGGGGAGCTTGTATAGGACCTGCCTGTTTCTAACCTCCAGTGTTACCCATCTTCACCCAACACCCAGAGTCTAGGGCACAGGTGGGGGTGGATGTGCAGACAGGAACTGTTTGTGCCTCCACCCTGGTGCTTGTGCAGGGTCTGGGACCAGTGAGCAGTGCGAGGCAGTCAACGGCCATCACAGCAGCAGCTGTCTGGCAAAGGCAACTGCGTTGTCCTGAATGTGGAGTGGCAGGTTTGCTGTGCTCTGGCTCCTGGAGCACAATGAGGGCGGGGGGAGACTCCACCTGCGAAGCAGAAATGAAGCTCTGCTGATCTGCTGATGGACATGGAGTGAATCCTCTTTGAAAGGTGTCCACTGGGCACCCAGGGATGGTTACGGATGAGAGAGCTCCCAAAAGAAATGAGAGCTGATGGTCTGCCCCACGCCACGCCTGTCCAGACCTCAGCGATGCATGTCAGGAGCCTCACGCCAGCAGCAGGTCCCTCCCACTGACCCCTGCCAAGCTGTAGCATGGCTCAGTGGGGGATCGGTCTCCCTTAGGCTGCCACGCTCAGTCTGCAGGGCTCCTGCGTGCACTCAGCCAAGCTGCTCTTTTCCATGAAGAGAGAAGTCGAAAGGTTAGAGCAGAGCTCTGGGAACCAGGGCTCCTGCATCCTGCCCTCCCTCACTTTGGGCCCAGGCATATAACTCCCTTATTCTCAGGCCAAGCTTCATTCAAAGAGCTGCAAGAATGGGATCGTTATCATCTTAGGCATGGTCCTGGGAGCCTGATTTTTCCTGGTGGTGGGCATCTGCAAGCCTTTTTGATATAAATGGAGTCATCAGACACTGAGGACCTCTGAAGTCAGGCCCTTGGTTTCTCTGTGCTTCTGTGTTCCCCTTTGGCATTGGGTTGATGTGTTCGACCTTACAGAGGTGTCACAAAGCTTAGCTCACTCCACTCGCCGTGGGGAAGAGCACTGAGCTATGCTGGGAAGAAGGGCTCTTGCAGCAGGTCAGCAGTGTTTGCCTGAAATAGCCCCTGCTCTCTTATAGTAGGTGTGGACCTTGCTGGGAAAAGGGGCTGTGGGCTCTGTTGATCACTGAAGCAGAGGGGTTCAGTGTCCTGCCTGGGGATAAGAGATGTGGGACCAGCTGTCTGGCAAGAGAGGACCTCGGGTGTGTGGTGAGTGGGCCTGTGGGTGGATTCTTAGGATCACAAAAGCCTGGGAAGAATATCTGACTTGGTAGGATGCCATGAAGGCTCAGAAGCAGTGAAAATAGACCCCAGGTACCTCAGGCTGGGCTTTCAAGATAGCTCTGATCAGTGGTCACTTTTGTAGCATTTGCCCCAAATGCCTGTCTGAGTCTTACGCAGCGCCCAAGTCCCTGGGTTGTTTCATCTTTGCCACCAGCCGCCTTCCCCCTGGCAGATCTGGTCATGGGCGGGTGAGAGCAGTGACCAGAAATGCGTGAACAGTGGTGGCTGGATGGGCCCCAGTTGGAAAAGAGTTGACGATCTCTGCCCTGCTCCTAGTTTATTGCCTCTGTGACCAGTTAAAACTCAAGGAGGGAGGTTATCTGCACAGGTGTACCCAGGGCTTCTCATTTGCAGAGCAGGGAGTCGAAGTGACTTGCCCAGGATCATACTGGATGGTCTGTGGCAGAACAAACACCAGATCCCCTTGGCCTGAGTCCCAGATCAGCACCCTCACTCCAGCCTTCCCTTCTTTTCAAATGGGATCATGGCCTCGAAGCGCCATCATCCCTTGCTCCTTGTGTCAGCACTAAAATCCATGGGAGGATTGACCAAAAAACCGGCCTCCTGCTGCAGCTGAGCCAGAAGCTGCCCTGAGCCTGGTCTAAATCCTGGTTAGCAATGTGTACAACAGAGTGGGAGTCTGAGCCCAGCTGGGGAAGACCAACTAAAACCTGGAGCCTGCTTCAAATCTAGAATCTGTGGTCCGGGGTGGGGTGACAACTAAGTGTTGGGGGGTGGGTGGGGATATATGGAAGATGGGGACCTGAACCGTGAGGGGGACCCTTAATTAAGGGTCCTGAGGGGCTGCCTGGCCCCTCCCCCTGGCTGCAATAGGACGAGGGCCGGCGCGTCGCCATCTGATTGACATGTTCCCAGCTCGGGAGGCGCCTGCCAAGTGCTTTCCGTAGAAAAATGGATTATTTTACAGTCAGATTAATGGGCTTTCATTTTGCAAAACATCTGTCACCGTTAGTCCTGGACAGTGAGCGTGAAATTAGTTTTGACTGCAGAAAGGCTACGTCGGTGTGTAATATGTGACTAACATCCCAACGGCCTAGGGAGCAAGCTGGGGAATGAGAATTACCTGTCAAGGGAACATGGGGCTGCGTCCCCACGTGTCGGGCGGAGGGGTGGGGTGCGCGCCGCGCATCTCTGGTTGCGTCTCTGCGGCATGGCCATTGTGGCAATGGCCGAGCCCCCTTTGCCAGTGACATCTGCACGTAGAGGGTGGAGAGGAAAGGCTGAGCAGAGGAGGACTCTATGTCTCAAGAGACTCTGAGGCTGTCCCTGTGCTGCGTGTGCTGCTGACATCTCGATGGGTTTGCTGGTGAAAGCAGCGCTGACGCTGAGTGGGGAGTGGCTTGCCAGCAGTCACGCAGCCTCTCAGCAGCACGGGACTGATCTCTGGAGTCCCGACTGTTACAATGGTTGCTAGAGCGTGGGTTTCTCAATGCTGTGCAAAGGGATGGGCTGCTTGCTCCCACATGGGCCCCACGGAGGAGGCCAGGTGTCCTCCAGCACTTTACACTGCACGTGGAGCATCTCCCTGCCCAAACTTTCCCGCATTGATTTTGCTCCCATCTCCCACTCAGTGCCAGGTGCTCGCTGAACTCAATTATCCACCCCCATGCTGGTTTGCTTGCGTACTCACAGCTAAGCCACGTGGAGCGGGGATTCCTCCTCCACACTCGCCTGGTGCAGCAAATCCGGTCTTGGGCACGCCAGCCTGCTGGGCAATGACACCAGTGCCTCCATCTATGTGCTAGCAGCACCCAGAGGACCCCAACCTCGCAGCCATGTCCACATGATTCTGACTCAACCAGTGAAGTGACTTTGGTGCTGGTCCCGTCCTGGTATAGTTATTCCTATGGCGATGCCATCATACTTACCCGCCCCCCTGGTAGAGCCCACTGCGGTCCCTAGGCCAATTGTATGGAATCTCAGATTGCAACCCAAGCGCTAACCCCTCCGCTCCTTTGTAGCAGAGACAGAAAATGAAATAACTGAGACATGCACAGCCAAAGGTAAAATGTCTGGCTGCCTGCTCTGCAGAAGTCAGAGGGTTTCATTTGGTAACAGCCTTTCCTTTTTAGGTATCAACTTTGGTTCAGGCTCAGTTCTGATGCCATCAGGACCATGTTGGGGTGGGATAGAGTTGGAGGTGCTTCCTGTACTGGATCTAATACCTGTCACAGTAGAGGTGTGTGGAGATGCACCAAAGAAGGATGGAGTAAGGGTCAAGGGTACTTCAGACAGCAGGGATCCTTCTTTGCTTGGTCTATTTCTTTTATTCACCATCCATCTATAAACCCCATATTTTCTGTATCCATTCATGCAAACAGACATTTATAATCCTTGTATCCACTCCATTGTTCTTTCATTTATCCTCCAGTTTCTCTTTGTGCATATTTCGCACGCCCATCGGCTCATCCATCCATGTTTCCAGCCATCACTTATCAATCCATCATCCTCTCATTTCCATTCATGGGTGCCACATGCCCCTTCTCTGTTCTCTTCTCTTCACTCCCAGCTGTTCCTTTTCAGGGCCCAGAGGCTGCAGGCAAAAGCAGATGAGAGCACATATGGGCCGGGGGTTGCAGTTCTGAGCTTGTTTCCTTGTGTCTTCCAGATGTACATCCAAACCACGACCCTGACCATCTCCGTGAGCCTGAGCGCCTCGGTCTCCCTGGGCATGCTCTACATGCCGAAGGTGTACATCATCCTCTTCCACCCTGAGCAGAATGTCCCAAAGCGCAAGCGCAGCCTCAAGGCAGTGGTGACGGCAGCCACCATGTCCAACAAGTTCTCTCAGAAGGGAAGTTTCCGCCCCAATGGAGAAGCCAAATCGGAACTGTGCGAAAATCTTGAAACACAAGGTAACGTCCCTCACCTGCATGGACCCACCTCAGTAGGGGGGGTATCTGCCTTGGCATGGACACTGTGGGCAGCAATCTGACTTGTGGAGCCAGGAAACCCGTGAGGTATTTCTGCAGTGGAGTTGCTTAACTTGCTGGTGCCTGTCTAGCTGTGTCGGCAGAGAGCTAGGGGTGTGCTGCAACCCCTGTTCAAGAGGCAAATTAGCCAGCAGTGAGCTCCATGTTGCCATGGCCACACTGCTACCAGTACCCAAGCTAGCTTGGATATCTCTACAGTCAGCAGAAGTCTCCTTAAGGTAGCCACATGCCTAGGTTTTGCCTCAGGGCCAGTGCTCTGACTGACAGTGTGGTGCTCAAGAAGCAGAAACACGTCAGGAAGTGTTGGCCGTGGGAGGATTCTGAGCCCTGAGAAGTGGGCCGATGCCTCCTCCTTTTAGCCCAGCAATGGTGGGTAATGGGATGTTGTGCCCTTGGCTTTAGTGAGATGAGTGTCAAGCCCTGCCTGTAGCAGATGGCCACTGACATCCAGGTGTAATGACCAAGGGACTGGCATAGTACCTGTGATTGTGGGCCTGATCCAGCTGCTACTTGGTCAACAAAAACCCCCTTGACTTCAGGGAGGCAGTTGGGTCAACAGGGATGAGAGCCAACCCGAAGTGGACCCCCAGAGCCCAGGGTGATGGCATCCACAGCCAGAAGTGGGATGGTCCTTTCAGTCTGGGGCCGTGTCCCCAACATCCAAGTGCAGGAACTGAGGCTGGGCTGGTCTCCAATGACTACCCCATTGCTGAGAAATGGTGTATTGCCTAGAAAACATAGTTTAGGTTTTAACAGTCTCCCCTCCTTCCTCCTGGCTCGCCTGGCCTGGCTGTGTGGGAAGTCGTAGTTTCATGTACTGCCTGCTGTGCTGGTAGAAAAGCCATCTAGCAAAACTGTTCTGGCATTTAGTTGCTGTGCATGGATTCAACTGTTTGTTTGCTTGCCCTCTGCACATATGACTGGCTTTTTTGAATGCTTCAGGAAGCACTTTTTTGGCCTAAAATCCCCGCGGGAACCCAGGTGACAAACACTGAGCTATAGAGGTCTCGGAAGAAGGAAAATCCTGGGGCTGAGGTTGTTCTTGTTTTATTGGGCAGCCAGACTGCCTGGACTTGATCCCCCGCTCTGGGACACAAGTGTGTAAGAGCAGGGGCTGTGTGCTCAGAGTCAGGACTCCTGGCTTAGAGCAATGATTGAGGACTCAGATTCCCTTCCTGACTCTGGGAGGGAAGTGGGCATCCAGTGGGTAAGAGCAGGGGAGCAGAAGTCAATTAGGATTCAATTCCTGCCTCTGCCATAGACTCTATTTGTGACCTGGGACCAGTGCCTTGCCCTGTGTCTGTCTCAGCTCCCTATCTGTAAAAGGGGGTCAGTTTATGGTACAGAATCAGGAAATAGAATAATAGAAAAATGAGGGTGGAAGGGACCTCAGGAAATCATCTAATTCAACCCCTTGCTCAAAGCAGGACCACCCCCAACTAGATCATACCAGCCAAGGCTTTGTCTAGTTGCGTCTTAAAAATCTCCAAGGATGGAGATCTCATCACCTCTCTGGGTAGCCTGTTCCAGTGTTTTACTGCCCTCCTAGTGAGAAAATTCATCCTAATATCCAACCTAAACTTCCCTTGCTGCAACTTGAGCCCATTGCTCCAACTTGAGCCCATTGCTCCTTGTTCTGTCTTCTGCCACCGCTGAGAACAGTCTAGCTCCATCCTCTTTGGAAATACCCATCAGGGAGTTAAAGATTGCTATTATGAATGTTTATGAATAATTTATGAATAATTTGATAGGCGCTCAGATTACATAGTGCAAGGCAACAATGGATATAAGTGCACATTTCACTTTTGTTCTTTTAGAGCTGAAATGGCTGGGTCTGCTAAGCTAGCATCTATTCCGGGATATGCTCTGTGTGACTCTGTGGGTCTAAGTCAGCCACAATTTTTGGACAAGTGTCACCAAGCCGCAGGTGCTAGAGATGGAGAAGCCTTCTTGGAACATCCGGTTTATGTTTCTGCGGCCGCCACAACTCTGTTCCCACGTCACAAAAGCCACGGCCATAACTGGTCCTAACTCATTCCTTTCGTGGGTGATCTAGCAGGGATGTCTACTGCTGAGTGAGCCATAGGGACTGAAAGCTGGGTTTCTTCCAGCTGGGGAGTGAGGCTCATTGGTGATGCAGTGTCAACCTGTCCTGCAGCCTGCCCAGATTGTAGTTATAATTTATAAGCCCTGTGCAGGTAGCTGGGTTTTTATAGTTCACCTGAATTCCTCAAAAATCTCTTAAAAAAAAAAAAATCATTGTAATTGCTGGGAAGCCAAAGAAATACCCATTTCGATCTTGAATGTTTTTTATTTCTTTGCAAATTCACTGTAAATGTCAAAGTGATGTTATTTTGAATCAAAACAACCCAAATGTTTTGATTTTTTTCCTAGCTGCTGCTTCTCTCTCTCTTGTTGGTTTTTTTTTGTTTTGTTTTGTTTTTTTGTAGGCTCTCTTTCACCAGAAGTGATTCGATGAGTTTGAAACAAATCCACGCGGTGTTTCCGTCAGCCCCAACCTGCGTTTTTCAAGTTAAAAATCTCTCCCAGTCATAGGAGTTCTCCTTGCATGGTTCCAGTTTCCAGGGCTGGGAATCCAGCGCTAACCCCTCTGCATATCAGATTGTAACAGGTTCCTGGTGGGCTTTGTGCTGGAGTCCTGCAGGGTGGGCGGAGTGAATCGACTTCACAAAGCGGAGAAGGGAAGCTATGTAGCAGTTGAAACAGCAAGCCTGACTCTCCAGGCTCTGTAATAATTCCTCCTTGTACATCACTCCCTTGTGGATTGCCATTTCCATGTGCTGTGATAATGACTGCAAAGCCTTCCACCTGCAAAAACTCAGGCAGGCGCTTATATTTAAGCACACGTGTGAAGTTGGGGGCATTATGTGCTTAAAGTTAAGCATGTGCCTAAATCTTTGCAGGATCAGCATCTAAGAAACACAGTAGGAATTGATTGGTTTTCCTTACACTCTCCTAGATCTCAAGTTTGGGACTTATTGGTGATATTTTGAGAATTCATCTTTCCAGCTAAGCTGTGAATTGTATGTGGTTTCTGATATCTATATGTTTCCCATACCTCACCATATTATATATTTTCCATCAACTTGCTGTCTGTCTCACCTGCTGTGTATTGCTCATAGGTTTATAGTGTTACTGTATTTCCCTGTATGCGACATGCCCATAAGCACTTTGTTTTTGAAAGGCAAAATGATGAAAAAAAAAAAAGATCTTTCCTTGTAGCAAATAACTAAGTGACAGCAGCTAGGGAGCTGAACTTGCTTATTGTTCTGATCCTTATGAATCATATGCACTTGGTGTTGCCTTCAGTTGCTAGAAGCTAAAGCAGCAGAAACTGTTCTTACCATATTTCCTTGCTTATAAAGTGTACCCCAGTTTCTGGTAGGTACTTTTTTGG
>NW_005842132.1:1747342-1768183 GCF_000455745.1 Alligator sinensis | reverse complement strand
AGAGTGAATACTATAGATGAGAAAATATGGTAATATTTTAAAATGTATTTTACAATAGCTCCCAAAACTCGCCACCAAGTTAAGTCTCATTTGCTGTGTGCTATGCAGATGCACAGGGCATTTATAGACATGCTCCAGGAGGCGGGGGGTGTACTTTTAATTAGCGTGGTTTCAAGAGCCGTGCTAATTAAAAGCTCCCAGAGCGTCATGTGTATTGGTGTACCCACGCTGAAAAATGGTGGTGGGGCATCATTGAACGCCATTTTTGATGATGCTGGAGTCTGTTGGAGCATGGTAATTACTGTGCTCCAGCAGACTTGATTAGCAGTCTGCTCCAATGTGCTGTAATTACAGCGTGTCGGAGCAGCCTCCTTGCATGTGTATAGGAGCCCATAATCATTCGTCTCTCTTACTTTTATCCCTCCCTGTGATCTCATTCTTTTTTTTTCTCCTTACAGTGCAGCATCCAGCAGAGAGAAGGGCTGGTTAGGGCATTAGCCTGGGACTTGGGTTCACTACTTTGCTCTGCGACAGATTTCCTGTGTGATTTTGTCAAGTCACCTAACCTCTTCATGCATCATTTCTATGCTTCTACCATTGCTTTGCAGGGGTTTGTGAGGACAGATGCATTCGCAACTAAGTGACAGGGGCCCTATAAGATATATTAGAGTCCTGAGTCAGGGCCACTGAGCATTACTGTCATATATGTGCACTAGTAATCCAGGCATCTGTATTTGTCTTTCTAATACTAGTAAATGGGTCTGGGCTGCAAAATTCTGGTCTAGATTTTGCATATCCCATGTTCTGGGGGAATTTAGATGTGAGGATTTGGTTCTGCGCCATCTAAAACCCAGAAGTAGTTTAAATGATCCCTAGTCGGGCACTTTGCTTCCTGTACTGTGTGTAATGGATTCATTTTGTAACCCAGTACCCCTTGTTTCTACATAGGTTTCATGCCCATACAGCGCTTGTTGCCCAGATCCAGACCAAGTAGGGGCCAGATAAGCACTGTTTCCTGAGTTGGTTCCATGGCAACATCCCCCTCCCTCCTCCCTTGCGGCGAGACCCCTAGCAAATTCCAGGAGTGCTCTGAAGTAGAACAAATCCAGGCTAATTACAGTGCATGGCCTGAGTGTGAGAGGTGCTGGATGCCAGCAGCTCTCACTGATTTCCTTGGAGGCTACTGGGCTTGCAGTCCACCCAGCTAGGAGCCAGAAGGTTCCTGGAGCTGTGCCTCTCCTGGACTGCAGCTTGGGTCACCATGTGCACAGCTGCGAAGTGAGAGTCATGTGCTACTGCAATGAAAAGGGGCTTTGGATTAGGTAGAAATGTTACACTTGCTCTGTGTAGCTGTGAATAGTGGCTCCTGATACAGAAGGGAACATCAGGGGCTGTCTCTCTCCCTTGTTTTAGGGCTCCCTGCACATCCAACAGACTCTCTGAAGAGTCAAATCACCTGAGCACAGGCCTGGGAGCTAGGAACTCCTGGGTGCTTGTCCTAGTTTGGCAGTCACAGTCATCCCCTCTGTGACCCTATCCAAGCCTCTTAACCTCTCTCTGCTTCTCCTTCCAGGGTTGTCATCCTAGCCTCAGGGATCTGTGATTAATGCCTGCCGGTGTTTTGAAGATTACACTGGCCATGCATTTATTACCAGTGTCTGTTTAAGAATGATTCAGAGTCTCATAAATGCACCATTCACTATTGCCCACCCCACAATACAACATAGAGACTAGAACTCATGGCTTTGTCTCTAAAATCAGCTCCTTGATATATTGGGCACAGGAGATGCCACATCAACTAGTAAAACTTCTTTATGTGCCAGATGGTAGACTGAGGCTAGGAGCAGAGGTTGCATTTGTCCCTGGTCAAGTTGTGCCTGCATTTGTCCTGGAATGGAAATAACCCAGGATTGATATGTACACGCACCCTCCTTTAATCAGGGTGTAGTGAGCAGTCAAAATCCACGTTCCTGCCATTGATTCAACGGTGCAATCCTGATAACTGTTCGGACACACCTTGCAGTGTCCTGGGATAAATTGTTAGCCCTTCTTATCCCGTGAACCTTGTTAGGATGTATCCTGGGACAGCGGGCATGGACATCTGAACGATCTTGCTTTGTCCTGGGATAAAGCGGTTTATCCCAGGACAAGTGCAAAGTCTGTTTGTAGTCTGAGACGGTTGCCTGCTCCTTCATAATTCAAAAAATACTGCCTAAATCTGCCAGTAGAGGCCAGTGCAGCCCAGAGCCACAAGCTGGCTAGATTTTGCCCTGCCAGGCCATAGAGTGACTGGCGGCCCCTTGTAATGGGTGAGGGTTGCGGTGGGGGTCCTGAATGTCCCTTTGGTGCTGGGAATGAGACGGGGTGTTCCTGGGGGTCCCCTCTCTTTCCAGGGAGGTGGTAAAGCAGGTGGCTGAAGGGACTCATGGCTCCACTTGCAAGCAAAGCCAGCCAGTGGGTTGCAGGCGCGATGGGAAGCTCTCACAGTCAGCTCATTCATTCCAGGCTTGCACCATTACTAGTATGCAGAGACAGGGCATCGCTGCCTCTGATCTGATATGGCTCCTGGCACTTTCCATCTGTCCTGCAGGCCCCGCTTCTGTCTTCGTCCCAGGGAGATTGTTGTCAAGTGGCTCACAACATCGAAAGCATGTGGGGAACCTATTAATGCTCCTGCTGGCTCAGATGCCCGCTGGGATGCACTCTGGCTCTGCCTTGATAACTATAAATGCAAGGGGAAAGCTGCTAATGATGGCTCACCAAGGGGACTGCTGTATCCCTTGCACTTCTAAAGAGGTACCCAGCTACGGCAGCATGGAGGAGCTCTCCCGAAGACTGAGATTTTGCTGACCGATGAGGTCGTTGTTTGCTAGCACTGAAGCCCATTGTCTGTGTGTGTGGGCTGTTTGCAACGGGCCAGGTTATTGCATTGATGTCCATGGGATAGCTCAGGTGACTAACAGGCCATAGCCAGGGACTGGGTGACCTGGTTTGCGCCTTTGTGATTTGGATTTGCAACAGCAGGCTCTGTCCTGGGCAAGACAGTCAGATGCCTGGGAAGTGTGTGGCCTTTCCAAACACAGAGGTCTGGGTTTGTAGGAAATGTGGGTTTTCCCCATGTGTACCAAGAACCCTGCCATTCTGCCACCGTTTTACGGGAGGTGAAATTCCACGTGATGAAGTCATTGAGATCAACACCATAAGTGGCCTTCCCTGAGATGTCATGAGTTGCTTTATTTCACACTCTCTTATTTCTCTCCCTAATGCCAGCTATCGATTCATCTCTCTCTTTGAAATCCCATACATAGTCAATCTATCAATATCTCTATATAGTGTCTCTATCTAATCTCTGGCTATCTAAATCTTTACATGACGCTGTCTCATCCCTATTTCCACTCTCTCTCTGGAGCTAATCTGCTCTCTCTTCAGTCTAGCTGCTGTACAGTAAGCAGATATATGGACAGTCTTTGCCCTTTGGAGGTGCTGGACATAGCCGTCTATAGTTATTGGTGCCATCTTCTCTCTGTGGCAGCTGCCTGCCTCTGAGAGGAGGGAGGCCCATGGTGCTTGCACAGAGCTGAAGGGTGGCACAGTTGCCCCTGAGCCTCCTCCTGAGTGATTTAGGACCAAACCTGAGTTCTTTATGATCTGACCCCTCTGATTTCTCCATGCTGCCTTCCTGGTAATCCCTGAACTCTCACATGCTTTGGTGCAATGACCATTGACCACCTTTCCAGTCTAGCTTAGTTTAGTTAGATTTCAGCATGTGCCAGGATCTGAGCCCCTTTCTATGGACACAGTCTTCTCTCTTGCTCACCAGCTGCTCTCTGCCCAGTCCCCCCATATCACTGGGCTGAGGCTCATCACTGCAGCAGGATTTGGGACCTTTCTCTGCCTCCTTGCCTTTAGGAAGCACTTTGAGATGCTGGGGTTAGCAGGCATAACATGCTGGCAAAGCTGCTACAATCCTAAAGATCCCACATTTATCCTGGCCTTGCACTCCCAGCCTCCATCAGCAGTTCAGACTGCCGTGTTAATACTGTGTGTATGTGTGTGTGCATGCACGCATAACCGTGTCTCCCTCTTATGGCTGTCGTGTGTATTGCAGTCATATGTTGCCTCCATCCAGTCTGAGTCTTGGTGAAGATTAATTTGGGGGCATAAATCCCTGGACTATGTCCTGATATGTAACACTTGCTCCTAAGCAGTTGCTTTAGCATGGGGTAGCCCTGATCCTCCTCCAGAGACAGTCATGCCAGAGATGCAAACATATTAGTTTCTTTCATCCAAGGCTTTTGCAGTCACTCTTTAATTAACCCTGCCAATGCCCCTCAATGGTGCATGGTAACACACCCATTTCACAGAGGCACGGGGGTGTGAAGTGATGCTTCAAAGGCTGCACAACGTGTTAGAGGAAGAACTGAGATTAGTACCTGGAAGCCGGGATGTCCACTCCCAGCTGCTCTGACTCCTAGCTCTGCTCCATCCCAGCCAGAATGCAGCAAGCTATGAAGGCTGGGTTTGCAAAAGGCTATGGCTGAGGCTGTTCCCGGCACCGACGCATAGCAAGAACCCATCCCTACTTCTAAGAACTTACCATTTCAACAGGGAATTAATATCCCCAAATTACTGATGGGGACACGAGGCACAGGGAAATGGAAATGATTGGAATTATGCAGGGAGCCAGGGTAAGAGCCCAATTCCCCCCATCCAGCTTATTGCATTAAGCCGCAGAGCATCCTCCTTCCGCATGAGATGGTCAGTAGAAGCGTCTCCCAAATGTAGGCATCAGCCAGCCCGTGGAAGCACCCGGGGGCCAGATGGGCGAGAAGCAAGTCTCCAGCCTGCAGTCTCCCTGGCTCCCATGTGTCTTGCATTTGGTATGCGGGAGCTTGGTCTGCCCAGGAGCTGGCACTGCTCGTTAGAGGCGTGCCAAGGCACGTCGGGGACAATCGCAAGCAGCCGATGGCATTATTAATTCCGGGGACAGGCGAGACCGTGGAGTTGTCAGCGCAGGAGGAAGGAGCCGTTTTTCACTCTGTTGCTGGCAGGTCACGTATCTTTAAATAAACAACAGAATAAATAATTTACAGGGCTTGATTGCAGGCAGATTGGCTACGAAAACACCGCGGCTAACAAATAGCCCTGTCAGCTCTCATTTCTTCTGGCCCGTCTAATTGTTATCTGAGGATAACAGTGTCTGAAATCTCCAATAAGGTTCATTTGTCAGGGAGGCACCAAGCCAGGGGTCGGGCCAGGGGGTGGGGGCCGGAGTGTATTTAAAGGAAGAAGCCAATCTCGGGCACAATATGCTTTGGCTGATGGAGGGAGAGAAGCGAGGGAGTCCTGGTAATGAATGAGCGTGGAAAATGCATGTGCCTTCAGGGGAATTGATTGCCATCTCCCTCTTGAGACTGTCAGGCCAGCAGCAAGCGATGTCGTGCAGCTACGGCAGGACAAGCGTATGGGGGAGGGTTGTTTTTTTTTGCAGGGCGGGGGGTGGGAATAGCTGAGAACAAGATTTAAGGCTGGTTTTTTTTAAACCTCTCCTTGTTCTTTGCAGCCCCGGCGGGTAGGCTCTGCAGGCTCCGCTGATGTCACTTCCATGCGTAAGCGCCGCGCCGGGTGTGTTGGCAATGCCGAGGAGTCTGTCTCTGCAGCAGGTTGCCTGTGCATCTCTGCCAGTCTGTCTGTGGTCTTCTAGAGATGCATCCATCTAGCCATGGCTCATTGAAGCCTCTAGAGAGCAGGCCTCGAGCAGGAGTCAAAGGCCCATTGGGTGGGTCTGATCATGTAGCCTCCATAGGCCTCCCTCTCCTTGGTCGTGCCTGCTACTAGCAACGAGGGGCCCGTGGCAGCTTTTCCGTGCTGAGACAATGGCACAGCTTGGGGAGGACTGGGGAGTTGCAGGGGTGGAATAGGGGAGGGGGAAGGATTTGCTGCTCTGCTGTGTTTCCTCTGCCTCACTTCTCCCTGGACATCTCTCTCAAACTCGCACCTCCTTTATGTGCATGCACCCATAGCGAGGACTCTAGTGGCAACCTTCAAAAGAGCTGAAGGCCTGGGCCACATTTCTATACAGTATATGCACTTTTCCTCCATTGTAAATGTATTGGCTCAAATATTGACTTGTGTTTCCAGGGAGCAAATGGGAACCGATTTCTCCAGAAGGGCAGGTGCAGGCCAGTCCGTCACGCTGACCTGGGAGATCCCTTCAGAAGGCAGCTGGGGTCCTCTTGGGCTTTCTTGGGCAGGAGCTATGTGCAGTAGCAGCACATTTCTGAGCTGGCCATCCATTTTTGAGCTGGCCAGCGCTTTCCCTCTGGTGCCAGGCACGTGCTTTGGGGTCCAAAGACCTGTGTCCATTTGCTGCAGATGCCTCATCCAGGGAGATCAGGCAGCTTACTGGTATCCGTGAACAGGCTATTCAGCAGCTGAGATGGAGATGAGATAACAGAGAGAGGAAGCTGGCTGTCCTGCCTCTTGGATGTGGTAACGCAACACCACATCTGAGCTGTGCGGAGGACAAAATCTCTCTCCACCCCCTCTCTGTGCCTGTTCCTTCCTTGCTCCTGTCCGATGCCAGCACCTTGCCAGCTATTTCAAGGCCGTGGCTTCTGGCTGGGACATTTGCCTCTATCTATTAAGAAACACATGGAAATCATGTCACTGGAGTGGGAGTGTTTCCATTCAAGCAGTCTCCTCTCCCGATTTGGAGCCCACCTGGGAATATGGAGCAGGTCACACGTTCCAGCAGCCCTTCTCCCAGTGACCAAAGAGCCCCAATACCATTATTTAACCACAGGTTAAATAACTCAGTTCTGCATCCTGCCCTGCCATTAGGAGGAGCACCATTGACTCTATGGGAGGACAAACAAAACAAATCTTGGCAAGTTAACAGGGACCAGAGACTTGCCGTGCATGCCAGTTGCTCTGTGGTAATTGTTCAATGCCCACTCTTATCCCACGGTAGGTGAAAGTTGGGCCCTGTAGTTTATGTGGAAGAGGAGTTGTTCTAGTTCTCTTGTGAAAAAGGGTGAGAGCAGGGACCTGGGCACTGACAGCTGATATGTGGCAAGGCCCTGCCCAGTTTTCACTCGCTCTGCTTTACTTGCCTGTGTCTTAAGGATCAGGGATTGTAGTGTCGTGTGTGTGTGCTCAGAGTGCAACGCCCACAGTCGTAGACAGGGGAGTTGTAAAGGACCTCAAGAGGTCATCTAGTCCAGCCCCCTGTGCAGGGCAGGATCAGCTCTGTCTAAACTATTCCTGACTGGTGTTTGTCTAACTCGCTCTGCAAAACCTCCCCCGATGGCGATTCCACAGTCTCCCAAGCTGATCTATTCCAGTGCTTAACCATCGTTACAGCGAGAATGTGTTTCCTAATGTCTAACTGTAATCTCCCTTGTTGCAATTTAAGCCCATTATTTCTTGTCCTATCCTCAATGGACACCGAGAGCAATTTATTCCCTTCCTCTTTGCAGAAACCTTTCACATCACTGAAGATTGGTTTCATGTCTCCCTTCAGTCGTCTCTTCCCTGAACAAAGCAAACCCAGTTCTTCCAAGCTCTCCTCATCGGTCATGTTTTCTAGGCCTTGGATCATTTTTGTTGCTTTCCTCTGGTCTCTCTCCAACAGGTCCACATTTGTCTTCAAGTGTCATGCCCATCACAGACACAGCTGAGTGCGGAGTGAAGGGGGAAAAATGTTTTTTTTGCATGTCTTCCATGGGGCCTGTTTGTTCATCCAGCAGGATGATTTTTTTGCACCAATCTGGGATGCTTGATGTGTTTCAGCTTGTGATCCTCTCTACCCCTTAGATCTCATTTTCACAGAACTGTCTCATGACTTGTTGGTCTCGTCTTGTATCTGTGCTGCTGAATCTTCCTGCCTAACAGGGGAAATAGAATTGCATCCTATTTATTTCAGAACATTTCTTCCAATTTGTCAGGATCTTTTTGAATTCTAACCTAGGCCTCCCAGCTTGGGATCCTTTGCAAAATTAATACGTGCATTTTCTATTCCAACATCCAGGTCGGTAAATATTGAATAATACCAGACCCAGAACAGGCCCCCTGTATAATCCCACTACAGTTTGATAGTGAACCATTGATTACCATGGATAACTACCCTTTAATTAACTTTTTTTCCAACCAGTTATACACTCACGTTGCAATAGTTTCACCTCGGCCATTTCCCCCCCGCTTGCTTATGAGAATGGCATGTGAATCTTTGTTAACAGCTTTACTAAATCCAGATATATCGCATCTACTGCATCTCTCCTGCCCACAAGGCCTGTTATGCTGTCACTGAAGGATATTATATCACAGTAATAAAATGCAAAAGGTCAAATGTGCTTGGAAAATTCAGCGAGCGGCATCTAGATGAGGCTGGTCATTATGGGTTGTTTGTTTTTTGCCTACCATCCCCCGTGCCTCCACGTGCTGCTGTGAGACCGAGCTTCTGCAACTGAGACTTGAGATTTGAGGCAAAGGGGAAATTGGTCTGTGTTGCAAGCCCTATCTGTCTGCATCAGAAGTGTGTGGCAATGGACCTCTGGAGTGTATTTCTCCAGGCTGACCCGCCACCCTGAGGATGCTTCATGACCCCCATAGTCAGGGTTCATTCATGCAGTGCTCCTGGACTTCAGCCACAAGTGGCTTCCCCAGATGTATCAGCTCTGATAATTGCTGGTGTGATGTTTGCTGCTCTTCTTCCAGGGCTGTCAGGCCTGCATATCAGCTGCTTTGAGCCAGCTGGGAGCTCTCTGGAGAGAAAAGTATGAAATTCTTGGGGAATTGGGACACTGGTTACAGTGCATTGCAGGTTCAGCTCTGGCGCTCTTAAGCAAGAAGCTTCTCTCTATTCTTCCTTTAACTCCCTCCACAAAAGCTGGCATCTGATCTGGGTACTCAAGTTATTTCCTGCCCCTCTCCCCAGTACGGCCTCCATGAACTTCCACCCCTTGCACTGTGTGTGGTGGAAAAGTTTTTGGGGCAGGTAGATGAAGAAGATCTTGCACTGAGTCGCAGGTCTCTTTGCTTTCCTGACTGCCCCTCTATGAACAAGCCCTAATGTTTTCACTGGGTTCACCAGGAGCTGGGCCCCTCTGCAATTCAGCCAGAGCTGAATGTCTCTGCCGGGAGCTCCAGAATTAGCCGCGAATGCAGGGGGCATGCTATCGGGTTGTATTTTTGCTTTGAGGTCTTTGGAGACTATTCCCACCCCAACTCTTATGGCATGAAGGTTGACCCACGTTCATACGGCAGGGGCCAGCAAAGGAGGGTAAGCTTCATTAATGATACATGTGAGGTTTCTCTCTTTGTCTTTCCAGCTCTGGCCACCAAACAGACTTACGTCAGCTATAGCAACCACGCGATTTAACTCCAGCCAACGGCAGCCACCCACGGTGGAGGGGGGGCCTGTGCAAGAGGAAGAGACGCAGAAGAGTTGAGTCAAAATCGCTCGCCGCAGGAAATGGGAGAGTGGGGAAACCAGGTCAGATTTGAAGACGGCATTGCAGGTGCCTCATTCTGCTGGCTGGGCTGTTGGAGGGAGCTCCTTGGGAAGATGGCGATGAACAGCAGCAAAAAATGAGCATCAAACAAATCAATAAAAGCCACCAACCAAGCACCATGAAAATGCATGCCTCCCAACGGAGGAAGAGGAACAACGGAGCAGGGTGAACGTGCAGTGGGGAGAGGTGACGGACTTTAGCAATTTGTGGGTTTTTTTCCTTATCTTGGCAAAACAAAAGAAAAAAAATACAAATCCATTTTTCCCTTTTCCCAAATTTGTGCGATTGTTTGTGGTTGTGGAAACTCTTTCGTTCCCCTGCCCCTGCCCCTCCTTTAGTTTTTCCTTTTCCATTTTTCTTTTGTTCCCGTCTTCCTCCTTCCCTATTCACATTCTCTCTCTCTCTCTTTTCTCCTACCAAATTCTGTGTGTTGCAAAAAAAATAAAACAAAATAAAAACTAAATAAAGAAAATTAAAAAAAAACAGATGACAAAAAAAAATTAAAATAAAACCTAGACTGTGTTCAAAGTGCTGATTTCTATAGGTGGTAAATTAATGTATGTGATGACCATATGGATTGAAATATGTCTGCTTTATGTACTGACCAATCAAAAAAGAAAAACACAAAAAAAAACAACAAAGTTCAGTGCCTGGATGTTTATGAATTATTCAATGAAGATGTGTAGAGCATGACCATTTTTATACGAGGATATTTCTAATAAAAGACCATGGTTTTGCACTCAGTGTTTGTCTTGTTCTTGATGACTGTTGGTTACTGGCTCCAGGGAGTCTATTTGACTTCTCCTTAAGAAGGTTCAGAGGGCACTTGATTGCTGTCAGTAAGCGCTGATGTGGAGAACAGATTTCTAATAGTGGAGGGCTCTTTTATATGCCAAACAAAGGCAGAAGAAAACCCAATGACTGGAAGCCGAAGCTGGATCTATTCAGGCTAGAGATAAGGTCTCAAATTGGGAGTGTTGCTAATCTCTGGAACAATTTCCCTAGGGGTGTGATGGACCCTCCGTGACGTTCTGGCTCAGATTTCCAAAAACAGCCGAGCCATCCAGGTGCAGAGGGTTTGGTGCGATGCACGCTCTTGAAGCAGTGGATCTTTTGCACAATCCAAAACCAGCTCTCTTCCTGCAAGATGCGCTCTACTCTAACCGGGAAGTCATGAGCTCAGTCCAGGAGTCCTGGAAGAAGGTGCTTGGAGCTGTGTCATGCAGGAAGTGAGACTGGAGGTCTCTTTTGGCCCTGCCATTTATGAGAGAAGAGCTTGCTCTGAATGAGTGGTTGCAGCAGAACTGGCTTTATGGAAGCAATTTAAGCCCAAAGAGTCTCATTCACCTGTCATTTGTATGTTGCTCCAATGGACACAGCTAGACCCACATGTTAGCAGCCTCAGGAGGGGTGGAGAGCACGTGCTAGGGAGACAGTGCCCTACTCTGGTCCCTGGTGCGGTCCTAGAGAGCAGGGAGATGCTTACGCTGCCTCGGCTCTTCCTGCTCCCTGGATAGACAAAGGCCCCAGCATGCAGGACTGTCGATCTGACACCAGTCGCCAGCATAAGGAATAAATGCTCACTTGATGGGTCTTCTCACCGGAGCGCCGCAGGGCAAGATGTGTAAAGGCAGTGTGTGCCAGGTGGGATGAAGGAAGAGCTTGACAGGTGTGACAGGCCTCAGCTAGCTGAGCCGTGATCTCGGGTTAGCAGCGAGAGGCAGGCGCGTTGGGAGAGATTCGCACCGTGTATTTTAGGAAAGCCGGCATGTCATCTCATGAATCCTGAGAGGCTGGCAGCACTGACGAGAGACAGGAATAGCCTGTGCCATGGCTTTGTAGGCTCAGGGGTAGAGGCTGTCTCTGAGCTGTTGTCAGATAACGTAGCCCAGGTCTGGGTCCCTGAACTGATGTACCTCATCTGTCAGTCCAGCCCACGTCCCCTCCACCCCTGCAGCTCCTAGTCCAAGGCCATTATGGGTCTGACTTGAGACTCTTGACACCTCAGAAGACACTTGGATCCAGGTCCCTGGCAGCCTTCAAGCTACTGCTTTTCACCTGGAGCATAAGCCAGGTTGGATATTTTCAGAGAATCATCCAGGTGAGTATTTCATCACAGGGATGCCTAGGGAATGGTCAGCCTTGCTACGAGGACTGCATAGGCACGCAGACAAGAGGATTTGTGCATAAACTAGTATTTGCTAATTATTACTGGCTATTGCCCCCCCACACTTGGCAACAACTTTTGTCATCCGGTCAGGGAGCAAAAGGCAGAACCCGTGGCCTGGCTAACCAATCGCCCACCACAAATAAGGAATGACTAGCTATACATTAAAGGTGCATTAGTAGCTATTTCCTGAGGTGGTCTAGTGATGAAGATGGGATAAAAAATGATTTGTGCAACCAACTCAGTGAATACAGATAGGGAAGAGAGGTGATGGACAGGCAGGTCTCAGGGTCCAGGGGTCAAGAACTAGGGGATGCACCTGTCATGGACCTGCTGAGAGCCTTTGGAAAGTGATTCAGTTTGTCTGGGTTTCTGTCTCCACTCCTGTCCTTTGTCTGTCTGTAGCCCACTAGCACTCTGGGGGAGGCACAGCTACTTTTTGGGTGGCTAATGTGTTCACAACTAATCAATCAAAAGTAGCTCTATGACAAATCCGGCTGGGATCAGCACCTGCCAGCAGCAGCCTTGCCCCTTTCATGCTGTTCTCCCCGGGGAGAGCTGGTTTATGCCAGGAAGTGCAAGTCCCCGGGGCCCTTTAAGTAGCTCTGAAGCTGCTGCTGTTGATTCATCTCAATCCCGTCTCCCTTGGAGTCTCCATGACACGAAGCATGCCTGTGACTTCAGAAGGCAATTAATTAAAGGCTAAATGCTGCAAAGTGCTCTGGGGAGACGCTGCTCCTCATCATTATCGTTCCTCTTCAGGCACTTGAGCCAAGAGCAGAGGCTCATCGTAGGTGAAAGGGGCCCCTGAGATGGAGATGAGAGGAGGGAGCGTGCTTGGCTCATGTGGCCTTGGCGACCACGGCTGAGGAAGTCACACAAGTGCTTGTGGAGAAGAGGCTGCTCCATACTTGTGTGGCACCTGGACAGGGACCCAGCCCCTCCAGCGGGGCCTTTGGGGTAGGCTTAGCTTGTTCTGCCTCTTCCCCAGTCATCAGCCTCAGTCCCAGCCTCCTGGTACTCATTCCCCCTACACAACACCTGCTGTCAATCAAATCCGTGCTCACTTCCAGAAACCGGCTCAGACCCAGAGGTTGGAGATGGCCGGAGCAGCTAGCCCCATTCATACAGCCCCTCCTGCAGCTGTTCCTCTCCTGTAGCTCACAGCTCTTCATTCCCTGCCTGCAGGGGCTTGGATCTGGGGGTCCCTCCACCTGCTTTAGTGCAGCTCCCGGGGTACCAGCCGGCCTCTTCTACTTTTCCTTTGTGAGACTTGACAGGGCTTGAGGCCTCAGTTTTGCCCCAGTGTATGTTGGGGGTGGCATGGGGAAAGAAACTGGAAGTTCAAAGGTGTGGGTGGAGGAGAAAAGCCCTGCCTTGCCCAGCCTGAGACCCTGTCATGCTGGGTTCATTTGCCAAGAGGCAGCCCCTTCTCCAAAGCCCTCACAGAGGCAGGCAAAGGGATTATTCTCACCCCCATCCAGAGAGGGGAAGCTGAGTCCCAGAGAAGATCAGGAACTTGCCCATGGTCACGCAGGAAGTCAGTGGCAGATCAGGGGATTGCACCTAGTGCCCAGGGTCACAGCTTAGTGCTGGAACCGTGGGATACGGCCCCTTCCATTGACTGGCTTTGGATAAGCGGTGTCCTTCCCTCCTCACCTCTCCCTCATGTTTTTGCAGCCAAGCTCCTTTTGGTCTGAGTGGCTTGTCAAGCCTCTCGTCGGCGCATGGGGACGCCTTCCACTCGGCACGCAGCCACGTACGCTCCGACAGGGCTCTTTCACCCCTGTTTATAGTCACTGCCTTTTGTTCCTGTTTTTAAAGGGTACGCGTGTTCCCCGGGTGGGAGCAGAGCGCGGCTGCTCTCTGCGCGTCAGGTTTATTAGCATTTTAATTATGTTCTCACCTGGGGTGGCCAGGCTGGCTCTGGGCTGACAGCGGCTGGTGCATGGAGGTACAAGAGAATGGGGCCCAGCTTGCTGCAGCGCGTGCGGCCTGGGCCCAGTTCATTCCCTAGTGTGAGTGCAAATGGGCATTGATGCCCTTCCACGTGGTGCTTCCTGTTGGGAGAAGCTGGGAATATGAGAACAGCGGCCACTCTCTACTGCAAGGGCTTCCGGCTCCTTTCCCCCTAGCTGGGGCTCCCTCCCTCCTCTGGGGGCCTGTACTGCTTTGCTAGGCACCGTCTGCCTGCAGCACTCCAAGCTCGAGTCTCTTGGGGTTAAGCTTTGCTGAAGGGGCGCTGCTAAAGGGAGAAGCATGCAGCACCCCCAAAGGGTCAAAGATGCCCCAGACTGTACAGGACTCCTGTTTAGGGACCCTTCACTCCAAAATGGTTGCAGCTGGCATGGGGCATTCACCTGAATCATTACAGATGGGCTTGAGTGCACCATGCCAGAGCTGCAGGCCACCGGGGAGGTGGGGATCTGGTGTGCGGTTGTGTCTTGGGGCCTGTGCCAGCTGTTTGTCCGGGGTATAGGTTTAGCAGTGTTGATCTAAGGACATAGGCAGACAAGATTCTTTGGGTAAATCTGATGTCTTGTATTAGACCAGTTCAAATAGTTGGAAAAATTCTTCTTTTTTCACACACACGTGTGTCTGTGCTTTGTTAGAGCCAGCCCCAGAGTTGTGAGGGCAGCGGCGAGGGGCGCCTCTAGCCAAGTGTGTACTCACACCTTGTGGAGGTGTCTGGGTGTCATCTCTGCTCTCGGGCCTAGACACATCCCTACCCTTGCAACATTAGGACTGACTGTCTCCATCCCTGTTGTATCCCAGCCCAGTCCACCCCGGCCTGCAGTGGGGATGCTGACCTTCCTCTCAGTGCTCCTCTCCCTCCACCTGGCTCCAACCACACAGGGATCCTCTGCCCTAGAGGCCGGCTTCTCATTAGGCTGCATCTCAACACCATGCAACTCCACCTGTCTGACCCCTCTCTAGTGCCCCAGTCTTTACAGACTCCAAAAGAAACAGCCAGGAAACTCCCTTCCTGAAATGCTCCTTAAAACGCCTCAGGGCAGGTGGCTGGCCTGGGACTCAAGGCAATCCCAGGCAAGGCTGGGCACTAGAATGAGTAGTTGGGGAGCAGATGGAAACTAGACACGGGGGCCAAAGCCTTGCACCGACTTGCAAGTTATGCTCGTATCCTTTGGGCACTGGTCTGGAACCCAAGAGATGTGGGTTCAATTCCTACCTCAGCCAAAGAGCCCCTGGATGCTCTGCCTCAGTTTACCTATCCTTGGCAGTACCCAGCCTCAGTTTACCTATCCTTTGTTTACTGATACTATTAGCTTCTTAGAGGTACAGGCTGTGCGTATGTACAGGACCTAGCACAATGGAGCCTTGATTTTGATTGGGTCATCTTGAGGGATAAGAAATTATAAATAATAAAAATCATTCAGTTGTTCTCCATTCTGGGGTGTCTGAGGCTCAGGTCTAGGTTTGAATCCAGCACCTGGAGACCCCAACTTAATACTAGTGGGGCATAGGCCTCAGCCAGTTCAGGGACCTGGGTGCTGCTCTTGAATGTCTCTAAGTTAGCCGGTGCTCCTGGGGTTCCCAAACTGGGCTGTAGACCAGGCTTTGAGAAGTAAGAAGCTGTTTAATGAGCCAAAGCAGCCCCACCATGTCCAAGCATGCTAAATCCTGCATGGGTTGCACCCTTCTCTGCAAACACAGAAAGGAAATGGATTTCATAGACATTAGGGGCTGGAAGGGACCTCGTGAGATCATTGAGTCCAGCCTCCCTGCCATAGGCAGGAAGTCTGCTGCGGTCAAATGATCCCAGCAAGATAAGCATCCAAACACCTTTTCAATGAATCCAGAGTAGGTGCTTGCACCACCCCCGGGGGGAGTCTGTTCCAGACCCTGGACACTCGGACTGTGAAGAACTGTTTCCTTATGTTCAGTCTAAACCAGCCTTCCAGGAGCTTGTGACTATTAGACCTTGTTTTCCCTTGGGGAGTCCCGGTGAACAACTGTTCTCCCAGATCCTGATGCACCCCCCTCCTTATATACTTATAGGCTGCCACCAAGTCCCCCCTGAGCCTTCTCTTCTCCAGGCTGAAGAGTTCCATGTCCCTCAGCCTCTCCTCATAAGGCTTGCTCTCTTGGCCTTTGATCATACAGGTGGCTCTCCTTTGGACTCTCTCAAGCT
The DNA here is from genome assembly GCF_000455745.1 of Alligator sinensis. NCBI lineage: Eukaryota > Metazoa > Chordata > Crocodylia > Alligatoridae > Alligator > Alligator sinensis. The sequence continues at coordinate 1,752,348 of NW_005842132.1, read as the reverse complement.
TATCCACGTCCCTTCTGAAGTGGGGAGCCCAAAACTGGATGTGGTAATCCAGCTGTGGCCTCACCAAGGCTGAGTAAAGCGGGAGGATGACATCTCTGGTTTTGCTTGAGCTGCATCAGTGGATGCATGCCAGAATTTGGTTTGCTCTGCCAGCCATGGCATCGCACTGGTGGCTCATGTTCATCTTGTGGTCAATCAAGACCCCCAACTCTCTTTCGGTTGTGGTGCTAGCATACCACTGCCAAGCCTGTAAGTATGATGCTGGTTTTTTTCTCCCAAGGTGGAGCACCCTGCACTTCTCTACTTTGAAGGCCATCAGGTTTTGGTCCACCCACCTTGTCAGTGTGTCCAGGTTGGCCTGTATCCCCATCCTGTCTTCCTGTGTGACCGTCTTCCCCCACAGTTTAGCGTCACCTGTGGACTTTGCCAGTCTGCATCTGATGCCCTAATCCAGATCATTAATGAAGATGTTGAAGAGTACTGGCCCGAGTAATGAGCCCTGAGGGACTTCACTGGTCACCTTGCACCACGTTGATTTGCTCCCATCAACTAGTACTCTTTGGGTCGGACCCCAAGGCCAGTTCCCCAGCCATTGGACCATGAGATGGTCGAGGCCACAGCTCCCAAGCTTAACCATGAGGACATTATGGGAGACCAAGTCAAACGCTTTCTTGAAATCTAGATATATGACATCAACCTTGTCTCCCTCATTCAGGCAATGCATCACCTGGTCATAGAAGGAGACGAGGTTGGTCAGGGAAGACCTCTCAGCAACAAAGCCATGTTGGCTGGCATTCAGAAGAGTGCCATCTGCGAGCCTTTTGCTGATGGATCCCTTGGTGATTTTCTCCAAGATCTTTCCAGGGATGGATGTTAAAAAGATCTGGGACAAAATAGCCGAGTCCTGTGTAGCTTCTAGCTCAAGGCAGGAACAGGGACAGCAGAGGAGAGCTGGTGCGTAGGCAATATCCCAGGCTGGTCATGGAAAGCAGGTGCTTTCTGCGAGGGATTGATACTGATGTGGGGGTGTCTGGCTGATGTTAACTGAGGGCTGTATGGGTGTAGATGAATCAAGGAGCAAAACGCCTGCAGGAGGAGAAGGTTTCGGCCCTTTACAGAAGCGGGGAGTGGGAGCAGGGGTTAAGAAGGGACAGTCATGTAATTCAGACATCACCTGTCCTGGGCTGACACTTTGCTCTGCACAAAGGCCTGCTGTGGGCTGAATCTGTGAGCATTTCACAGGGTGCAGCCCCTTCCTGTTTGTGCTGGAGCCTTTTTGCAAGGTGAGTGGATCAGCTGGACAACTGAGTGGTTATGCAATTGCTAGGCTGATCAGGAGGATGGGCCAAAGAAGGCAGGTGTTAAGCAGAGCCGAGGGCTCAGCATGCATTGCAGCACCCTTTGTGCTTGCTCCATAGGGAGTATTTGTAGGACACAGCTCACACTGGAGCCAGGCATCAAAGGCCTTCTATCAGCCAAGTGTCCTGCCTATCTAGTCCTCCATACCTCTGGGCATCTGGGAAACACAAGCCCAGAATGAGTCTTTGAGAGGAGGAGCTGCAGGCAGATCTTCTTTGCCACTGAAGTTGGTTTGAATTCTGGGTGCACCCAGGCTGCGGGGGACGTAGATCTGTGCTGCTTTTCAGATCACAGCCTCACGCCAAGCCCTGATGTTGCAGCTGTTGATGGGATGGGATCGTGCAGGCACAAAAGAGTTAACAGAGCACCTTGAGGCCTGGAAAGAGGCCTGGGCTGAGCTTGCAGGGACTTCCCTAGTCATTACAGGAGGGGGGCTGCAGCTGGGGTTAATTAGGAGCAGGTGATAAAGGGAGGAAGCTGGAGCTGCTCTGGTTCCCTGTCAGGGGAGGATGCCTGGGCCCTGCTCTGCTGCTCAGAAGCTGCTGCCTGTCACTTTGGTCTGCTCTGCCTGGCATCCGCATGGCAGGAAAACAGGTAGGAAATTGCATGGCTGCACAAGAAATCCTCTGTCTGGAAGGGCTGGTCCCCTGCTCCCTGCTGGACTCACTGTCCAGCTGTGCTTCCCTCGCTCTGCAAGTGCTGCCCTCTGGGTCTCCCATCTCAGGGGTACCTGGAGCCCTTTGTAGGAAGGGTCTGTCTGTGGTTGAGTGACACCGTGGCCTTGGCCTGTCCTAGCACATGGGGTTCATCTGCCTCCATTGGCACTAGGTTATACCTGGAGCCCTGCTGTGTCTCTGAAGGCACCGGCTGCTCTCCTGGCTGGCATTACAGGCACAGGCAGACATGATCTGGCAATTCAATAAATGGCAGTGGGGCTGAGGCGGTAGTGACTGAGAGCTGTGTCCAGAAGTGGGCTGCCCCTTGGAGCGGGCATCAGAGAAGTTGGGTGGGCTCTGCCTTGTTTGTAGAGACAAGGAGCTCACCACACTGGAAATGGATGTTTTTTACTGATTGCCTTCTGCATTGGTTTGGGCAGCGTCAGGGGAGGCCGAGGGTTGAGTCAGACCACGGGGGTTCTTCTCTAGAAGTGGCCTGTCCAGCTAAGGACTGAGATGTGTCCTTCATTTCAGTGTCTCAGCCTTGTGCCTCAGTTTCCCCTATCTGTATAACAAGTCTGGCAGCTGAAGCCTGTTTCATTGAGCAAGCCAGAATTAAAATCTGAGCTTCATCAAGCCATTAAACTTCCTTGGTCTGCTCAGGGTAGTGCAGTTTTGGCATTGCACTCAGCTGGCCTGTTTGCACCTGGATGTGGTAGCCTGTGAGGTGGTTTGTGGCTGGTGTCTGATGCTTTGGGAAGCTGGGGGTGGCTGTCCTGCTGACCTTGCATGCATGAGCTGTCTCCATGCCTCCAGCCACGTGGGTCTGGGTCTAAAGCTGCTGCCCAGTAACAAGTCAAATCCCATCCCAGCCCTGTGGGGCCCTGCTTGTTCCCTTGCATGAATGCTGCTAACTTGTTAGCAGGCTCTGAAGCCCTGGCAATTCTGCTGCTGCACTCTTCCCTTTAGGACCTGCAACAGGTTGTGTGCCACTGTGGCCTGATTGGACCTGGCATTTCCATTACTGCCCCTATGACCCTACTCCTTGACTCTCTCCGTCCCCTGCTAACTGCTCCCTCATCCCCTTGCCTGTATAGCTGCTGTGGGGGGGCTCTCAGCCTGGCAGCTCCTAGAAAAGCAGAAGAGATACCCCTTAATCCTACCTTGCCTCCTGTTTTGCAACCAGATGCACTGTTAGCACGGCATGGTGGGACATGCAAGGCCGGGGGGCAGGAAGAGAACAGCACTGTCCCCCACAGTGGGTGCAGGAAGAGCTTGTAGCGACACGGCTGTGTGGCTTAGCTTGCTACCTTCCTGTCTCTGGGGGCATCTCTGCCCCACGGGTCCTAATCAGACATGACGGCAGCGTGCCTTGGACTTGATTCCACATATCACTTCAAGCTACTCAATTAACAGGAGCTGCTTCCAGATAGACGTGTCCTCCAGGAATGTCCCTGTGGGGATGGGCCGCTCCAGAGCAGAGCGCTGCCTCGGCAGAGCCTCGAGGGAGCGCCTGACCCTGCCGGTAATGAGCCACCTCTGGCACTGCCACAGCTAATGAGTGTGGCCCTAAACTGGAGTCTTGTGCGGGGTGGGCATTGGCAGTGATTTGAGGGCTCAGGACTAAGGGAGCCCGAGGCCAGGAGTGATGTGCATTGGGCCAGGGCAGGATTAGCAGCATGGCAGGAGAATGAGCAGCTCTGCCCTGTGGCATGGTCCACGCATCGTGCCCGTTCCCGGCAGGCAGCAGGGCCCTGGCTTGACTGGCTTCTTGCTCCTCTGCTCATGAGAGCATGTACTAGATGGGGGAAGTGAGCTGCTCCAGCATGAAATACAATGGTTTTATTTTTGCTGGGCTCCCCTGTGCATTGTTGGTCCTGTGCCTGGCAGTCTGCTCCTTCCCAGGCAGTGCAGCTTCGGGTGCTCCTGCTAGAGACTCCAGCCTGCAAGGCAAAGGAGTGGCCTGGGCTTGGGTCTCCAAAACCAGGGGTCTCCTCACAGCCTCTTGTTTCCCCTGTGCAGGTATCAGGGCAGGTCTTTGCTGTGTGGGAGCTGTCGAAGGAGAGAGATGCTGTAGCACCAGCTTTTAATGGCTCCGTGCTGGGGAGTCTGGTAGAGGAGAGAAGGGCTGAGGGCTGTTGTGCGACCTCAGAGAGGGTAAGTGTCCTGCATCACGGAAGAAGACCACCGCTTTTCTGCAATGCCCTGGAGTGCTGTGAGGCACCAACTAGCTGGGTCCTATTGCTAGGGAGGGGTTGGAGGATGCTTGCATGTATCCTGCCTTGATGGGCTGGAGCAGGGGTGGCCAACCTGCAGCTCTGGAGCCACATGTAGCTTAATATGCATCTCCTTGAACCTTTGCACAAGCGCACGGTGACCAGCACTGGGCTGGAGGCAATGCAGCCAGGGTGCTTGGGAAGGGGACAAGGCTTAGCAAGCATGGTGGGTGCAGCACTTGGGTGTCAAGGGGACCAGTGCAGTGCAAAGACTAGTGCATGCTGCGGGGTGTCCCGGCTGAGTGCTCACGAGGGAATTCCTGCCCCTTTGTGTGTAGGTGTCTACAGCTGTTTGCTTGTAGGATGCTGCAGGTTGCTTGCTGCTGTCTCTATGGCTTTTCTGCCGTTCCTGAGCTTGCACCATCCTTTTGCTGCTCATGCTGGTTTCTTCCCACCCTCATGGGTCCTGACTCCACCTCAGCTGCTGGCCTGGGGCCCCTTTGCACCTGCAGATAAGTTGATGCTACATCTTCTTCTCTGTGCATGCTCCTCCCGTCACAGACACCTGCTCCATCCTTGGGGTCCATCCTTAAGCATCACATGAACTACATGTTCCTACTGCCACAGGCTTGGACCCTGCACCCAGCCCTGTGTTCCCTTGTAGTGTGTGCATGTTCATACAGTCCCTGCACCGTCTTCTCCTCCCACAGGTCAGGGTGGAAGGGATGAAAAAGGGGGCTGCGTGGGTGCAAGGCTGCTTCTTCCACACATGCAC
>NW_005842132.1:1742811-1747311 GCF_000455745.1 Alligator sinensis | reverse complement strand
GCTGACCCGAGCAGGGCTCTGCAAGGGCTTTGCTGTGAAGTGGGTGGCTGAGTGCTGACGTTTCTCTCCTTGGCTCTGCTTTCTGCTCCCTGTGAGCCCTCTCTCTTTTTTTTTTGCTAGCTCTGAGCACAAGGACAAGGCTGACTGTGGAGAAAGCAATCAATCAATAGGAGAAAAAGCAAATGTTCCCCCCCCTCCCCGCCCCCCAAGAGGAGAGGACAGAGTTGGGCTCGAGGCAGAGCTTTAAAAAAGGATAATGAAAAGCTTGAAACTTTGATAAGATCACACTTGTCAAAAAGGCTTCTTGGGAGGAAAATTACTCAGTCCCTCCACATTCATCATCCTCTGATCGGTTGTGAAACACCCGCTGGTTCATGGGGTTCATGTAAACCATATCTGGCTTCTCGGGTGCCGTTTGTAGCCATGAGTTATTACTAGACTGGGGAGGGAGGGGGGATTGGGGTTTTTTTAAGGCAACTTTCCAAGTTCTTCCGTAGGCAGAAATGACAGAATCTACTGATTCCATCCTAATTGCAGGAGCCAGCACCTTCTCACAGCTGCCTCCCAGTGCTAATGGCACGGAGTGATGTGGTACAGCCACAGAGACCTTGATTGTGGATCTGTGCACATCCTTCTTTCTAAAACATCTCTCTGTTAAAAGGCTTCCCCCACCGTGTGCACACGCACACCTCCCCGCTACTGTATGTCAACAGTTCAGGGTTAGACAGGCTAGAGCTACTGAATTTGGATCCAGGGCACTGAAGTGACAGTCCCTGTCCCATTGCGAAGGCCACAGTGGCATCTTTGGATCTCTCGCATGTATTTTAACAAACTGCTTTGTGTCCTTGCCGTGGCAGGACATCAACAGTGTCCTTGTCCCTCTCCTTCCCTGTGGCAAATCAGGCTGTTCTTGGTGTTTTGTGGCATTGTTCTGGTCGCTGTGCAGGAGGGTTGCTGATAGAATTGGAATAGGTTAGACCAGTGGTTGTCACTGTTGTTAGACTCAAGGTACCCCTTGGAAAATGCCAGATCTTTGCTTTCACTTGTTTCTTGACTAGGGAAAAAATAATAGAGCAATTCTGCTGCTGCAGAGAACTCAGAAAGAATGCAGCCTATACTGGATCCCTATTTAAAATCTCTGGGTTTACTAGTGACTCATATAGGTGTTTACACACCCAATAGTGTGTGGCACCCTTAAAAGGATCTCATGGCAATCTGCTGCAGCACCTTGGTTGGGATTGCAGTTGTAGAGGATGCTTTAAATAGGGGATGATGCTGGTTGAGCAGGAGGCTGGACTAGGTGACCTGCAGAGATCACTCACAGCCCAACTATCTGTGATTCTGTGGATAGGTAATGAAAAGGCAAAGTTATGAGGCCCCTCAATGTCCTGCCTCCCAAAAGCAGCACGGTTTTCCTTAAGGTCAGGCTGCAGCTCCTGTTCAGTCCAGGCCCAAAGGAGTGAGGGAATTGATTGAATTGGCAGCAGTACATTTTTCAGCAAGGTAGCCAGGGCCTGGGAGTTTGCCCCCTGCTCAGCTGTAGAGGTTAAAGTGGTTTATTTGCAGATCCCCACCTGCCACTGCCTCGAGGGCATCTCATTAGTTTAGCTGCATGACTTAATTAAAAAACCTGAGCCCTGAAAACAGCTCTCTGCTGTGCCCTGCCTCTGCCAAGGGCACAAGCTGTGTGCAGCCCATCAGACTCACCTGGGGCATCACGATGCCAGGTGGGACTGGCTATAAAAACCAGTGCCCCCAGATGCAGGCTGATCCCTTGTCTGGAAGGCAAAGGGGCCCATCCATGAAGGGGATGCTCTCATACTGCTGGGATATGAGCCCCAAGGAAGTGACCATGTGGCTTTGCATACAGCAGCCGGATGGCAGGGCCTGATCTAACTGCCCTTTTCTGCTGGGCTTAATGAAGGCTGGGGGGGGGAGTTGCACATCTGCTCTGCTAGACATGAATCACTTTCTTCTAGGCTGCTCAAGATATAGAAGACAGGAACTTAACTGAATGAACTTCTAAGGGCATTACTAGCCAGAGTGGATAGAGAGGCAGGAAATGATGAATGCCAAAGGCAGAGCTGAAAAGGTTAGCGGATGGCATGTCAAAGCAACACAGATACATCCTTGCAGCAGCTGGCCTTTGAGCTGTGGACTTGAGTTTAGGCAAGAATTGATGCCAACATGAGAGAGAAGATGGTACAGGGAGAAAAATCCTGGGTGCTGGGGAGTGGGGACACTTGCTGGTGGTTCAGTAGATGGCATCCTCCCCTCTTACAGTATCTTGTTAGTCCCCCAGCTTGGTGCCCAAGGGTGCAGCAATGCAGCAGGGACTGTCACCTGGGCAGCATGCGACAGTGACTTGGACGCATGTGGCCAAGAAAGACCCTCAATGCATTTTGCAGGGGCAGTATGTTAGCGTTTGGCCAAGGTGCTGAGGCAAAGTCCCTTGGGCTGAATTCCCCAAGTAGCTGCAAACAGATAAAGGATTTGACTCCCTTCCCTGTGATGGGTCTTGTCTAAACACAAAAACACACACCTAAATGGCTCGAACTGAACTGTTCTCGACATGGGTGCGAGCTGGTCCAATTTGTATCGGGGAATAATGCATCGTATCCGTCTGTCGTTAAATAGATGCTGGGCTCCATCCTAGAAGTGGGCACGTCTCGGTAGTAGATGCAGCAGTCCTCGTGGCTGTCTTGTTAATTTTATCTGGCGTTTCAGGATAAAGTGCTATTTTAAATTGCAGACATTTATTTGATTATGAAAGCAAATTAAAAGAGAGCAGTCGACAGCAATTGAGATGGGTGTGGAATGAGACAGAGCCTGCCTCCGTAGCTCAGATCTGCTGAGAAGTGAGAGCTACTCCTGGGGAAGTCTCAGTACCTGGTTAATATCTATTAGGGTCTAGAGTCTGTTCTGCTAAATGTTTTTGAGCTAAATTCTGCTGCTCGCGCGCAAGCTGAATGAGAGATGCAGATTTTGTTTAAAGCGCAACCTCCCCTTGTGGGAATTGCTAGTTTTTAGTGGTTAATATTTTAAAAGTAAGACCTGTTGTCCTGTGCGATCTGCAGGGTTTGTTTTGCTCGCAGCTTAAAAGCAACTGCACTGTCCTGCTTTATTTCTTTTCCTGAAAGTGTGGCTGAATTGCAGCTAAAATAAATGCTCAAATTCTCTAAATGTTTATTCAACCAAAAGCATGTTTGGAGATGGTGGGCTGTGAAGCTGTCTGGTTCAGCGCTAACCTTGAGGCAGAGGGATGTTGTAGGGGGCAGGGTCACTGTGAGGGGCTGTTTTGTTATCTTCAGCATCTGGCTGCCTTTGCGTTAAGAAGATGCCAGTTTTGTTGGTGCCAGAGCATTGCTTAGCCTGTAATGAATAGAGGTGCTTTCTGGCAGCAATAACATTATCTATTGGAGTGAGTCACCGACAGCCCATGCAGGGTGAAGTGGGAGTTAATGTAAGTGGAAGCATCTTCGGGGACAGAGGGACTTTGCAGGAGATGATGGGCGAGAGGGGAAATCCAGCAGGGAGCTGAGCCTCACAGATGCTCGGGGAGGATTAGGAGAGGAGCCTGGTGACCTGGGGGTCCATCTTGGCACGACAGGTTGAGTTCTGGGTTCTGCATTCATCTGAGCCCCTGACTTTGAGCAACTTCTGTGGTGAAGCCAATTTGTGGGAACCCAAACCTCCCCCCTTCCCAACATGCCCGCTGTGGTCAGCCCTGCCAGGCTTCACAGGGTGGTGGCAGCTAGCTCAGTGTGAACTCACCCAGCCACCTGGGATCTCTTAAGTATATAGCAACAACCTTTGCAGCAGCAGGACGTTGGCGGCTGTGGTCCCCCTGCTTTACCTGTGGCAGGTGAGGCTGTGATGTCTTGGGTTGGGTCAGGCCTGCCTACTAAAATCTGTTGCCTAACCTTTGCCTGGGATGGTTTGGATAGGGGTGATCCTACCTCAGGCAGGGGGTTGGACTAGATGGGACCTCTGGAGGTCCTTTCCAGCCCCACTTCTCTATGAACATGAACTCACCCAGGCCCTGTGAGCATGAGAGGGACAGGGGCTCCTGGAGACACCCTCCATCCCCTTGTATTGCCTCCAGCCCACGGGCTCCCACACAGTGCATTCTCCCATCCGCCGTTAAGGACAGACTATAAAAGAAGCCAAACCCAAAAGAAAGGCAGGGTTTCCCAGCTCTTCCTTCTGTCCCCACTTCTCCTTATTTTAGTCTTTTCCAGGCCTGTTTCCTCCTAGCAGCTCCATTCAGCCCCCTCTGCCTTCCCCTGTTCATGTTCCCTCTTCTTTCCCTGGTCTCTCCCTGTTCAGCTCTCCCCTACTTGCCCTTTTTGCTCCCTTTCTGTACGTCCTCATCCCTGCTGCACAGCTGCTTCCGCCTCCTGAGCAATCCTGCTGCCTTTCCCATAGTTGCTGTGCTCTGGGGATATTGAGGCATCCCCCTCCTTCTGGACCCCTTCAGAGAGGCAATTGCGTTCCTCT
>NW_005842132.1:1741087-1742801 GCF_000455745.1 Alligator sinensis | reverse complement strand
TTCCCTAGGGCTTTTCTGTAAGTGCCCGGGGCTGGCTCCTCCTGGCTCCACCCTAGAGTGAAAGCAGGCAGTAGTATCCTCAGGGCTCACATAAATGCTGCTCCAGGGATGCTGTTCTTGGTGGCTAGAAGCCCTGGAATGGGGGTGGGGGTGTACGCGCGCGCGCACACACACACGCGCGCACACACACACGCGCGCACACACACACGCGCACACACACGCGCGCACACACACACATCTATCAAACCCTGTGCAGAGAAGCAGCAGCGCGGGGCCTATCATTAACTCCGCTCTGTGAGAGGCAAATTACAGACTTAGCGACACAATTAGGCCAACTCTATAGGAAATGGAAAAACAAAATCATTTCTCTGTGAATTCTTTAAACTCACCCCCCCTACCACCCCCACTTTAATACTACAGACATAGGTAAAATTAGCTACAGCTTGTATCTGATGGGGGTGATGGACAAGACTCGGGGGTGGGGGGGCTGCTGGTGGCAGACAGCAAAATCATTATCCCATTAGTTGGTGAATCTGGAGGAAGGGTCATGGAAAGAGCTGGACAGGGCTTGTGTGGCTTTTGCTTGACAGCTGTGCTGCAGTGAGGGTGTCCCTCTGTTTTCCCTCTCCGAGAGGCTGCCCCTGAAGTCTTCCCATCACCGGGATGTCCCCATAGACATGGTCACTGACCCAGCTTGGGGCTCAGAGCTCCATGGGGCAAACCCATCTTTTCCTGCGCTGCCACTGACCCAAGAACAAGGGTCTGAGGAAGTCAGTGCAAGTGAAAGGGTTGAGCCACATGGGTCCTTTTGGGTGATAGCCATCAAAATACATGACAGCCATGACCTTTGTTGTGCTTGGATTGCCCAGAGCAGGGAAGCGGGGTAGGAGAGACCTTCTCCTGTGGGAGACCCTTGTATGGAGTTAGGTCAACTCTCTGTCCTTCAAACAGGCCTTTTATCGTCCTCCTACCCTACCTACCCCAGCTGTACAGGGCATCAGGTCGGGGGAACAGGCTGTTTCGTCCAGTCCTTAGAACAACTAAGGGGAATGCAGCAATGCTGGATCTTGGTGGGTCGCAGCTGCTCCTATCCACCTCTTATCACAGCCTGGGCTGTTTGTTCCTGAAGGAAGGGGACAGACAGGCAGGACAAGCCTAAGTGGGTGCAAGGAGCCTGTGTATGTAGGGATGGTATTACAGAGTGTATATGCTCTCCCTCCCCAGGGGCTGTAACACCCAGCTCCATCCTGCAGTAAACATGGAAGCAACCCAGGTGCTGCGTCTCTGAGCTGCCTGGGATGTGGGTGAAGCTCCAGGCAGGCTGTAGACCAGTGATCCTCAATCTTTTTTTGCACCAGGACCCATTTGTGAACATCAGTAGCCACTCCTGACCCAGTGCCCATCACTCCTGACCCGCTGCCCCCCGGCCCACCCACGTGCGGGGCACGAGGTGGGTGTGTGGGGCACGGGGGGGACCCCAAGCAGCCCCTCGCAGGCTGGACCTCTGCCAGCCTGCAAGGGAACACCCACGGTTTCCCACCTTTTTCTCCTTTAAAGGTGGATCCATTTTTAAAGTTTGTTTGCGACCCTTTCATATATTCTTGTGACTCGCTTCTGGGCCACGACCCCACAGGCTGAGAAACGCTGCTGTAGACCCCAGGCTGAACCTTCCTCGGGGAATGGAGGATCAGCCAATTGTAAGGATAAGGCAGCG
>NW_005842132.1:1724062-1741056 GCF_000455745.1 Alligator sinensis | reverse complement strand
GGAAAGGCGGTTGTAAAATAAATAGGGAAAAGGCAGCAGCTGGGGGTAGAAGATGTTGCGGGAATTCGGGTGATAAATTATTGCTGTGTGGCTCAGCTCTGCTCTGTGTAAGCTCTTGGCCTGCCCCCATCCCCACGGTGTCTGAGCACCTTCCAGTTGCACAGAAAAGCACCGTGACTAATCCCTGTCACCTGTGGCTCACTCTCCTCCTCTTCCAGGGGGGAGAGCCATGCATGCAGGAAAGAGGCTTGTATGGGTGGGGTTTTGTGTGTTTGCTCCGAAGTTTTGTTTGCTGGAAGATATTGGAGAGAGCAGGGAAGAGGAGCGCTTTATTCTGTGAGAGCTCATTACACAGGCTGGGGTGGCTCCAAGGAAAACGCCGCCCTCCACGAAGGCCTCAGCCTCGTGGTATGCTGCATACGTGAAGAGGGCAGGTGTCCACCCCTGTCTCCATTGGCTTTAGGGGTATTTTGTAGCTATCCAGGCCTGTTAGTACTTTTTAAAGTGAAAAGAAGGGCTTCAAAGGCTGCTGTCCCTTCTCTGCGAAGCTGGGGGAGGTAGCAGGGGACTGGGCTGGCTACCACGGGCACATCAATATGCCTGAGAAACCGCGGGTTAGCCTTGGGGTCTCCAAGGGAGCCTGACTTCCTTCCTCAATTGCTCCCTCTTTTGACGGCATCTGCCCCCTCTGTGGTGCAGGTTGGCAGGGCCTTTTAACCTCCTGGGTAGGGGTCCATAGGGGGAGCGCTGTGCTGTCAGCTCGTACCCAGCAAACGGACGTTGCAGCCCAGACTGGACCAACTTCCCTCTCTGCAGTGGAGGCTGTCCAGTCTCTGCCAGCCAGGCCTGCTCTCCCTGGGTGAAAGCAGACCACATGGCTCCTGTGTGAGAGTCTCCTCCCGTCACCAATATCCTCTCGTGTGGCCGAGCGAGTCAATGGCAGATTCTGTTAAAATCTCACTTCAGCGGCAAAAGCTGCAATTAGCATTTAATGAAGCTTCTTGCTTTTATTTTTAGGTAACCTCTGATTCCCTGACTGTGTAATTTAGTCCTCCATTGCTCAGAGATAATTAAAGTATGTCACTATAATTTGCTTTTTTTAAAAGCCTGTAATTATGTTTTTATTGAGAGTAAAAAAAAAAAAAAGGGGGGGGGGGATGAAAACAATGGCAGAGGAAGGGAAGGATCTGGGTGGTTAAAGAGGGGTTTCTCTTGACTTTGCTACCCAGGGGGTCTTTCTGGGATGATGAGTCTGGGCTCAGAGATGGGAGAAAACCTTCCCATGCATTAGCTTTGGAAACGGGCTGAAGTTGGACTGGAATCTCTTGCACTTGGAGCCCCAGATCCTGTCTCCACCAGCACTTGCCATCCCCAGTGTAGATGTAATTTTTATCTATGAGTATTATCCTGGGTGTTTATGATCCTTGTTGTCCTAACATCTACCTGCATTGCATTCTTTATGCAGCACTCCTAGATCATTGTAGCTGTTCTACAGATCGGCACAAGAGCTGTAAAGACTAAAGGCTAATCCCAGCAAGGGATTTATTTATTGCAACCTTCAGCACGAGCTCCTCATTCTTAGCTTCTTGGCCCCCCCGAGTGGGATCCATTGTCCTGTGTTGGGGGCTGGTGCTGCTTCTGCATTGTGTGGGGAGAGGCCATGGGTCCGGAACAGCCAGCATGTTCATGGGCGTGAAGAGCTCACCGGTCAAGTTCATGGATGACACCAAGTTATGGGGGAGCGTGGTCACACTTGAAGATAGACTGCAGGTACAGGTGGACCTAGACAGGCTGGCAAGTTGGGCAGATCAGACCCAGATGAAGTTCAACATTGAGAAGTGTAAAGTGCTGCATCTGGGGACAGATAATCTCCAACATATTTACAGGCTCGGTGGTGCCAAACAATGCCCTCCTGGTGGGTTGCGGATGGTTTTGCTATATCCAGTTCCATGAACTAGTGGTGTTAGGAGCCTGGAGTAGCTGTTCCACCTTTATGAAGATCAAATTCACTTCCAAAGCTTGTGTTCAGATGAGTCTGGGTTCATACCTCATCTGTCATGTAGAGAACGTGGCCAAGGAGTTTTGGATTAGAAAGGATCTCAGCTGCTGCAGGGTATGGGTGGTAATGGGACATTGTGAGATCTCCATCCCATCAATCGCTCTCTTTCAGTTCAGAGATTCCCTTTCCTGATCCAGCTGGAGAGGCCTGGAAATGCGCCCCAGGGTTTATGTTGCAGGGCTGGGGGAGGACAGGGGGATGTTTGCATGGGATGGAACAGCCAAGCGTTGCCAAGATCTTGGCATCTCTCCAGCATGCTGAACTGGCTCAGAAAAGGCCATTGTTAATTGGCTCTAATGCTGGGTCTTAGCATGTTAATTCTAGCCTCTTCCTGCATGAGACACAACATGCCACGTTGCTGGGAGTGTGCAGACACGGGAGGCTCATTTGTTTTCCATCCTTGCAGGTCTTCCATGCGTTGGTTAGGGAAGGAAGCAAATGATGCTGCTTAAAGGACGCTTCGCAAATGCTTTGGGCCAAGTCTCCTTCCCTAGCTGGATTAGTTCCATGTCCCAAGAGCTTCCTTGGTCCCATATATGAAACATGGGATGTGTGGGTTAAGTGGGTTGCATCAAGGGGGAACTCAGTGGTGGATGTAGAGCTGCCCTTACAAGTCAGATCTTAACCCTCAGTGCAAAGCCACACAGTCCAAAGCTACACTGATAAGCAATGGGATGCTCTTTTCCAACCCTCCCATGCTTTGGAGCGGCGGTAGAACTGCTCCTTGCTGTCTCACGGCTATAATGGCATCTGCAGCCCCGCACATGGGGCACTCGAGAAGATGCTCAGTCTAGTTCTGGATGCAGCATCTCTCTCGTCTCTTTATGCCCTCAATCCTCTGTGGTGCTATGCAGAGAGCTGCTATTGAGCACTGTTCTGAGCCTGCTCAAGGGAAGTGGTTTCCCCCTGCAGACTGGTCTCAAATGTGAATATGGCCATCTCGCCCCGAACCTGCTCACTTATGACTTGCTGGCTGGGAACAGGTTATTGGGGGAAAAAAACATTGAGTAATGAATAAATTCAACAGAATGGTTTGGCTTGCAGCCAATTCACAGCCACAAAGAGGCAAACCTGTGTTGTTCATTAGAATTATTCTCGTTGCTCCAATTTGAAATGTTAAAAGCATGGGCATTATTGGAACGAGATTCTTTAATACAGTGGTTCTCAACCTTTCTAGACTTGAGGCACCTCTCAATAGACTTGAGGGCCCCCTCAGCAAATGCCAGCTCTTAGCTTTCACTCGGTGTTTGACTACAGAAACCTAACAGAACAATTCTTGTTGCAAAGAACTCAAAAAGAGCACTGCAAGGGCAGAATCATGGTTTTGAAGTGATGGGTTCCTATTTAAAATCTCTGGGGTTATCTTGCAAGTCATGTTTGCACACACTGCTTGGTACCCCCTGGTATGTTTGAAAGGATCCTGAAGTATCCCAGGTGGCTGTGGTTCCCCGGCTGAGAATCTGTTTGAATCCATTACAAGTGGATGTTCTGAGCCATGCAATTCAGATCTGTGCTGGCATTTCATTCCTTGTCAGTTTGGGGGAGTTTGGCAAACTTCGGGTCAGTCTCTTGTGCTCAGGGAGATGGGATACTGGCCTGAGCATTGAAGACACAATTTCTACTGCCAGTTCCACCAGTATCCTAGATAGCGCACGACATTACACAGCTTCCTTGCCCATATGCTCCAGTTCCCCTGCCTGTGTGGTCTATTTTGATTGCAAGGTATTCACTTGTGTCACACTATGTGGGCACCTAGCACCAAGCCCGTGGTCTTGGAGCAGATGCCCAGTTGCTACTGAAATGCAGATAGGTTTGGACCCATGTCCTCAGGGAGCACTTCTACTTAGTTTTGGCTTTGTTCAGCATCCATTCCTGACAGCACCCAAGCATCCTCCAGGAATGAGGTCCCTTGAAGCAAGCCTTTTATAACGCAATAGTATGTTGGGCCTGCATTCATGGCGTGTCATTGTCTTTTCTGAATCGGAGTGGCTTGTGCATATGTGGGTTTATGTGATATCACAGATGCTTGACCACACTCTGGACGTGTCTGCTTGCGAGAACCTCTCCTTGGCTTCATAACAGGTTTCTGCAGAGAAATCTCCCACCTCTTGTGCTGGGGAGCAGTCCTCCTTGATGACAAAGCTGTAGTTACCTTCATGGGAACAAAGACAAGGAAAAGCATTAAAAATCCCACACATGATCCCCCCCCCTTTTTTTTTTGTCGGTTGCTATGGGAACCCTACACACCGGATATACTGGAGTATGCAAATGAACTCCTTAATTAGTTCTCATTCCTCCATGCCCCCGGTGCAGCAATTTGATCATTAGATGAACATGCCACTTAATTATTGGAGGCTTAACCAAACACAAGCCGGGGTGACCTTTGGGAGGCAGCCTGGATTTGGAGCGTGTGATGTGGAGAAAACGGAAGCTAATGTTTGTAAGAAGTTTAAAGCATTAGCTGGAAGCTGTGCAGAAGGCTGTGATTTTTGCAGTTGCCATCTACACTGCAGCTATAAGAGTTGGGGGAGGCATTTTAGCCCCTCTTTCTTTCCCCAAACTGGAGATGTGTGGGTCCTTAGCATGGCATATTCCCCCAGGAAGTCAAATGGAAGGAGACTTGTAGGTGCTGAGCCGTCAAAGATGCATCTGGATCTTCAGCAGCAGTAAACAAAACGCTCACAGTAGGTCCTTTTGCTCTCTGCAGTTATTCACCTTGCTCCCTGGTCCCAGTCTATGAAATGGGAATGGCACTTATCTTCCTCCTACGTACCTGAGGGGCATGCTCCTCCACTGCAGGGATGGAGTCGGCTAGATTCTGTGTTGCAAGGGTTACATTGTACTCCCTAGCCTGCAATCTGCCAGGTTCGTTGTCTCTCAAACCCTTCCAGACTCTTGGTGCTCCGAGCTCTCCAAGCATTTGCATTTCCCCCGTTTCCTTCACGCTGCTACAGTTCAATAAGGTTCAGCGGGAAGCAAATTCCACCCAGGCTACTATGTACTTGGGGGAAACATCTTACAGAGCACGTGAACCTCTCGTGGTGCG
Organism: Alligator sinensis; assembly: GCF_000455745.1. Taxonomy (NCBI): domain Eukaryota; kingdom Metazoa; phylum Chordata; order Crocodylia; family Alligatoridae; genus Alligator; species Alligator sinensis. Next base: position 1,735,951 of record NW_005842132.1, on the reverse strand, counting down.
TTGTCTCACACTTGCACACCTGTGGAGCCTGGTCCAGTGGTGGGCCTCGTGCAGAAAGCAGAGGAGACGGGTTCATTGTGCATCTGCCTTTATGCGGTACTCCGAGGAGGGTAATCAGTCAGCCGTTTGCTGCTGGAGTATGCTGATATCAGAACCTGTGCGGACACCTCTCCTGAAGCAGGCAACCTGCGTATTGCAGACCTACAGATCTGAGCATCCCGCAGAAAGGTCCTTTTGTGCTGATCTCCAGAGAATGGGCCAAACTGTGGTCACTGTCACCTGGATGAATTTAGAGTCGCTCCACTGACATCAGCGCAGTTGCGTGGTTTGTGTGCATACATCAGAGTCCAGAGTTTGCCTTGCCGCATGTGTGAGATGCTGCAGGGCGCAGGCCTGCGCATGTGCCAACCTCTCTCCATAAATGCTATGAGTTTTTCACCAAACAAGCTTCATTAATCGTCTAATAACCGGATTAATTAAGGACACCGAAAGTAAACAGCAAGAATGTAATTTGCTTCTGATTGCCATGTAATTGCAGGAGGATGGCCTCATTTACATATGCAAAAAGCGCTGTTGACAGAAGCAGTGTGACCAAGAATAACAATTCGGGAAAGACAAATGTGTCCCCAGGGGCTTCGGACTCCACCTCGATCCCCTATGACCCTAGCTCCTGGCTTGTGGCATTTCTCTCTCCCATTCATGTGTCCCAGGGTTTTTTCTAATCTGTTGACTCTCTTATTATTTGTGTGTCTTCCACAGCTGCTTGTCAGGCAAATGCTGCTGCCCGCCACCCTGCATGGATCTACTGTCAGGCACCATTCAAGTTTATTGAAAATGGCTGAGGGTGATTACAGCTGGCACTTCTCTGGCTGGGTTGGCCCCACTAGGGTGTTAGATGGTATTTTGGCATTTGCTTTGGAGCTAGTACCATGTGGGCATGCAACAGCCATCCATACTTCTCCAACTGGCCAAGGATGAATGTGGTCATTGACATGGATGGCTGCAAGACGCACTAGGCTTGGTGTTACCTGTACAGATTACCAAGAGAAGGGGGAGAAGACGGTACAACCTGTCCTGCTTCAAGGCATGTATCCGCCGCTGAGTGAGAGGAAGCGAGCTCAGAGCCTCCAGTTGTTTGAAGGTTTGGTGGCCGTAGCTGGAGGCAGGATAACAGGATTTTTAAGTAGCTTGGTAACTCTTAGTTGCACATGAGAACATGGAGTTGGGTGGAAAACTGTCCCATTTCATAGCTTGGGCTAAAACCTGAAATTTTGTGTTCAAATTTTTGGAGATCTGGGAGTTGAATAGTCAGGATTTCCATATATATCTGAAACGTTAGGAAAATAGTCATGGAAAATATTTATCTTCCAGCCAACAATCTGCTTGTTTTGTGATGGGACCCAGAGAAGATCGGTGACAAATCCTGCTAGCTCTTTGTCCACTTGAACGTACTGCCCCATCCCAGTCACTTTTCCCCCCCATTGTTTTCACCCATACACCCTAGATAAATAGATGGCAGCTCATCTCACATCTCCCTCTTCCCTGCCCTCCCTTAGTTGCCGGTGAGTTTTCAACTAACATCAGACCTTCTCAGCTAGACTCAGCTGCTTGTGAAATGAGCTTGTGTGGCATTTTGATGAAATAAGTAAGCAACACCAAGAAAGGCCAGAGAAAAACCTTTATAGCAGCAGTGGAGTGCAAAGAGGGCCAGCATGATTCTTCTTCCGGCAGATGGGAACTCTTGGCTGAACCCGAGGAGGAGGAGGGAGGCTGACTTTTCAGTGGAGACATAGAAGAACCAGCTGTGCTGTGACAAGAGGGATTCTTGGGTATCGATTTTTTCCAAGGGGAGTTGCGGGGTCAGTGCGCTTCATCTGTTTGCTTATAGGATATCTGCATGGTATATCTGGAGTGAATACGTGTATGCCTTGTGCACTGGGAAAAACAAATGTGCACACATGCTCTATAGCTGGGAGGGGGACAGTAGATCTGGTCTTTCAGTAAGGGATTTCAAATGGAGCTGACTGCAAAATGGGGAGTCCGTTCTGTAAAAGGAAGGAAGGGAGGAATGAAATGAGACGTGTTTTCCTTACTTTTGGTGGGGTAGGGGGGATTTCAGGTTGCTGGTATGATGGTAATAGCAAGGAGGCTCTGTCACAGGCCGGTCCTCCACTGCACACAGGGGTACGCATTGCCCCCCCACCCAAAAAAATTCTGCCACCCAGAACTGAGAGTTTGCTTTTAAAATCTGAACTTTTTAGAAAGAACAGGGATTTTTCACATGAAAGGTGGTTTTTCATTGTGGTATCTGACTCAGCTCATTGTGCAAATACACTTGGCTGGAATCGTGGCCTTTGTGTATGTCTGGAGAGTGGGGAAGGTAAATGCCATGGAGGGTGACAGGGTTTTACTTTTGCTGCCTAACTTCCTGAGAGGGACTAAGGGTTAGTGGGGTATGATATTTAGCTTCATGTGTTAGGGGAGATATTCAGGCAGTCAGTTTCTTCTGGCTTTTGGGGAGGTTTGGGCATTGATCTCCCACATATGCCTTTATTAATAAGCATCTCTCTTGAAATGGATCCTTGGGTGCATGACTGCAGATGACCTTCTACATTAGGGGCAGGCAATTATTTCGGGCGGAGGGCCGCTTACTGAGTTTCAACAAGCCATCAAGGGCTGCATGACAGGCAGCCAGGGGCAGATAAATATTAATTTTCTAAAATTTTTAGGGGCCCCGCGGGCCAGATAGAATGGCCTGGTGGGCCACATCTGGCCCGCGGCGGGCTGCAGTTTGCCCACCCCTGTTCTACCTTGTACCTAACATTTTTAGGAGAAAGGGGGAATCTTAGAGGGGTGAATCGTAATAACCAACCCCAAGAAGTGTGCGTCAGTACGAATGAGTGTCCTTGTTCTTAATGGAGTGAGGGGCAAGGTCCTGCTGCAGCAGTTGGATGACCCAACTTCTTCACTTCGTTTAAGTACTGCTCTTTGGCTTTGAGTCCTGGTGGTCCCAGTTGAGCTGGAGGTGCAGAAGCCATGCCCTCAGAGGCCAGATGCATCAACAGACAGTGACTGGTCGGAGGAAGAAAACATAATCCTAGCTGAAGGTCTTGATCAGATCCCTAGATGCAGAACGATCCCAGACATTTTAGAATCCACCACCAGAATGGTCCCCTTGGATGCTGTCATAGCTGAAGTTAGTGGGTTGTTTGTTTGTTTGTTTTTTTTTTTAACATTTTCAAGGCCTCTTTATGGGGGTCACAGCAGGCAACTGTGGAACTGGGAGAGAAGGCCACGAGGCCTTGAAAATGTTATTGCTGTCAACAGCAAAGATCCTTTTGCTCCAGTGCTCTCTACACACTATTACCCTGCAAAGTCAAGTGTTCTGTCAACCTCTTGAAACATGCCTGCAAACTAATTGTCAGCTCAGCATTGCAAATGCTGCTCCATGCTTTTCTTTTTTTTCTTTTTTTTTTTTTTTTTTAAGTTTTAATTGTAGTAAATGCAAGGTGCAAAGAAATTTTACTTTGAACAAGGAGCGGCTGATTTTTCAAAAGCTGAGAAACTCTGAGCTACCCCCTCGGCCCAACCTGGGCTCACCCAGGTCTTGGGGATACTGGAGTCCCCTTGCTGGCTAGCAGTGTAGACTTCCGGGGAGGGAACGCCGCTGCTTGAAAACGCTTTGTCTTTTCTATGAGGCTGTGCATCATCTTAGCGCTCTGCTTTATGAGGCTTCTGTGAAAGTTGCCTCCGGTCTGATTGGCAACGCTTCCCCTTTTTATTATATTTCAGATGCTTTGTAAAAATTGTTTAGTGATTTACTCTCCTCTGTAATTAGATGTGGTAGTGATCAAAATATGTTGCATTGCACTGCAGGCTCCTTTAAACAGCTGTTTCACCACCAGAGATGAAGAGACTTTGTGGCAGAAGAGAAACCACTGTGTCTGGGTTTCTGTTGTTGTTGCTGTTGTTCTTATGCTAATACAACTCCTTGGGTTTTAGTGGAGCGATTCCTGGCAGCGGCAAATGCTGATGTGTTAGTGCAACCCTGGCAGTGCACAGAGGTGGTTCAACCTGGGGATTTGCTCGGATGCCAGAACAGTAGAGGAATAATGTGTGTGACAGTATGCCCCATTCTTTCACCCCACAATATTTAATTTATTGGCAGTCTGCAAGGGGGAGAGTGGCTGTCTGGGTGACAAAATAACCCACAACCAGTCAGGGGCTCCCCAGGGGCTGCTCTAGCTTATGCAGGGGCAGAGTAGCCTCTTGAGCAGCCTTAAAAAAAAAAGGGGGGGGGACATATGGTGAGGTGCCACCATACCCACTTTTCTAAGCTGCCCCTTCCACTGCTCGTAAAATGCACAGCCCAAAATCCCCTGCTTGCATAGTCCTTAAAACGTCAGGATAGGCTAATTCCTGGTGGCTGTATATCATATGATTAGCCTGGAAGAGCAGGTAGGAAGCTGGATCAGGATGAAGGGCTCCCAAAACTGGCATCTCAAACCTGAGAGCTATTAAACAAAGCCTATAATTCCTGAAGCAATTATGCTTGGTCTCTCCCTATCTCTGTGTCTCCATATGAGGAAACCCTGTGTTTGTGACTGGGAATGCAAAGCAGAATTATTCCAGGCCTGCTCAATAAGTGAGCCATCAGAAGTAAAAAGGAAGGCAATTCTGCAGTCGATATAATGTGGCTGCAGGTTAAATAAATAACGTTTGAATGACAATAATTGCAAAATGACACTATTCCCTCCACCGCAAACATGTGGTTAAGTTCCGCTCTCATTAGCGGAGACTAGAGGCTTTTATGGGAGGAATAAAATCTTTGCAAGTAGATCTCCCTTCAGAAGCCTCTTAAAGATTAGGCGGCTATACAATCTCTGGGTTCCTTCTGCAAGTATTTAGGCTTGTGAATAATCTTACTCGGGCAAGAAAGATGACATTAAGGCTGGAATTCTTACCAAGGCTCAGCACGTATAATTGGAATTATATTTTGAAGAGCTCTGCAGTTTGGGTCCTGAGCTCCGCTTCTGGAAGCCTATGACTTATCTAGTGACCTACATGGGAAGCGAGCTCTTCTGAAAATCCAGTTGCTATTGTGGGTGCCGAGCCCTTGAAAATCTGACCTCTGAGCTGCTTAGAGAAAGCTTCTCACCCTAAAAGAAGCTTTTCTGTTAGGGGAGTGGAGGGGGATGGGGATGAGTCTTTCAAATATCCTGGCATCAAGCTGCTTTTTTGAAGTTGCTTAAACATGGGAAGTTTCTATTTTAAAAGTTGTAGGAACAGTGGCTTGGGAGAAGGAAGAAGCTGTCTGCATAGACAGCAGAGGGAGAGGTCTGGGAGGAAATGGGAGAAAATCAGTACATAGCTATAGAGGACAGAAAAGTTTTCATGAAAAAGTGGATAAATTTAAAACTTCATCACCTGCCTGTGCTGGCCTGGCTTGTTTTTAGTCTAACATGTAAAGCAGGGCAGGGGTTTGCTTAGAAATCGAGGGTTGGCTGTGGAGACCCATCCCCAGAATTGCAGCACTGGTGCAAAAACGTAGCAGAGGCTGTGCATCCTATACAGCCCTCCCTGAATAGCTTCAGACTGGGGTGAGAGGTTTGCAAACTGGTCACAGTGGTAATGTAGACCAGCTACCACCATTTTAACTCTGTTTGGAACAGGTTTGCATAATGGCAACGTTGCGCTTTGCCTGTATTAACATACCGGCCATGGAAATCACTGGTCACACCACATGTGGAGAGACATTCAGGCTAGCATGGGTTGCTTTTTGGGGTTTTTTTGACTACCAGCTGGTCAAAAAAAGGGTACATGCTTGAAGGCTGAGGCCCCTGATCTAGAATTGTGGCTATGTGCTGCCCCAACAACAGCATCACGGGCATTGCAACATGACTGCCCAAGGGACACGGGGCTGGGAAATGGTGGAGGCTATAAAATAAATATCACTTCTCATTGATTTGAGTGAATCTGCCTAAAAGGCTCAGCTGATTTCTTTTGCTACTGGTCTGCTTTCAAACACTAGAGTATCTGATGGCTCCAGGTTTCAATGTATTTATCCTTGCAGGCCAGGTACAGGTATTACACTTTTATTGGTGGAAGTGATGAGAAAGTGGCTTAGACCCACAGCAGAACAAAGTGTGGCGCATAAAACCGGTCCATACCATAAGAGAACAGACATTTGGCGTGCACAGTCTGGTTTAAAAATGGCAAAAACCCTGTCTAAGATTTGCACTCCACCCCACACGGCAAATGTGTGTTTTGTTTGCTACCGATCTGAACTACACCGCTTACAGAAAGCCATGCAACTTGGATCAATTCTGTCTCAGGCTTTTTGAATGCCTGGACCCAGCCGCAAACTCCTCTCACATTGGGTAGCGTTGTCATCCACCTTCAATAGATGGGGACAGAAGTTAAAGGACTTGCCTAGGGTCCCATGGGGAATCTGTGCCTTTGTTCATTGTAAGCCAGTTTAAGCCTTTTGGATTAGGTGGCTTGTAAATCAAATGAATGGATACATAAATAATGGAGAAGCCCACAACTCCCACAGCCTGGGCTTAACCAGTAGCCCATCCATCCTTTGCTTGTCAGCAGTTTGACTTGCAGTTGAGAGAGATGCTTGGATCTACTTGACTTGTTTGTGGACAAAATGGACTTGTTTTTTTTCTTTAAAAAACACACACCTTGGAACAAGCTTGCAAGACTCGAGGACACTTGAAAAATAAATCTTAGAGTTATTAAATTAGATACTGATCCTGTAAACAAGGTGGGAGCCTGCCCTTGGCTGAGATGATTTCACATTCGTTAAAATTCCTTCTTCTAGAAGTATTCCAGCCCAGCAAAACAGGCTACAAATTTGTAAGTTTGTACAAATTGGGGCCGCTTAATATTTTCCCATCAAGGGAGTTTTGATTAAAAAAGACTTTTTGGACTAAAATGATCATTACTTGCTTTATTCAAAATAGCAGGGATGTTTGGTTTTCAAAATCACCAAAATCAGGAAGGCTGTTTGAGACTTTCTCCAAACTTCTCCCAAAATCGTGACCAGCCCTGTTGTAATACAGGAAGCAGAACAGAGATCAGTTGTCCCGGGGTCAGGTTAGTAGCCTGGGACCCAGGGGCACTGGGTCTGGGACCAGATTAGCACTAAGTTTAACAAATCATGTCTTATGCACATGCCAAGATGCACAACTTCTCCTTCCCTTTATGCGCTGAATGCACCATATGCGAGAAGGGGCAGGTTGTTCAGTTAAGTAGGTTCAGGTCCCAGCATGGGGTGCTACTATAGAGGGGGAGATGAGACCCCTTGTTCTTATGATGCGGTTGCTTCAAGTGTAGGCAAAGGGATTCATTCATCTCCACTGCGGTCAGTGGTATCTTTCCATTGACCACAGCGGGCACTGGACTGAGCCTTAGGGTCATTCTTGTAAGAATATTCTCCAGGGCCCCATTCTGTCTGGGGCTGAGCCAGCACCCCTTCAAGTGTCTGAGGAAATGAGGGTCCCCAGCACCTAGCTGAGTAGGAATTGTTTCAGTGTTGGCTGTGGTATTGATCCTTGTTTAACCTGGTAATGAGAATCTGCTTTCCAAATCGGTCAGGGAAAGCTTTGATTTTCCAGCTTCTAGGAGGAAATCAGCTCCCATTAAACCAAGTTAAAAAAAAAAAATGTGATGGCTTGGGTTGGGGCTGGGCGATACCGGCTGCTGCTTTTTTTTCTGTCCTTGTGACCTCGCTGAACGATGGCCAGGCTTAGGACGGAGAATGAGGGGAGTGTAGCCAGGAGCCGGTTGCAATTGCTGGGAGTCTCAGGGGATGAGCTGGTTTTAGGTCCCGCTCTCTCTTTTCGCCGGGCAAACTTTAGCCACTTGTTCCCTTCCTTCTGTATCCTCCCATGCACTTTCTAACACTCCTGTCTCTGCTGCTCCTTTTGGGATGTTTTACCACTCGCTTCATCTCTCAGACTGGGGAATGACCACCTGAAATACCAAATTTTTATTAGCTTGGTCATCGACCTTTTGCCTTCGGGGGTCTCTAGAGCAGGCATGTAGCTGGAGTCCCTCTACCAGTGGAGAAACTGCAACACGGAGGGTGGACGAGAGGTGCTGATGATGGACACCAAGCAAGCCTTAGGCTTAGACCCGAGGCCTCCCATCTTCAGGCCCGTGCCTTATCCACTGAACAGCCCTGTCCCCTCAGCAAGCGGAGGGTCAAGTTGAACTCAAACAAGTGCGTGCAACCCCTCATCTCACAAAAGTGGTTTAATGATGCTCCTTCTGCCTCCCCCACTCTTCCTCCTTTCTCTTTCCCCCCGTCTCCCCAGCACTGGACTCCTGTCTGGCCTGCCTGGCTGACAGTAAATTGTTTTTTGATGGCGGACTCAGTATAACTGAACTCAATTTGCCTTTCAAAAGCAGCTAATAGTCGCATTAAAAAATCCATTTTCGCTCGCGATTGAATTTGACTGGGGCTCAATCAATAAACGAATGGAGTGTTTCGCACGCTGTACGGAGCAGGCGTTGCCACGGTAACCGTGTAAGTGAGCACGCTTGGTTTAATCTCTTTGTACTAATAGCTCCGCTGGCATCGGCCACCGGTATCAAAGCCCCGCTACAAGGCAGGTCAAGCCTGGCAGCCCCGGTTGCTTTTCAAGGCGGGCACGCTGCACGTCTGAAGCGAAAGGGATCTCGGCTCTGGGTGGGAGCAGGGACAGCAGGGTGGGTGCTGCCTACTAAGGAGGCTCTTGCTGTCTCATGTCCATAGGAAGCCACAGCCTTCATCTCCTGCTCTTGACTGCTCCTATGTTACTGTGAGCTGTTAATGGCACCCCTGAGCTGGCTGCATTTCAGTGGGGCAGGTAGCTTCATGGTGACCCCCGTACAACACGAGACTTTCAGAGGACCCTTTCTGCGAGCAGAGCTTGGTTGCTAGTTTTCTGGGTTTTTTTGTTTTTATACCATTGACTGTGACTGAGGAGGTGCACATGTGTGCTCTGTCTTTGGGAGGCCTTGCTTGTTATAGGCACCAAAGCTCACAGGCAGAGGTACATCACCGTTGTGGTCAAAGAGGTGTCCCGGTTATGGGGCACGTCTCCGTCTCCTCTGGAATAAGTGAGGGAGTGCTGTAGTGAAGCCTGGCGAGCCTGCTTCGCACATGCTAATGGATGTAAGGTGCCCAGCACCCCCTGAGAGCAGGGCTGGCCATGTGCCAGTGAGCTCTGCATTTGCCTGGCATTGCTTGAAGGCAGGTGCACTATGGTCAGCGTGCCTGGGGCACTATCTAGCATGATCTAAAGATGGTCCAGCAAAGGCCTGTGAAGTAGGCTCAGCTCTTAGCTCTACCCCGTGCTCCTTGTGTGATTTTTGAGCCAAGTCACTTAATGCACCTGCAGGAAGAGTAGCTCCAGTCTACCTGTCTCTGCCAACCCTCAAGGCAGAGTGGAGGGAAGGAGGACCCTACAACCATAGAGGGCTTTATGGGTCACTGTCACAGCATTGAAACAAACCCAGAAGCTAGCTGGAAGTCCATGCACACTGTGGAAAAAGGCTGCAATGCACTCCCTATAAGAGAGGTTGACTAATCAGCTGGTGGGTCACCGTCTGTACCGGCTGACATGTCCAGAGGTGGTATATATTGCACTAATAATACAGAATGGAGCTGCTGAAAGGATGGCGGAAGGGGGCATTTTTGGAAAGCAGATAACTTTGACAGAGCAGGTCAGCACTGGAAATTGCTGATGAAATAACATGGGCATTCATTTTGCAGGATTGCACAGCACTTATGGACATCTGAAAAATTATCAAGGCACTTTGCTTTCGTAAGGTCAAAGCATTTTGTTTGGACTGTCATTTTGATTCTCTTTTTATTATTATTCTTATAAAAACAAGATGGAGGGCTTTAATATGGTCATTTAGAAATTTCCAGAAATAACTTTTTTCAGAAACCATCATCTTAAGGAACCTGTACCTTGGGATACTTCACCTGTTTGTTCCCACAGGGGTAACAGAGAACTTGGAACAGAATGGGAAGCCTTTGTGGACCAAAGGTCAGACTGGCATCCCTTGATCTACCAAGCAAAGGCTCAATTTACTGCTCTCAAATACAAAGGAAATACCATATTTTCTTGCATACAACATGCCCTGGAATGTAACACACACCTTGCTTTTGAAAAGCAGAATGAAGAAGAAAAGATCTTATGACAAGGAAAGTAACTGAGAAACGGCAGGGAGTGGAGTCTGCTCATTTTTCTGCTCCCTGTGGATTGCAGCAGGACCTGCTCTTGCCATATTTCTTGTATATAACGTGCATTATAATTTCCAGCAGCTGTTTTTTTTGGCGGGGTGGGTGGTAGTTATAATTTCCAGCAGCTGTTTTTTTTGGCGGGGGGGGTGGTAGTGGCATGTTGTATTCAAGAAAATACGATACGTGCTTCTGGCCACTTCCTGAGGCTGGCTTCTGCTCCTATAAGAGTTCTGAGTTAGGAAGTTTAGTTACTAAGGCCCTTTGGTCCAAGGGGCCGATATGATGGCAAAACAGACTTGGATTATTAGCCCAACAGGGCTGCCTCTGCCAGCCAGTTGTCTCTGGATGGATGTTTTTGGCTGCAGGTTTTTTAAAAGCATGTGCCACAGCATCCTGCTAACTTTCTACTTGCAGCCTTTTCCTGGTCTCTGTTGGTATCCCTGTTCTGTGGGGTATGTTCTTTAAATACCTGGGAAGACAGGTTAGGGGCTTGCGCTGAAGCTCCCAGGAGGTGAATTTAGGGATGGACTTGAGCTGCTAACCCCTGCTGTCTTGCCTTCGCCGCTATCCCAGCGCGAGTTAGCAAAGGGCATGTCTTTGCTGAATATTGTAGTCTAGAGGTAGGTGCTAGTTCTGGTACTGGAAGTAGTCTGACTAGCAGCCCAGGGCACTAATTTACCCTGTTTATCAGCAAGGTAAATTAGCCACTAGGCAGCATTGAGCTCTGTGCTAGACTGCTTCCAGTACCAAAGCTGGCATGGCTACCGCTGTGCTGTACGTATACAACCTCATGCTTAATCTGAATTAAGAACATGCTCCTCTTTGCAGTATAGACATGACTAAGGATGGTCTCCTTGTGTGCACTTGCATCAACTAGCGCTTTGGGGCCTCTCAGAACTGTTTGAGGACTTCTCTTGGATGGACCAGCATCATTTGCTCCCATTTTGCTCTTCATGCCCTGCCCTTTTTTCCTTCCTTCCATGAGGGGAAATGTCTTGGAGAGCCACATAGAGATGTCCAGACTTGCTGTTTAGCATTTTTCCTACTCAGCCACTTATCTCTGTGACTCGTGCCCCCTTTCTCATGGACTGGGGAGGCTGCTAGCATCTCCACATCTCCTCACTGAAGTCAATTCTGCTTCTTGCTGAATTAACAAATAATTTCCACGGGCTATTTCCACCAACCCTGGCTTGTTCATTGTTGGGGGTTAACGGCTTAGTTCTTGTTTCTCCTACATCCAGGAAGAAACAAGGTTTTTACAGTGGAGTGTGAGCAATCTGTAGAGGTCCTGAGGCAGCCTGGAGGTCACCTATTTGTTCCTGGACAGACCTAGGTCTTCCCTGCATTGTAATTTCTATGTCGCCATTGGCATAAATCTCTTAATTGTGAGTTTCTTCCAGTAAATACAATGAAGCTGGTTAAAATGCATGAGAAGCATCACAGCATCTTCTGTTTGAGAGTACAGCTACCCACATGAGCCACCAGCTCCAGTCCTCAGCAGAGGCTGTATGGCTGAATGGGTAGGATACATAGCTGGGAATTGTGAGTTCTGTGTTTTATTCCCTGCCCCTGCTGTATGAGCTTGGGTGAGTACTTCTCTATTCCTCAGTTTCTCTTCTTCTCTCATGTCATGTCCTTTTGAT
>NW_005842132.1:1705756-1724031 GCF_000455745.1 Alligator sinensis | reverse complement strand
TGGTCTCATTAAGCTTGGACATCACATAGGGGCCCTGATCACAGCTGGCATCTCCAGGTGTCCTAGCATCACAGCCACCAGATCAGGTGGGTATATTGGTGCATGGACAGACCATCCATCCCCTGTGCCATTAACGTGGGACCTTTTGGGCTCTGAGTCCTCTCTGCACAAAATGTACAAGCCAAGCACTGATGATGGGTAGGAGGAGGTCTCCCCATGACCTGTTCTGGAGTCTGTCCCGCACGAGCCTCCATGCGAGAGAGCGGACACCTGCTTGAGAAGAAATAGCATCTTTCTCAAAATGCAAACAGCCCCTGCTAAAAAGCTGTCTATGAAATGGTTTGCCAGGGCTTGTGTTAGAGGTATGGAGGTGCTGGACTGTGATTAAGGGAGTGAAGGGTTGGGTGATAGGGTCAGGGATGTGTGTGTGCGCTGCCCTACCCAAAGTCTCTAACTTGGGGCTATTTGAGAAGATGCTGTCTATATACAGCACGAGGTGGTTGCTCCCTCAAAGAGTTGATAGTTGGAGCAGCAAAAGGAGACTTGTCTCCATTTTACAGGTGAGGGGCTGAGGTGTTGACAGCGTGCGACTTGCCAGAGGTCACACGTGAGTTATGGCAATGCGGGGAACTGAAGTTGCATCTGAAGATGGCTATGGGGTCATCTTTACCCCCTGCTGCTGTCTAACCTAGCACGTGACTAGATTATATGTTCAAGGGCCAGATGTGGTGCATGTGGCTCCGTTGAGTTTATACCCTGACTAGCAGTTAAAGACCCAGCTCAAGGATAGAGACAGTTGCAAGCTCCCCAGCTATATTATGCTAGCTGAAATGAGTCAAATTCCTACCCCATTTCTGCATCTGACCCATGACATTGGTGGCTAGAATCAATTGACCTATGCCACTTTACATCAGCTAAGACTTTGGCCCCTAGAAAGGGCCTTAGGCTGCTCAGAAAGGGATTAGGGGCTTGACATGTGAAACGACTCTATCTGGTTCCTTGTCTTCCTTTCTCCTGATTGTATAATTAATTCAAGATCTTTCTGCTTCACAGTGGTGCTGAAGAATGTCTTCATGAGATTAACAATATTATAAAAATTAAATTAAAGAAATTAGCTTGGAAAAAAAGTGGAAAGGAAGTTCGGGGTTGAGCTGCCGTTGTGATTAATTACAGCTCTGTTGTTGCTGTACAAGTCATCTCTCGGTGAACAGGCGTGCAGTAGGGAGCATTTGACAGGGGCTGTATCTTTGCTGCAAAAAGCGTGTGCGTGTGTTCCTGCTGCCATGGAAAAGCCTGGTAAAGATGAGGCATCGGGAGGTTTATAACCTCTGTGTAGCGCATAGGAGTCGATCCCAGAAGAGGCTTCTATATAGACAAGCCCAAAATAATTTTTCTAGTATAATGTAAAGATCTGATTTTAAAATCGATGTACTTGTATCAGAATGGGGAGGGGATGCCCTTATTCTGGTTTGAATAGTTCACTCAGTTCTTGGCTCATGCTGCTTGCATAAGAGCTTAAGATAAACCAAGGCTATGTAGTCTTCTGTCACAAAAAGAATGGCATATACCGGTATAACTAATCAGGTGAAATAATTATATGGATTTTAAAGGGAGCAGGAGAGGTTAATGTTTTTGAGTGCACATAAGTTGATCTGTGGTCAGTTTGCTCCTATTCTGCGATAGGTGGAAGTGAAGCTGGGGCAGCGTAGACTAGATGATCTATTCAGGTCCTTTCTGACCCCTAACTACTATGAAACTAGACTGGAACAAAAAGGTGCTAAATGATGGTGGTTTATCTTTTTATGGTGGGGACTGTGTAGCTGTGAAACACTTAGCTCACTTTCAAGCCTATTTGTTGCGATCCCCTCGCCAACAGTACAACTGTGTTGTCTGTCCGTATCCTTTTCAGGTTGACAAGGCTTTTGTCTCCTCTTTTTAACTCATCCTTTATTTGCGTCATTTCAGGCTGGATGCGGAGACTTGCTATCACAGAACTGGGTGAAGCTAAAAGAAATGGTAAAAACTGGCATAGCCATGCGTTTGGGATCGGAGCTGCATGTAAATGGTTGGCTTGATCTGGATTAAATCTAGAGATGCCTCACAAACAAGTCCTAAGGGCAGGGTGCTCTCAAAAAAAAAATAAAATAAAAAAAAATCTGTCTCCTATTTAGGAGCCTTGGAGTTGATTTTTATTTTTTTTCTTAAATCTGGTCCCATCTGTAGGAGCTGGACATTTAAGTCCTTCCCTGGTAGGCCAGAGCTGAAGCAGGTGTTGTAGTGTCTGAGAACCTTTTATTGATTCGATGCACTTTGGATCTACTTTTTTCCTTTCTCCCCCATGCCCTGCTCTCCAGAGGAACACAACCAGACAGTGCCATTAACAAAAGTCCATTTGCTTGTGGAGCTGTTTGCTGCTTTGTACAGCACCTGGCACAATGGGGTTTTGGTCCCTAATGGTGCCACCACAATGTGCTTAACATTGGAGGCCCCAAGATGACTTGCCCCATCTCCATGTCAGGCTCTTTAGCTGTCCCATCATGCCTCTTTCCCCAGAAGGGCACTTTAACCCTGGAAGTGAGCCTGTGACCTATGGGCTGCTAGGACATAGTCATGCAGCAGGACTAAGCTAGCTGGCTTCTCTTCCCTTTGCCCCCTGATACCAGTGCTTCCCATAAGAACCTGTGCCGTGGCCTCCCTGCAGTTCCTAGCCGCTCCTCGGATGGCTGAGCTCTGTTACAGTCCATTAAAGATGGTGCTTCAAGAGTCCCATCACAAAACCCACTCCCCCCACCTGCCTCTGAGCCCAGCTCTGTCAGCATGAAGCCAGAAACATTACTGCAGACATATGCTTCCCGCTCAGAGTCCAACCAACCTGGGCTCACTGCACACAGGCTTTTAAAAATGCACCGCTCCTGAGGGGAACTTATCAGCCAGATGCAAAAGGATGCTGTAATCCCATCCCTCTCGCTGCATGCAGAGAGATGCAGCCGGGTGCCCACAGCTTGGGGCATGCTATTTGTGCCACCCCGAGAACCCCACCGGACTCCACAGTGGAGATCGGAGACCAATGACTTGTGGCTTTGGCATCCGCTTCTTGCACAGACGGACGCTGGCTGAATGATTAAGCAGAGCTGTGCTGGGGTTTAAGATAGAGAGATTCACAGGGGAAGCTCTCATTCTCCTAATGGATGCTTCTATACTGACAAAAGTTTCTGATAAAGGCCAGACCATGAGGAGGAGGCTGTCTTTAGGAGACACGATTTTTTGTTAAAAAGTAAATTAGCTTAATATGTGTTATGAAATCTGTGTAGTTAGGGAACAACCCCCTCCTCCCCCCCAACCTCCAGTTACCTTTAGCCAGCACTGCCATGAGCCATGTTTAACTTATGGCCTGGTATTAAGTATGATTGGCAGTAAATATTTAATACAGCAGTCACTGAATTGGGTGACATTTTAAGGGTACTACAAAAGGCTTCACCTTGAGGAGGCTTTGGGAGCGGGCTGAATGTGTGCAGTTTATAAGGATGAAAGCCTGGGATGGAGGTTTAAATAGGTAGGTGATCACTGGAGTTCCTGTTGAGCTCCTCAACTCAAAGCTGCTGAGCTTTGATTGTACTGAGATGCCTAGTCCCGGGCAGGTATTTTATATCTACATAACTGGAATAAATTAAGGGGAATTTACAGTGATATAAGTAAAGAGGAGCCCTCAGACAGGCACAAGCGGAAGCTGGGCATCCTCTGGAAACAAAAGAAGCACAGACATCCCGAAACCAGGCAGTCATGGCTGACTGCAAGGGCAGGAAGGGATCTGTAATTCTCAGATGGCTTCTTTCAGGCAATATGTGCTATGTAAGGCTCGGTGTTTATTTGCTGTAGTACCTGAATGCCTTCTAGTAGTATATCGGACAGTATGACGGCTATTGCATGTATGTGCTCTCACCTCTCCAAGGGAAGGAGTGTGTTCAGTGAGGGGTCTCGTTTCGATGGGGTTTTGTGGGTGTGGATTTATTTTTCCAGGGTTCAGCCCCCAGTGCATTCATTGGAGATCTTGGCTTCTCTTGGCAAGTGCTACTTTGTGCCCTGGCATGATTACAACATAAACTCTCCTGGCAGGTTCTCCAGAAACAAGGTCTGGAGCGGTACTGGGACTGTTGCTCTGAAATGTTAAACAGCTGTCTCCTTCCAGCTGGGAGGCTGGGCGTTGGGTGGAGGCATCTTCATAGAGATTATAACATGGAGCTTGGTCGCAATTCAGTGGCAACCTTTGGAAACTGTAGCACTGGCTCTAGGGTTTCAGATTGTTTTGGACTGACATACAAGGAGAAGAAAGACCAGATGCAAAGGTACTATAGGGCAGCGGAGCCAGGCTTATCTCTTTTTGTCAAGGTTTTAGGCTCTTTTTGCACATCAGAAAGTCCAGTTATTGCTATTCTTTACTAGCTATGGTGCTATAACAGGGAAAAGATAAAGGCTTCCTGCATGAAAAGGCTGGATCTGTCTTCAGAGAGAGGATGGGGATTTTTTCCCTGGGCAAAAGCAAGATTGTGTGTTTAGTACTGCGATGTTCTGCATAGCCTCTGCACCCTCTGGAGAGGGTGAGGGATGCAGGCCAGAGCTGAGCCGACCCTTTCCAAAGTCCAGAAAACGTTTTCTTAAGTGCTGAGCAGTGATTTGCTTTGTTTTCCATGTCCTTAGATGCAGCAGAGGCATGTCCAGAGCTTCTCGAATGTTTCTGCTCTAAAGCAGTGTTCCTCCTAGCCTTTGCCTGTATTCCCCTCTGATGGGGAAGATTTGAACACGTCTCCCAAGTGCTGCACTCACCCAGGGGAGCAAATCCTATCAAAAAGGGGAAAAAAAAATTATAGTAATTAGCCTGTTATTGGTTCAAACCCTGTGATTTCTGCATGGGGGACTATCCCTCTGATATGTTCCTTCCTTACCTAGTTTGGGAGCAGCTGTCTGTCCGAGCAAGGCATTAATCCACCTGGCCTCCCACAGTGCTAATTGCTAACCAATTTGCTAACGCACAGCTCCTAGTGACCTCCCTTCTCTGTGGCTTCACCTTAGTGAGGACTGAGATGACTAAGAAATACCTTTCCTTTCCCTAACCAGGGCAGAGAGGATAAAGGCCTCTTGTTTAAATCCATTTATCTTGATAATCCATAAAAGAGGGTCATCTAAGCCAGGCAAAAGGAACACCAAGCCAAGGTAATCACAGAGAGTCTCTCTCTCCTGTTCCCAAGGTATTTTCAGTGCCATCTAATTAAATGAAGTCTGGGTAGCTCAAATCCATTGATTTTCATCAGTGGCAACCTTGATATGTTATCAGAAGTGAATAATCCCCTCTCTG
Organism: Alligator sinensis; assembly: GCF_000455745.1. Classification (NCBI taxonomy): domain Eukaryota; kingdom Metazoa; phylum Chordata; order Crocodylia; family Alligatoridae; genus Alligator; species Alligator sinensis. The sequence goes on along the minus strand of NW_005842132.1, from coordinate 1,718,681 downwards.
TAAAACAGACTTTGATAGATCAATAAGGGAACATGCTGCATCTCCTGGCAGCTTCATCAACCTTGGAGTGAGAGCTATCAAGGGCGTGGGTGTCTCTTCTCTTTTTATTTCCGCCCCCCCACCCCCTCCTTCTTCCTTTCCTCTCAGTTGCTACAACTTGTTCCCTGTTGTTCGATCCTTCTTAGCCACTACTCTCATCTCCCACCTGCTCCACCTTCTGCATGGATGTTGGGGCATGAGGGGGTGGGGGGAGGATGGCCATTATGGGGACCATCCAAGCAATGTCCTGTGACTGGGATGGATTTCCCAGACAGGGAGCTTAAAACTGTGGTGAAAAGTAAGTGGCCTGAAGGCGCAACACACTTTTGATTTGATCATAGAAAAAGCCATGATAGGATAAAGGTCGCTAGATCCGAGGCCAGAAGAGACCATTATGATAATCTAGTTTAAGTTCTCGAATAATGCAGGGTGAAGAATACAGCGGCATGATTCTTGTCCTTGGAGAGGCTTCATTAAAGGAGGGCATAAAGGATTACTGGTAAGTATTGCCAAGGCCTTGATTCTGTAGGCATTTATGCCTGCATCTAACTTTATTGCAGTGAATATCCCTGACTTTGTGTATCACGTACTGAGTAATAACAGGACACCCTGTACCTGTGAAAGCCAAGCCACAAGTGTAGAGCTTAACTTGCTTGTCTCCTCCCAGCTTTCCTTCTCGTGACTTGTGCTTCCCCCTCAGTTTCCTGCAGATTGATTTGAATGCCTTTCAACAAGGAGTGTGCTCGTTGATGAAATTAAAGACGTGTGTAAGTGTTTTGCAAGATCTAAGGCTCGATGTTCCTGCCCATACACTCTGCATATGGCAATGGACCCAACACCTCTTGAACAGTAAATAATTGCTGACTTCCCTTCATCTGAATGGCTCTTAGACCAGCTAAATTAAGCCTACAGAATGATATGAATGTTCTGTATTTGTGCATGCTGGGTTTCCTCCTACAAGGAAGGACTCTGGATCCATCCACCAAAGAGGTGGACAAGGACTTTATTTACCAGAAGGAAACATCCTTACAGCCTTTTTTTTTTTCTTCACGATAGGTGCTTGATTGTTGGATGCGTCTGATAGAGTCTCAAGACGATAATAGGGTCAGTCCCCTATTGCATTAAGCACCATATACACTGGAAGGAGAGAGAGTTTCCTCCCTGACGAGTCTGCAGTCTAAGCCTGAAACCTGACTGATGAGAGGGGTAGAAGGAACTGTCTCTGTTTCCAATCTCTATGGTAAGCAGCAATCGCAGTGCACTGGTGTCAAGTGTTCTGCAGACGTCACCACGCCGGTGGGCTTTCAGGAGAGCTTGGAAGTAGGATCTGTGGATTCAGACACAATGCCTCTCCTTATCTGAGAGTGAGAAGTTGCTACACTTGCTGTAAATTGTCTTGATAGAAAATAGTGGTACTTTGGCCATTAGCTGCATGAACAACCACTCTGTGCTTCTCTATAATCGCTCTGCCTATACATAATTTAGTACCTAACACACCACTACGAATACTATGATTATTCTTAACAGTGATATACAGTACATATAATTTAGTTTGGAATATATGAGCTGTCGGATGAGGCTGTCTAGCCCATTTAAGAGCTGAAGGTCACGCCTCTGCAACGGTGACTTTCCTTGCATTTGCAATGAGGTCTCCGAGTCAAAGACCTCTGTGACACGAGGTTTCATAGTCTCCCTTGAGGGTTCAGGCAAACATAGGCTTGGGAGCAAGGGGACTGTGGCCAGTTCAGGGGCACCAAGTGAGATTTTCAAAGGAGCTCATGAGAGCCTGGCCACCCCAGTCTCCTTGGCATTGAGTGAGAGTTGGGTGCAAGGCTCCCTTATGCCCATCCTGCTTTCCCAGCCATTGTTCTCTACCAGGACGGACTCTGTGCTCCAGTGAACAACTTTAGATGGCACAGAACTGCTGTACAACTCAGGTGAAGCCATTAACACACTCGCTGATGGGCAGCAGGGGCCTCATCAAGATTTACACTTGTCTGGTCATGCTGTGTGAAGAAGTGAAGACTTCCACCTGGCCGGTGTCCAAGCTTTGGGGAATGAGATGTGGCTCTGGGCAGCTAATTTGCCATTGCATCTGTTGCAAATGTAGCTTAACTCTCCACTGATGGCTGGTTTTGCTTTGGGGCCGTGGTAGGATGCGTTTGTTTATACCTGGGGAGGGTTGTCTCTATATGGCTGGGGGCTTATCCGTTTGTCAGTGTTCCAGTCTGAGGGTATTTGTCATTGGCATGGTGACATGCCCCTCATTCCTGAGTTCAGCGGGGCCACTAGAGCATCAGCACCTCTCTCTATCCCAAGGATCATAGGTGTCTAGGGTCCAGTGCGGGTTCTTGTTACTGGAGAGTTTTGTTCTCCTCTCAAGAGAAGCCTGGGAGCAGGAGGCGAAAGCCTGGTCTGAGCACCGGACCGAGAGCCAAGAGACCTGTGTTTTGTTCATGCTTCTCAAGGACCTGTTCTGTGATCCTGGGTGAATCACTTCACTGCAGTGTACCTCTTTTGCTGTCAACTTCCCCTTCTGGGCTGCATCTAGTTAGACTGTAAGAATTGAGATGTGGTGTGGTGCTACGTGTGTGTGTGTGTGTGTGTGTGTGTGTGTACACAGTGCCCAGTGCATTGGGGTTCGGATATTTGCAGGGAGCTGCAGCCACTTCTCTGCAAGGCAAATAATGTGGCGGTGATTTTGGCCTTCTGCATGCTGCCTCTTTTAGAGATTAGCGGAGTTGGCTTCTCTTTGCAGGGACTTGCCTCCTACTCAGGCAGCAAAAGAAGGGGCCAGTTTTGTGCTGAACTCTCAGAAAACCTGATCTCTCTTTGGGGAGCTGACCCTCGGTGCAGATTGTTACACCCAAGACGTATCAGTTGTGCTCTCACATGGAGGCTCCTTTCGTTCTTTTTTTCCCATGCTTTGAGAAGTCCAAGTGCACAGGTACTTTTGGAATGGGGAAAGCAGCAGTTAAGCAGCTAATGATTTTTGCAGGTTTGTTTGTGTTGCCATTTTATACACAGTTTCCAAATGAATCTGGATGCTCTTGATTCAAATCAATGAGATTTGCTCTCTTTGTGCCCAGTTCCAAGTCCTAGCCCAGACCTCGCTGGCTTAGCAGTCTAGCCTGGTTAAGCCATGTCAGCATCAGAGCCAGCAGCACAGGAGGGAATGATGTAGCTGGCATCATCCAGCTGCCTCTGGTTCCCCCGTCTGCTCACACAGCTGTGCGGAGTGGGACAGACTTTGTGTAAGTCTCTGGAGTGAGGCTCAGCCTACACTGTAAAATGTCATAAGTGCTCTGCCACGGTATTTATTCTCTCTTCCTATGGGAAGCATAATGAACACTTGTGGACATCCAGGGCCAGAATTTAAAAATACTCAGGGAACTCCCTTTCTGTCTAGCAATGCCATGGATTTGCTGGGTGCTGAAAACCCCTGAGTTCTCTTGAAGTCCCAGTGCACAGGGACCCTGCTGACTCCTCAATACTTCTGCAAACTGGACTTTGAACTGGGAGCACTGGAGAAGTGGTACAGACCTACTGCTAGTGTGTGAAACAAGTAGGCCGCTCTTGAAGTACCAAGCTGGGAGATGCTGAGGAGAGAAGGAAGGGCTGGCTGGCTTAGAGGGAACCTTTAGCTCTCATCAGAAATATGGCAGGAACCAGGAGCCTGCATCTAAGTCAACATTGGGCTGTGCTGTATTTCTTTAGCTTTAATCGGCCCTGAGCGAGGAATAGAACAAGGCATGTTTGGAGTTCATATAGAATTAAGATGTGGCAGGTAATCCACTTTGGTCTCCCCAGACGCTATAGGGGAGAGGGTAAATATAGTTATCTTGCTGCATTGAGGACCAAGGCCCCATTTACTTGGCTCCTTCTCTCTGCTTTCCTATCCCATTTCCCTGCCCCTTCACTCCCTGCCAGAGTAACAAACGGCCTGCATGAAATCTAGGAAAGCCAAAGCAACCCACAACCATCAGGGCATTTATATTTCTGTTCTTGTACCTCATCTGCCTGAAATAAGTACGGGGAGTGGGGGGGGAGACTCAGTCAAGGCTGCGCTCATTGTAAAACCTTTACGCTACATCTCTGCAACAGTTGTAAGGAGAGCACTGAGTTGTTTCCAGGGTAAGTGAATTGTGAAGCTCGCCAGATGGGGCTCTGCAGCTGGCATAGCTCATAGTTCTGCATTCATCACCCCCACCCTTCCCAAGAGAGGAGGCGCAAGGAGACTCGTGTGGCCTTTTTTCAGATACAGAGCTTTCCTCCTGTAGGTTTTGGAGGCAGAGGGAAAGGAAGCAGAGGGGATGAGCCCAGCGTGGCCTGAGAGTCACCGCTTTTAGATTAAGAAAATGATCTCAATTCCATGCCTTTGCTTTGGCTCATTGTAGCCATGAGCTGTTGTCATGACCTTGAGACATAGGTCTAGACCTTGAAAAGAACTCAGCCCTTGCTGTCAACCACTTCTGGCATAGCGTGGGCACTCAAGCTGACACCTGCACAGGAGCAGAGCTCTTGAAAATCTGGTCTGTGTTGGCACAGCCCAAATCGGATGGTTTCATTTGAAAATTCAGAATTTTCCGAGGGGGAACCCCTCCCCCCCGTGAAAAACACTTGGCTGCCCCCTTCCCCTTGCCCACCAAGCTGCCACAGGATAGTGACCTCTGTCTCTCCTCTTGTGGCCTACATCTGCCTTTGCTGAGTGCCTGTGGTGCATGATAGGAAATAGTCTGCTATAACTTTGGCCCAGCTGGGGAGTTGGGGTACTTCTCCTGGCAGGCGGTTCTCAACCTTTTTGGACTCAAGGTACTGCCTTTCAAAGGGTCTTGAGCACCCCAGGGTGCTATGGCACCCCATTTGAGACTCGTTGTACTGCTCTATTTCTCTGCTTGTGCTGTGGATGATTAACTCTCCCCATCACTGGAGTTATCTCTAGTAACCTCTAGTTGCATGCACTTTTAGTCAGTCTCCTTGGGAGACCTCACAGTATAGTCTGTCCTCTTGCAAGAGAGGCTGTCTCCTGCCCTACATGGCTCACGCTCTGCCCCTCCTTTCCCCCACTCCCTCCATAGTAAGGGCTCAATTTCTGGCTCTAAAGGCCTCAGTGCTGTCCTCCGGCTTCACACTGGGGAGAAGTTTCCTCCTCTGAATTTTCTCTCACTCCGAGAAAACCCTTGGCCTACAAATATAAGCTAAGCTGCCCCCTTGCAACATCCTTCCCCTGGCACCCTGCTCTGCTCAGACACAGAGGCTTGGGCTCCCCTACCTCGGCGTGAGCTAGGCTAGTCCAAGCTGGGATGTGCTTGGAGACCACCCACGAGCCCAGTCAAGCTGTTGTGCTCCTCTGTCCCGTGCATAGCCTCAAAGACTATTAAAAGGAGTGTCTGGTCCCTGGCTCCCACCTGTTGTTCTAGGCCAGGTGCCTTGTTTGCTGGGTGTACCTTATACCTCAGATCTCCCCAGGTCATGCATGTGGGATACCAAACCTGCCCCCACCACCTTTTGGCCTGTCAGTTGATGTGGGGAGGGTAATTCCCTTAAAATATCACTCCTTTAGCTGAGGGTGTGTATATAAAGCGGGGGAGAGGGGTGTCGGGGAGAGGACTGAATAATTGGAGGCCAAGAGGCAAAAGTGTCTGACAACAGGATTGATTGAAGCTTTTCACTGGAACGCTTGCAAAAAATCAATGCTTATTCCCTGGCCTCTGAGAGTGTGTTTACTGTATTCAGCAGCTAACCTTAGAAGTGAATTCCAGCAATTGCAATTACAGCTTCTCACCTCCCCTCTCTCCCCCAAATATTCACCCTTTTTCTCAGGCAGGCTCCCGTCATGTTCTAGGGCCTAAGGCAAAGCTAACGCAGTCAAACTGAAAGCGGCTTTATAAATTGTAAAGCCCTCTTCCGCCCCCTCCAACCCCCACTTCCTCTCCCACGGGAGACTCTCTTTTCCTGAGCACTGTCAAACTCAATTCAGCTCAGAGACACAGAGCTGCCCGGCTGAAGAGATTTCAAGGCTCTGAGCCTGGGCTGGAGCACGGCTCAGTAGCTAGGCGCTGGGCCAAGGCATGTTAATCCTAATGCTGTCTGATATCACCATTTGATTTCCTAGTGCCTGATGGCAGAAACCTTAAATGCTTCTGGGATTGGGCTGTGGCTGATTTAGCATCCTGGCGAGAGGTGGTGGAGGGAGGATTGCCTCGGAGATGGAGAGGGGAAAGGAGGATGGGAGCGGGGGGCCCCTCACACCCAGAGGAGACCCTGTGTGCCTCAGGTACAGCAATTATCCAGCCTTCACAGTAAATACTTACAGTGCTCCTTGCAAATGCCTGCACCTGTTGTGCAACCACAGGCACAAAGGATCCATGACACTGGGGTTTGGGGGGAGGCTTTGAGAGACCCAGGAGGAGGCTTGGAGCAATGCAAACCAGGTACTGTGTAGTGGAATACATTATTATGATTTATTTTACTGCTGTACGCTGCTGTCTAAGTATGTCTTATCACCTTTACAGCTCTGTACTGATGCAGTTACCATGCACAGGGGCTTACCTCTCTTCCTAAGGCAGCCTGGCACTCTAACTTTTTAACCCACCGTGCTCCAGGCTAACATAGGCTGAACGTGATCTGTCTGTCCGTCACTTATATATCCACATAGCCACCGTGTGCAGGGTCCCATATTATCTTACAACTCTACAGAGCCATATAAATAACCATGATTTTTAACGCTCACAAAGTATTCAATCTGGAGGCACCTCAGGCTTCAGCATCTCAATAAAAGGAGCCCCTCACAGTGCGTCTCTGGGCAAATGCCCCCATTTAGTTGCAAGCAGTATAGGGCCTATGACACACTATATCAGCAATTCTGATGACATCCAGTAAGACAGCAGCGGTGCTCACAAGCTATCCGCTTCCTTATGACATAACCATCCTGTCTGTGTGCCAGCCCCGGGCTTGGCGCTAGACGGGACTTAAAGTGGTTGCCATTTGCATTCCAGCGAGACTGCAATTATAACGTCAGGTGACCATGCCAGCGCCATTGTTGCTGCAGCTCCTCCGGGTGCACTTTGTAACGGAGATCAGTATCTGGCTTACTGTGCGTCTCTGTGACTTGGTGACTCAGACCTAGCGAGTGTAATGGAGGGAACCAGATTTTTGCCTGTTTATGGTGTGGAGCTGATTATAGCCGTAGACAAGTGAGCCCGATTTCCATCTTGCCCAATGCATTAATGAAGCAGATGCCAGCAGAGTCTTGATATATAAGACTCTTTTGTTGGTGCCGGTGGTGGTGATGTATGAAGTGTAAAGAGCACAGTGTGACTTGAAGACTAGAGCCTGATCTAGCCAGGCAAAATAGACTTGCTTTTGCTTGTAAATGGAACAGTTTTGATTGGGAAGCAGCTGGTGGGGGAAATAGTGCAGGCTACCAAGAATTTATTTTCTTTTTAGGTCTGCTTTTCTGACTGTAACTGTTGTGCATGAACCCCACTGGAGCAAGAGAGGCCATTGACTGTATGTTGCTCTTCCTATTAATTTAATAAGACACAGTATTTAAAAAAAAATGCTCAATCCACTGCCTATCACTGACAGAGGCTTTTCAATGGCTTAAGAGTTGGCTCAAATTTTATTTGAAGCATCTCTTGCCTTCATATTTCATTCCTGTTCAACCGTTGCCTACAATAGGACATACTCTAGCAAGCAGCGTGTGGCGATGGTGGTCCATGTTGTTTTGGACAAGCCATCCTCCCTCCTTGTGTCCATCGTCCCATGACTGCAAGAGAGGTTAACTTATACATCATCAAGAGATCACCTGGCATCTCATGGGACCTTTGAAGTGTTCTTCTTCACCTGGGTCACTTCCCCTATAAAAATGTCACGAAGCATTTGGGATAAAAGAAAATGAGTTGTGGTGATTTAACTGTTCATGTCTCCTTTTTAACCCCTGGGTCTTGGAAGTGACAGGATGGATAAATACACTGTTGCTCCTTAGTGTTGAAATAGTTTTGATTTTTTTTTTTTAAGAGTCTTTTTGACATTTCCATGTCTACTAGTTGTTTCCCATTTTTCCCATCATTTTGGCTTATGGTTGCAGCGTGATCTAGTAGGGCTCATACTCGGGACTTGATGCCTGGGTTCTTTTTCTGGTTCTTATCCAAAGTCACCTAGCTTGTCAGCCTAAGTTGTTTCCCCTCCGACCCATTTTTCTTTTCCATTCAGGACAGGACCTCTTAGTGTGTGTATATGCAGCACCCAGCACAATGGGGCCCTACTATTACAACGGGTGCCCTTGCAGTAATAAACACATAGCACGTATGTTGGTGTTTTATAGAGTAGAGGTGAAAATACCAATAGGTGGTTGCAAACAAATGATAAGTTGAAGCCCATATCACATTCCTTATAGCTTTGAAAGTATTGTGGAAAAAATTGGCTGACACAAAATCTGCTGTCAACAAGCAGAATACTATGGTGTTATCTTTTCCTCAATAGCTATTAAAGTACTCATGGTTGAACACATTGTATACTGGCAAGCCCTCAGCCCAGGGCCTTCACTTTTGCTTATGAAAGGCCAAATTTTCAAAAGCACCCAGCACGTTCGGGTGTTTAGCTCTCATCAAAAATCTGTCCCTAAGGTCCAGTTCATGGAAACGTCTCTCCCTTGACTTCATAAAATGTTGGAGTGGGCCTCGGGAAAGAGAATTAGGCAGCAAGAGATTGCCATGAGATCTGTATTCAGTTTTTCTTGGATAGTTTTTCTTAGACAGTGTAAGGGATAGAGAAATCATGGCCAGCTCTCAAGTGAAGTCCAGGGGACTGTTTACAGGTATAAAACATTCACAGGGTAGGGATCTTGTTATTCACTATAGATGGACTCTTTTTGTGCTCGTTTTAGCTGCAGGCAGCATGTTCATAAAAATGTCCTGTGCTTAATCCTGCTCCCATTTTAAATCAATAGCAAGGATTTCCCTGCGACTCCCATGGAAGTAGGTCCATTTGAAAAGCATTTGCAAGAAGTCATCAACTACTTGGCTTCACTACAGCCTTCTCTCTTCAGACAGAAGCATGGGCATCTAAGTGATTGGAAAGGCCGAGGGTATAGTAACAAGCAGCTACAGAGTCGGGATGTGACAAAGAAACGTTGGACAAAAACATTTTGATGGGGGCCACTTGGTTAAATTACCTGCAGATCAAATCCAGCGTGGCGAGTGCTCTTCAGACTGTGTCTTTAACCTTCTCTCTTCAGAGGGAGCACGTGAGAGCTATCGGGCCAAGCTAATTTCCCAAATGCAAAATTTTCAGGGTGTAAAATGGGCCTCTTAATAATAGCTGCTGTTTCCACCCTGCCCCGTGGCGAGCCGACTACTTCCTCACCTCAAAGTAGCACAAGGCCAAAGCGCGCAGAGCAGATTATCCCTCAGGGAGGTGTTCAAAGTGCTGTTCAAGCCGGCAATTACTGAAAATACTACGAGCCCCTCTGGGTTTTAGTGGGCTGGGGGGTTATTTAGAGAATTGAGCCCTTTAAGGGGAGCTGACTGGTGGTGTACCATGGCCGGTTACACTATTCTCCCCCTGGCTCCCTGCACAAGAGCTACCCTGTCTCTGTTACCTGCTTTCTCTTAAAGCAACTCTGCAGAGCCCTTGGGCCCCAAGATAAATAGCTACCAGCTGTAATTACAGCAACTAGTTTACAGTGATTAAGCAGTTCAGTGGGAAAGGTGTTGGGAGGTTATGGGCAAGCTCTGGCTGGCTTCGCTGTAATTAGAGTAAAAGGGCTCCCTTCAGAGTCCCCCCTTCTGGCCTCTTTCTCCTGCTCTCTGGGGCCGGGTGGAGGGGGGCCTTGCCATTGCTTTCACTTGACTCATAGCTGATTTAAACTGAATGAGTTCATTAAATGCCGTGCGAGCTTTAGGATGCAATTAAGCTTTAATTACACGGCCCACTGTTCTCTCTGGCACGATGACACCCTCTCTTTTTGTCAGCCGCGGTTTCTGTGCACGTGGTGCCGCGCCGCCTTGTCTGTCCTCTCCCCCACTGCCCTCCCTCCCTCTCTTAAATCACTCAAGATGGAGCTAGATGAAGCGTCCTGGTGGCTAGGGGCCAACACGCACTGCATGGGGACCCACAGTCCACTCCCTACTTGGCCACCGACTTCCTCCTGTGCAACTTTGGCTGCGTCCCTCAGTCCTGCATCCCCAAAGCACCAAATGAGGTGCCCACCTAACTCCCACTGAAGCTAATGGGAGCTGGGCACCTACAGACGTTTGTGCATCTGGGCCTGAGTCTCTTTCCCAACCTGTAAAATGGGGTTGATGGCCTGGCCATGCCTCACAGGAGTGCCGTGCTGATACGGCACTGCAGCGATGGGGAGTATTGTGGTAGGGATGGAGGAGGTACAAGTGTGGGTAAGGATGAGGTATGGAAAGAGCACCTTGCTGTGGGGCAGAGAGAGGGCTCTGAAGCCCAGCATGTTCCTGAGGCTCTGGGAGCAGGTGAGGGGGCTGAAGGCTGTCCCTTTTCTTGGTACAACAGAAATCACTGCAGTCTTCAGCCTGGAAAAGCGCAGGCTCAGGGGTGGCTTGGTGGCAGCGTATAAGTACATAAGGGGTGAGCATCAGGAACTGGGAGAATATCTGTTCACCAGAGGACCCTCTGGAAAGGCTCCAGTGGTCACTAATTCTTGGAAGACAGTTTTCGGCTGGACATAAGGAAAAACTTCTTTACTGTCTGATTCCCCAGGGCCTGGAATAGACTCCCCACAGCGATGGTGCAGGACCTTCTTTTAAGAAACACTTGGATGCCTATCTTGCTGGGATCATTTGAGTCCTGCTGACTGCCTGCCCTTTGGGCAGGAGCTGCACCCAATGGTCTTGCAAGGTCCCTTCCAGCCCTAATGTCTATGAAATCTATGAGGTGACAGGCCCCAGGTAAGGTACTGAAAACTACCTGCAGAAGGGGCTGGAGCTTGCGCCTAGTATCTAAGACTCGCCCTGGGAACTGGGAAGCAAACAATCCCTCCAATAAGAGACTGTAAGGAAGAGCTTCTTCATGGATCTGGAATGGGCTTCCCAAGGAGGTGGTGCAGTCCCCAACCCTGGAAGTCTTCAAGAGGAGACTGGAAAGACACCTTGCTGGGATCATTTGATCTCAGCAGTATTCCTGGCCGGAGCAGGGGGGTTGGACTCTATGATCTTTCGAGGTCCCTTCCAGCCCTTAATTTCTGTGATTCAATAAGCGTCTTCTTGTGTCAGCAAATCAATCTGAGTTTCTGTACTGGTGTGAACCTCATTCTCTTTTATCCCCTGCCCTCCCCAATAGGGTGGAGGGGGCTGTGACACTAATTGTCTGTGAAGACTCTCTGTGCAGTGGATGCATCTGTGGCTTCCCTACGTGGCACATGTGCGTAGTGGCAATCCCCACTGCCAGGGAGCTGCCCAATTCATCATTAATTGATTTCCATTGGCTACAGCACACAACTTGGTGCGTGTCAACGGCCGAAGTGGAAGGGAAGCAGTCTCTATTGAGGCTGGGTAGTTAAGTTGTTATAAGCCCGGGGCCCCGAAGAGGTTCACCATGAAATTTCGATGGCAGTGCACCTTCTCATCTTCCCTCTGTCCTTTCAAAGCAGCAACCTTGAGCAGGAGAGGAATGACATTGCTGCATCCTGGCTCCCTGCAGATTGATTTAAAGCTAGTGTCTGATGCAAACCTGACCTCTTTGTAGTGGGAAGTCATCTATCTACAGTGCAGATGTGGGATTGAATGGAGAATTATGTCCACACAATAGAATTGCGTCATTCTACAGCAAAGCTATTGCTTTCTATTACCTTTTCCTGGACTGGAGGGCTACATAAGAGATGTGTTGACAAGCATGTGTGTTGGGCTTGACCCTGCATACACTCGGGTAGAAGAACACACCCATAGATCCTACAAGTTTGTTGTATGCATCGAGCATCATTTAATCTCCTGGACATAGTAAGTCTTCCCCAGAGCTCTGGAGCAACCAAGTAGAATGTCCCTTCCTCCCCAGGTTGTTTTTATATTGTTTTCCAGTGGGACGTTGGGAGTTGTCGTGCACAGAGTTTCAGCGAAACCTGCTTGAGGAGCTCCGAGCAACACATGTACAGGCAAACACAGTACACAGCACAGCAAACACAGGGTCCCGCAGGGCTCGGTCCTTGGACCGATACTCTTTAATGTCTTCATCAGCGACTTGGACAAGGGAGTGAAATGTACTCTGTCCAAGTTTGCAGATGACACAGAGCTATGGGGAGAAGTGGACACGCCGGAGGGCAGGGAACAGCAGCAAGCAGACCTGGACAGGTTGGACAAGTGGGCAGAAAACACCAGAATGCAGTTCAACAAGGAGAAATGCAAAGTGCTGCACCTAGGGAGGAAAAGTGTCCAGCACACCTACTGCCTAGGGAATGACCTGCTGGGTGACACGGAAGTGGAAAGGGACCTTGGAGTCCTAGTGGACTCCAAGATGAACATGAGTTGTCAGTGTGACGAAGCCATCAGAAAAGCCAATGGCACTTTATCGTGCATCAGCAGATGCATGACAAATAGATCCAAGGAGGTAATACTTCCCCTCTATCGGGCGCTGGTCAGACCGCAGTTGGAGTACTGCGTGCAATTCTGGGTGCCGCACTTCAAGAGGGATGCGGATAACCTAGAGAGGGTCCAGAGAAGGGCCACTCGTATGGTTAAGGGCTTGCAGACCAAGCCCTGCGAGGAGAGACTGGGGCGCCTGGACCTCTTCAGCCTCCGCAAGAGAAGGTTGAGAGGTGACCTTGTGGCTGCCTATAAGTTCATCACGGGGGCACAGAAGGGAATTGGTGAGGATTTATACACCAAGGCGCCCCCGGGGGTTACAAGAAATAATGGCCACA
>NW_005842132.1:1704187-1705743 GCF_000455745.1 Alligator sinensis | reverse complement strand
ACTCTTTCCTGCCTATGCAGGGGGTCGGACTCGATGATCTATTGAGGTCCCTTCCAACCCTAACATCTATGAATCTATGCGTGCACACAATCCAGCGATGCCTAGCTGCAAGCATGGTTGTGTGGACATGTGCTATAAAGAAGTGTACGCTGTACAGAATTCTCCCCACAGACACAAGCGGGGTCTGGTTCTTACCTATCCTGCCTCCCACGTGGTGGCTCTTTCAGCAGCGGGTGAATGTGCTAATTGGAGGAGCTTCTGTTGGGCGCTAGCATAGAAAATGACACCAGGTGCAGGTCCGCTGGGAGGGAAGACGCACAGCTTGGACGCTTGTTGGTGGAGCAGAGGAAGCTCCCCTATTGACTCTTCTCTTTCAGTCATTAAAGAGAGCAGCAGGATGTGTTCAGCACCTATTCCTAGTGGTTTACAAGGCCCCTTTTTCTGGTGAGCGTGAATGGGGGAAGGAAGTGGTCTGAGAATGGCTTTTAATTGCTCAAAATGGTTGGGAATGGAAACAGTGGTTTCAGGCTGGCAGCACTTCTGCATTCTCTGGTTTTTGTTAGGGAATGCCACAGTGACTTGCAGCACGCCCATATTGTGTACACTACACTCGGGAGCATATGCAATATAGCCGCCTTAGAGCACACTTAGGTTAATAAATATGCCTAAGATAGAGCTTATTGGCAGCAGTTCAGTGCTGCTGTAAGGTGGCTACATTGCATTGGATTGAGAAGTTAGCATGTCTCCAGCTGCATATTGCTCTTTGCTGTGGCATCCCCAGTGCTGTCTGGAGATGGTATAGATGTGTCCAGGTCTCGTAGGGTCATATTTCCTCTGAGCAGAGGGAAATGACAAGGTTTACGTACCACTTTGTAACTGTTGTACAGATGGTATGTGTCAGGTTGGGATAGAAGGAGAGGTGTATAGGAAATATCACCCATAAAAGAAGGTTAAAATGGAACTGGGGCAGTATTTTCTTCACACCAGTCTACCCTACATTCTGGCAGCTAAATTTAGACCTGGATAAGGCATCTGCTAACAGTAGGATTAAAACCAAACTTGATTTCTTTCATAAAAAGCCCTTCCAGTATGTTTCTATCTCTAGCGAGACAGGAAAGGTAAAATAAAATCCCCTCAATGGAAAAGCTGCATAGAGTGTAATAAAGAATTCTGTGGGGCTGTGATACAATTCTGTAGAGCTGTTCAAAAATGCTAGAGGATGGATGTCAATCTCTATTAAATTTCTATAGACTCCTCTTCAGGTCTGGGAGCCCCTGTACCGGTGAATTCGTCTGCTTTTGCTTAATTCTGATGCTGGTTTGATCCAGGGCTCTGTGTGGTTTCATGGCTTGTTAGTAACATTTGGCCAGTGGGGAAAGGGTTTTACTCTGACTTTCTTTCCCTTAGAATATCCATTGGGTTAACTTGCTTTTCAAAGCAATCAGTGCTGCACACTCTTGGGGGGGGGGGGGGGTGAGTATATATGTGTGCCTGTGTGGTTTTGCTTCCAAAGCCTTTTTAAAGTTTCAGGTTGGCCTTTATAGATTCTTTACTTT
>NW_005842132.1:1663829-1704177 GCF_000455745.1 Alligator sinensis | reverse complement strand
TCCCTCCCATCCTCCTGCCCATTTTACAACCCCCACCCTTCCTTTCCCCACTGCCAAACTAGGTTATGCTTCAGCAATATAATGAGATTGTACGTGGTTCCTGTCCAGCTGTCAGCTGTAAGATGCAATAGTGTAACTTAGTCATGTACTTTAAAATAGTAGAACTGGAGAAAATGAGGGTTGGAAGGGACCTCAGGAAGTCGCATGTAGTCCAACCCCTGCTCAAAGCAGTATCAGCCCCAACTAGATCTCCCAGCCAAGGCTTTGTCTAGGTGAGTCTTAAAAACTTCCAGGGACGGGGATTCCTCCACCACCTCTCTGGGTAGCCTGTTCCAGTGTTTTACTACTCTCCTTCTAAGATGTGGCCTCACCAGTGCTGAATAGAGGAGAATAATCACTTCCCTTGCCCTGCTGGCAACACTCCTACCAATGCAGCCTGGTATGTTGTTAGCCTTCTTTGCTAGAAGGCCACGCTGTTGACTCATATCCAGCCTATTGTCCACTGTAACTCCCAGGTCCTTTTCTGCAGAGCTGCTGCTTAGGCAATCAGTCCCCAGCCTGTACCAGGGGCAGGGGATTTTTGCTTACTAAGTGCAGGACTTTGCACTTGTCTTATTGAACCTCATGAGATTTCTTTTGGTCCAATCCTCCAATTTATCAAGGTCTCTCTAAATCCTAACCCTACCCTCCAGCGTAGCTGCTACTGCCCCCAGCTTGCTGTTATCTGCAAACTCACTGAGGGTGCAATCCAACCCATCTTTCAGATCATTGATGAAAATATTGAACAAAAGTGACTCCCAGGGCACTCCAGTTGATACCAGTTACATGTACCAAGTCTGAGGCAACTGAAGAATCAAAAATTAGAGATGGAAAAAGAAGAGGTCAGCCTCCTCCCCACTTCCCCCTCCCCATGTTATATTTGTCAGGGCTTTTGCCCATCTAATCTTAATGGCCTGTAAGGGACAAAGCAGCAGCCTGCTTTCCCTGTGAGATGTCCAGCCCCATATCTCACTGAATTCTCCTCCCTAGTTCATATGTTTGGGGGGACAACTGGTTGGGTTTTGCATGGTGGGGGTGGCGCACAGTAAAAGTAGCAGCAAGTAGGATTAGGTGGAAGACTAAGGATCTGGACTCAACAACTGCCTCTGGCATTGACCCTGGGCAAATCACTTGTGCCTCTTAATCCTTTTGTGCAGAAGAGGAATGATATTAATCTTGCAGGATGCTTGGGGAGGGTTAATTGATAACTGAAAAGCTTGTGTGGGATCCCAGGATGGCATGCCATCCATCAAAGGGCAGGAAAGGAACTACAAAATCAACACCTGATTCCTTAGGTGTGCCCATGTTAGGATTCACTAACTAGTGGTTAGGCATAAATGCACGGCTGTGTCTTCCCCTTAGTGCCCGGGAGCCAACAGGGCTAGAGGAAGTGGAGGAGTTGAATTCTAGGCTGACTTGTGTACCTGGAGCTGAATTAACTAAGGTTATGTGGGAGGGTGCCCCTTGGTGACCACAGAGCGTGGCTTTTAGGTCCCAATTTGAGCACAGGGCTTGGGCAGTTCGGGTAAGAAATGCAGATGGTTTTTCTTGAAGGCAGATTTGCCAAGGAGTGAAGGAGCCTGGAGTCCAGTAAAGCCTTTTTCATGGAGCCAGTGCTCTTGGAATGCAAATTAGTCACCAGGTGAAGTCACTTTGGTGTCATCTCTCGAGTTGGGGAATTTCTGATTCTCTGCTAATTTATCCAAAGGCAGAGCTGTGTTTGCCACTTCCCATCCTGTTTGCCCTACGACTGCTTGCAGCTTCCTTAAAATTTAATGCCAAACCGATGCACAATCTGTGTTTTAGAATCTGAAATTCTCTGTTCTTTTTCTGGAAAATGTAAAAGGGACAAGACCTGCATGGTTTTCTAAAAGTGAATAGGTAATGAAACCCTCTCTACAGGCTACTTTTGGCCATCCTGCAAAATTGTGAAGCTGGGGCAGAATTTTTTGGGATTGTTAAAAGGCTCATAGCTTTCCATTAGATTTTCCGTTTTATTTGTACTCATGGCAACACCTGCAGCTGAGATGAGGGGCCTGGTGTGCTAGTGCTGCATATCCAAACAGTGAGATGCCAGCATCTACCTGAGAGGTCTTCATGTTAATAGGGGAGATGTGCAGAGGATAAGTGGAAGGGATGGAGGCCCTGTGACAGGCATGAGACTGAGCTAAGCTTGCAGAGAGCCCTGGCGTCTGGGGTGGACGTTGCATGAACTGGTTTGAGCTCAGACACTTAAGTCTGATACGACATTCAACTAGGTTTATCTCGAACTGGTTTCAGCCATTTTCAGACTGGTTTATGTGCATGGAATGTCTGTCTTGTTACAGGTTTAAACCAGTTTCTGATTGCTTAAACCAGTTTATGTGTAATGTTTGTCCTTAGCCCAAGTGGGAATGGCTTCCAGTCCCCAGTGCCTTCGAATTCATTGGTCCCGTCTCCCGTCTTCAGCTCCTTCTTTTCACTCAGTGCCTTAATAGCATCAGCTTTCCTTCATTACCCACTGTTGCATGCAGTAGCTGTTCCTGAATGCAAATGATGTGCAGAAGGTGAACTGAGCAGCCGGCAGCTTTTGTGGAGTGGAGGGGTGTGTGTATTTAGATACAGTGCTGCCCTGGCCTTCTCTGCCCTGCAAATTAATCTGCCAGCCACCCCTCCTGGGCCTCAGGTGACTTGCAGTGCAGTGTGCTACCATGTGAGAGAGTCTGAGCTGAGGACATCAAGTAGCTGCCTTGCCCCATCAGACCTGCAGAGGCTTAGCATGACATTGCAGAGGCAGGATACCCAGCCTTTGGGTGAAGAAGCTGGTACCCGGATGGAGCATGATCAAAGTTTAAAGATTGGTCCCTGCATTGGGTATGGCAGGCTGTCTTAACCCAGTGGTGAGCTCCTGATGATCCCTTGGCTCTCTTCTTATGGGGTGGGAGTGAGCCCCAGGCCTCATTGCAAAGCTTCTGTCTCTGGCAGGCTGCATTACTGAGGGGTTGCTTCTCCTTTCCATGCTTTGCAGGCATTAGTGTTTTCATCTGCCTCTAAGAAACAAGAGGTGGCTCAGTTACCCATTCTGAATGTAGGGGGAAGAGAGGTGGGTTAGCAGGCTGAGCCCTGTCTGCACTGCCTGTGTGGCAGCAGAGTAACAGGGTCAGTGCCTTCCTCTCTGATCCCATTGCAAAACTGCTTTAAATGCAGCTTGCTTCTCCGGTAACTGGCTTGTTGCTTGTACCTTTGGACCTGCCTTTCTTCACATCCCCAGAGTTGTCAGGTAGGGCGGTCATGTGGGGGGCACATCAGTGTCTAAACAGGCAACCCGTGCGCGTGTGCCAGGCATAGAAGGGGCTTGGCTTGGCTCAGCTTGCTCTGAGCAGCCAGCATATTCAGCCTCTGATCTGTTGCTTCTAGGGCGAGAGCAAGCTCTGCTGGGTTTGCCAAGCAGAAGCAGGCATCTGGGGTGGGAGAATGAGAAAGGAGAAAGTGAATGTGCTAGAGGGACAGCTCTGAGTGGGACCCTTCCTTCCTCCTGCCCCCGTCCCACCTGCCCTATAGCAATAGTAATGCAGGCTTTTCTATACGTCGCAGCTGGAACCAGAGTCCAGTCGAAGTCCGGATCTTGACCTTTTGGTCGATTCTGCTGATGAAACTTGTTAGCACTCACTTTGCTGCTGGGTTTTGCCACGTGGACACTTCTCTGATAACTTTGGTAAAACCCACTTCTCTCATCAGCACCGTCCAGGCCTACCCCTGTCCAGCTTCCCCAGGCTTATTCCAGCCACCGAGAGGCTAATAAATGCTCCAAAAAGCAGAACATTGGTGCCACCTGGTCCCCTTCACCTTCTCTAGCGGAGCAGCTTTTGAGAGTTTCCGTGGCCTGACTTTATATTGCAGGATGCAGACAACCCTGTTAGAGCCGACACAGAAACTATTGACCGTGTCAGCCTAAGGGAAATAAAAGACTTTGCTGGAATTCATCCGAGGGTTACTTGTGTCGTCTGTAAACGACAGAAGCAGTTTTCCTCATTTTTTTGAGAGTGTAAAAGCTCCACATTGTTAAATAACTTCATTTCTGGCACCTTTTCTTTTTATTGGCTGTATAATAAACACATGGTGAGAACAGGAAAAAAAGAAGAAAAAAGCGGGGGGGTGGGAGATCAGTACAGAAATCAATGACATAAGGGAAGACTCTAAATCTTGGTATTGCATTAAAGTTACTGTTTTTTATTCAACCCCTTTGTAAGGTTTTTATGCCCTAATAGATTGGGAGTGTAAACTGGAATGTCAGTCATAAGGTGTCGGAGATGGGCTGTATTTTGTTGAATAGCTGAGCGTCCCCATGATCTCCGTGCTTTCTTCAGATCTCCAGAACAAAGTGGAGCCTGGGTTGGTGCCTCGCAGGTGCAAAGAAACACTCGGGCAGCTTGGGGTCGTGTGTGCAGTTGGGTGGTTACAGGCCTGGGGGTAGTGACCTCTGGTAGCAAAAGGGCCGAGAACTGCTGGTCTGGACAAGGTCTTGAGTCCAGCTTCACTTCTCAAAGCGGTTCCTCCACGCACTCGTGCCCATCTATTATCACCGAGTCCCTACTCCAGCTTCTGACAGTTGCTCACCCCCCCCCCCCCCAGCCTCTCCTGACAGCTCTCGATTGATAATTGTGACTCTCCAATATTGCTGCTCTTCTCAGAAGGCTTCCTTGCGCCAGCCAATCTTCATTACGTCGTCCCACAATGGAGCCTGGGGCTGTCAGCCAAGCGGCTTACGATGCCTGGGCCTGTCAGTCTTCATCTTGGCAGTGGCCGTGCTAGCCCCAGCAGACTGAAGCTTTCCAGTACAAATTTCACAAGCAACCCACATGAAAGAACGAACTCTGTTTGTCTTCTCTTTGGGGTGTCCATTCCCTTTCCTTGGGCACAAGGCCTAACTCTGATCTGGCTGCAGTCACTGGCCCCACTCAGGTCAGAGCCTGACCAGGCTGCTTCTTGATGCCTCTTGAGCGCCCATCACCGGGCTGGAGAACATGCGCTGTGGTATGACCACAAACCTATAGCTGCAGTGCAAATCAATGCAGCTCTCTTAGGGATGTTTTAACCCTTCTGTGCCCACACCAAAGGGAAAAAATTAGGATTGAAATTGCTGGGCTGTTTCCCAAGCTCCCAAAGGAGCCTCAACATGGAGCTGGGAAGAAACCCCCTGATGGTGGTGGGCTTTGTCTGTCTGGATGGGTTTGCCCCTTCCAAAGCAGACCAGAAAATAACCCTGTAGTCATGGCCCAGGGTTATTTATCTTGCTGTAAACAAGTTGATGTCCCTGTTGTGCTAATGCCACACAGGCACAGAGTTTCCAATTGAAGGTGACAGGACAGACAAAGCGTGGGAGAAAGGGCATCGCAGCATCCTCATTACCGCAGGTCACGCAGGGAGCCTGGCAGATGGTCTCTCAGGGACCAGTTCAGCATCTTAGCCAAAGGACCATCTTTCTCTCTCTCCCAGACCTGTGATTTGAACAGAGGTGATGTGCTCATGGTTAAATCCAGTCTGGTTTTCAAAGCCCTTCAGCAGAGAGAGAGAGTGCTTTTGGAGGACCCCGTTAGCCAGCCATGACTGCTGCGGGCCCATGTAAAAGACACGACAGGCTAAAGAGGCAGTGCCTTGTCTGGCTTAAGTATTTATACGGCCCCTATTACCATAGCATCTGGTACCCTTGCCATCTCTAATACATTTATTCTCCCATTAAGTGACTTGCTTAAGGTCACAGAGAAACTCTGGCACAGCAGGGCATTGAACCTGGGACTTCAGAAGCACATTGACACCCTTGTTCTCAAATACTGATGCTGACTAACCGCCGTGGCGAATTTTTGACAGAGCTGCAGTATGGGCAAAGGCCCTGAAAACCCATGCGGCTACACCCAGCGATTGCAACCGCTGCTTCTCAGCAAATAAAGCTGTGTAAACTTGTGCTAATGCCAGCTCTATTAACAAGTGGACTGAGAGATGAAGCTGTTCGTCTGCATTGTACAGAATGGGTTTTAAATCTTGGCTCACCTGCTTTTGCAGAGCATTACTGATCACTAAATTAGACCCAAATTGTGTGCGAGTAAAGCACGGATTTGCATACAGCATAGGCTGAGGCAGCCTAGCCTGCTTTCTCCCGGTTGTAGGAAAAGTTAGGATCCAGTGAAGAACTTAGTTTGGGTAAATCTAGTCTCCCACTTAAATGCTGGTGCTTCCTGCCCTGGTGTGTTGGACCTGGGAAAAACCACCCTTTGTCCAATGGAGTATGGCTGTGGAAACTCTTTGGGCATGTCTATACTGCTTCCCTGATGCTCAAGGGCTCCCTGCCTGCCCACTCTTCTGCACATATTAAAAAAAGAGAAACACAAAAAAAAAAAAAAAAAAATCGAGGTAGTGAAGTCACTGACTGACGTTGTTCTCGTGGATGCCAAAGACCGAGCTGGAGAGCGACAGTGAGGTGGGTTCCCCCTGGGAGCTTCATTGCCGTGTTGCCAGGTTTGGCATATGCACAATGGGTGTAGGTGAGCAGGGTCTGTTGCTCTTAAAAACTTCATGGCTGTGGTACAGACATACCCTTAGCCTGCACTACTGCTCATGGCATCATTGCTTAGAGACGGTTGTAGCAGAAGCAGCTTTGGATCAACTGGGGTTTCTGTACTACAGCTTGAGAACTCCCAATGCATATACCAATGATCTGGGATAGGGCATTCAGTCAATCCCTGCTATGATGGGACAAAAGAAAGCCAAGGTAATGTCTTTTTTTAGGAGCTGCCCAAGTTCTCCTCTCAAAAGTGAGGCTAGAGCTGAGGTCTCCAAACATGCACGTGCCATATGGACCTTTTGAAAAGGAGACCTTTTGTAGGATGGAACAACCCTGGGAAGGTCGTGATCACAAAGGCTGTAGATGATCGAACTGGTTGACTCTTGTTCCTTTCTCTTTGTTTGCTTTGGCTTCCATGCATTAATCCAGAAATCCCTTTGTGCGAGACTAGATTGATCAGGTTTGTAGCAATCCGATGTTTTCTGCTGCTCTTAGCAGATTAGACGACAAGAAAAGTGGGGTCCTTGAAGTGATGTCACTAATCATTTTGATGGTGGTGGGGCTGCTCGTTAGCGCACTCATTTACAGATTGGTAGGCTGAAGAGGAATCTATAGTCCTTGCATTTTTTAACTCAATAACTACTCAGTAGAACAAATGTGGAGTCTAATATTGAAGCAATGGTGGGTTGGAAGAAATGGTCTTTGTGAGATCTTGACTATGTCCCCTAGCTCCTGGGTTCCTTTAGGCAGATACCTGGAGCATATCTGGGCAAAAGTGTGAGTTTCTCTAAGTCAATAGAGAGGCAATGACTTGCCTCACATTTGCTATGATTGTCAACCCATGGAGCATCAGGACATCCACAGAGATCACCAAATGTCCGCTAGACTAGCTAGACAGTCTAATTTAGTGTGATCTCTGTTATGCACTGATTAGAGATGTCTGCTCTTACCCTGGGCCCTCCCATCTGCTGCATTGTGTACGTGAGTCTACAGCAGCGGTTTTCAACCTTCTTGGCCTCAAGGTGGACCTCGGGCAAGGTTGCATCTTAGTTTTCTCTCTCTTTTTTTGACTTTGGAAAAAATACTAGGGCAATTCTTCTGCAGCAAAGGACTCGGACCACAGCGGAGCAGTGTTCTTCACACTACAGATGCCTATTTGAAGTCTCTGGGTTTATCTAATGGATGTGTAAGTGTTTGCACACCTAACTGTGCTAATATTGTGCTGCACCCTCAGACACCCTTAAAAGGATCTCAAAGCACCCCAGGTTGCCATGCCATCCTGGTTGAGAATCACTGGTCTGCAGCATAACGGGGTGCTGCAATCCCATCTTAGGGTTTTGCTAATGACCCTGCAGTGTCTGTCCCTTTTGCCTCTGGGCTGTAAAGTGGGGCAGGCTTGCAGTGAGACACCCAGTGCCCGTCAGAAGGGAGGCACTTATGCCATGGGAAGTGTCCCCTAGAGTACTAAACAAGCTGCCGTGCTCTGACCCAGTGGCAGGCGGGATGATTTCCCGTTGTCCATTGAATGCAACAGCCAGATTTTGTGAAGCATTTTGGGATTCAGCTGGAGGCAAGGTGGTGGTAGAGGCAAGCTCGTTACAAGATCGTTAGCATTACTTACCCACTGTGCCTGTGTCTTTGTGCTGTCAGCCTATTTGTCTGCCCTCCACTCATTCCATTAATGCTCCAGGCTCCCACCTTCTGTGTCCTCTTCTGGCCTCTGCCCCTTCACCTCCCCAGGAGCATGGCATGGCAAGTGTTGGTAGCCAGAACGTGCCTCTGGGATCCCACTGTTATATCCCACAGGGGAAAACTTGGCTTTTTGGAAGGGGGCATGTCTGGTCCCTATTGTCAGCCTTCTGCCTTCTCTCCCTCTCCCCCACCCCTCAGCGCCAGCCACAGCTCAGTGCCATCTGGCACAACAAGGGCTGCGTCATTTGGAAGGGAAGAAAATTAGCAGGGGAAGTTGGAAAATTCTCCTTGCACTTTTTTCTTTAACAGCTTCTAACCCTATTAGCCAGGCTGTTTGCAATCCAGGGAGGGTTGTTTCTCACTAGAATCGGTTGTGAGAGGATTGAGTTTCATTATGTTTTTAATTAAACGAAGGGAATAAAAAGGGGTGAAGAAGCGGTGGACTCATTTGAAACTTCGGAAGGAGAGTTAAAGGCTCTTGGGTATTGTTCTTCCAACGCATTCACCTGGATTTAAATTGCCTTGTTTTTCTGGCCGTCAGCGCTCCTAGGGAGGATTTAGATTGGGTTCTTGGGTTAAGTAACGGTGGCTGGCTCTTCCCCAGCTCCTCTCTTCTAAGGATCTCAGTGTGCTTCAGCGTGAATGAATTACGATCGCTGGGCTTGTAGACAAGATAAGTAGAGCAGAGAGGTGAAGGGCTTGGTGTTTGAGGCCACACAGTGAGTCACTGGCAGGTATGGGAGGGAAGGACTCAGGGGGGGGGGGAATGACTTGCTGGACAACTTGGTAGTTTTAGTCCCCAGATCAGCTTTAAAACTTTCCTAAGAGAAGATGAATGAGACGAGAGAGCTTTGAAAAGACTGTGACTAAGGAGAAATTACAGTCTCCTGGTTCAGAGGCTGGAAGGGATTTCTTAACTGGGTCTACTTGCCAGATCGGCCCTAAAATCCCTGTCTGGCTTTTCAACTTCTTAGCCTGTAAAATAGGGATGGGTGAGTCTTTCTTCATCCTGTCCAGTTAGACTGCAGGCTCTTCAGGAAAATGATGCTTGCTACCTCTGCATGTGCACATGTGCGTGTGCAGGTATGGCGTGTATCACAATGGGAGCCCCAAGCAAGGATGAGCTCCATCAGGGCCAACATAGTGCAAAAAATACCACAGAGTACTGGAAAACTTGCTTTGCTGAATATCATGGCAGACCTAGGTTGACCATGATGGCTTTGAAATCCAAAGGGTTGTGAAGAAGTCTCTTAAACCTCTGTATGCATGCATGCTTTCAGTTCCCTAACTTTGCTTTTGTGGTTGAATGATCCATAGGACTTCGGTGCAACAATGGAGTTCGGGTCAAGAGAGGAATGTCCCCAAAGATCTTTTGGTTCCCCAAAGTGTTCACATGCCTGGGCAATCAAAGAAGGGGCTTCAAGAGGTGATCTAGTCCTAGTCCATTCCCTTGCACTGTGGCACTACCCAGGGAGATATTTGCTCGATCTGTTCTTGCAAGCCTCCAGTGAAGGAACCTCCATAACCTCCCTTGTCCCATTGATCCCAAGGCTAGGCCTGACATGTGCCAGCACAGCTGTGTGAGGAAACCTCTGCTCTGTTCATGCCAAGTCAGCATTTTTAAACTTCCACGAGCACTTCAATTTGCTCGAAGTTGCTCAGTGTACTTTATTTCTTCAGCCTGGTCCTACAGCCTGTGATGCGCTATACGTCGCCTATCTAAGATGCTGCGCTATTTCTTATCTGCCTTTCACACTGTCTCAGAACCCTTCTGCTAAGTGTCTTTTGTCCCTTAATAAACTGATAAGCTCCTGGTAATCCACTGATTGCTGATAGGAAGGACAGCCCTGCTCTCCCCTGCCTGGGTAGATAAGGGAGCTCTTTGCCAGCGGGTGGAGGGTGATACAGCAGGCAGCCTGTGGAGCGTGGTATCTGCTGCCAGACTGTTGAGAAAAGGCTGGGGGGAGTGCAGGGTCTGATCGTGCGAGGTGTCCACCACCCTCAGCTTGCATTGTCCTCAGTGGGATCTAAGCATATAAAAACCCAACCTCCATCTCCTTGACCGGGGCACCCCTTGGAAAAGAGGGACAGTGAATGAAGGTAGGAGGAAGACACCTCTACCCTAAAATATAACAGGGGAAGTATTACTGTGAGCAAGCTTGCTGGTTTGACTCAATATGGCAGGCTTGTCAGCCTAGTCAGTGGGTTGCCAATGTTTAAAAAGGGCACTGATAGACCTCTGCCATAGGCATGTGCCCTGCCCTAGCCATGTGCTTTGTGAATGCTTAAAAGGCTCTGTATCCAGGGCACAGCATAGGATGCTCAAGTTCTGGCTCTGATAATGAATTGTTGCATGTCCTGGGACAAGTCACTTCCCCTCTCTCTGTGCCCCTATTTCTAAACCAGGGATAACTTGCTTCCTTTGGTAGGATGCCCTCTGGTGCAAAGTCACCTCTTGGGTTTTCTGTGCTTAGGATTATGCACGGAGTGGGGACAGAGTCTCTCCTCAATTCTTCAATAATCTTCTGGCTCCTTCTATCAAGCACTGTACACACAAAAAGATCCGTGACACTTCCATAATTTTGCAGGCGGAAAACAGGAGTGCAAAGAATGTCCCGAAGTTGGCTGGGTCTTGTATCTAGTGCCTTATCTATACAGGAGATGTCTCCTTTTCTGAACAGCTCAGCATTTATTTATTTTTTTTAGGGGACTGAAGGAGTGAGTGCACTTCTGAAATCCCTAGTTGTCTGGTCAACCTTGTGCGTATTTGCAATGTGCTTTGCATTCCCCACTCTCCACATCTAGCTGGCAGGCTTTGGCTCTGTACTTAGCTTTCCTTAGCTTTGCTTATTGAGCTATGCCAAGCTGGGTTGCTGCTTTCCAAGTTCTGGAAACGGATCTTGCCATGTTGCTTATGCCTGAGACTTGCATCTTGACTCGTGCTTTGAAGGAAAGCTTCTTGCTCCACTTGATCAAGATGTTGGGGCTTAACCCTTTGCCAGACCAGCTTGAGGACTCCTCAGAGCTGGCTGCAGAGTGTGGGAGTGTTGTTACCTATCACCCAGACCTCCAGCTAGACTCCACCAAGCATGTGCTGCGATTCTTCCTTCATTGCAGAGCCTTAGCATTGTCAGCTTGCATCCTAGCTTCCTTCCTGGTAACTATCCCCAGATGGCACACACAATCACTTTCCCCATGTAAGTACGGTGCCAGAGTGGACACAGCAGCTTGAGTGGTTTTCCACAGGGTGGTCACTCTCACTTGAGGTCAGTTGAGCATAGGTCACTTGAGTTACTTCTGCAGCAAAGACACCTGTCGATATGACCTGCCACATGAAAAGCAGTCATCCTAGCTGCAGTTCATGGTAACTAGCTGGTTTGTGTGCTCGGGAGTGTATAGCGGGGGGTGTCTCTTAAGAGGTCTATTCTTTGAAGGCCAGACTGAACAACAGAATGAGCCTCTGACACACCGATGTGGTGCAACTAGAGACAAAATGAGATGCTGCAGATTTTCCTCTGTTGTCCTTGAGCCTCTCCTACAATGCTGCTTTGCATGATGCCATTGGAGGTTACCACCACGTGCCTGGTAGGGCTTCCTTGGAGGATGCATGTGTGACCCTCACCCCACCCCTTGTCTGGCACCTGTGTGGCGTGAGATGCTGGAATACACCTCTCTCACTGCATTCCCTTCTGATGCTGGGACCCCCACAAGCCTTGGTCCTCCAGGTGCTAACAGCCTAGTATAAATCTATTCAGATCAGCAGTGCCCAGAGCTGGGGGGAATGGAAGAGGAATGTGTTCAAGATGGGTTAGAATTTCTCCCCCTCTTGCACATGCATGCTTGTGTAATTTATTTCACTAGCTTAGGGGGAGGAAAGAAGCAAGAGGAAGGTTTTGATTTCATTGTTTCCCTGTATTGCATTGCCGTCTCCTTGGGGATCACTGATCTTTGGCCTTCTGCATCCACCAGTCCCCTGGTTAGCAGAGGCTCGTTTTGTTCTTCCTCCTTCTTAGAGCAGAAAAACAACTCATTAGTAGAAAGCATGCAGGAGCCCAGGAGATTGTCCTAATTTTGCCTGCTTTTCTCACAGCACTCTCGTGAAGAAGAGAGCGCCTCTTTTCGTCAGTGGGCAGCATGCGCCGAGTCGGATCCCTGACCTGCTTGCTCCTCATCAGCTTGCCCGTTCCAAGGTTAAAGAACACACGTTTTTGTCAGCGGCTCCATCTGCCCGAAGCCAGGAGCTTGGGATGGGAGGCAGGGATGTTGAAGGCAGGATTGATTTAGCTGGTGGAACAGAGTGAATCCACCACAACCTCCGTGCTACATGGGATTTTAAACGAAGTATTTGTAAGTAACTTTTGACAAGTAGGCTTGCAATCGCGCACGCGATCAATGTATAATATAACATTTCTGTGTCTTCAAAAGTGGTCGAGGATATGATTAATTATTTACTGCCTTTCTTTTAGACGATGACTTTGAGGGTATCAGCATAGTGGGGGTGCATGACTGACATTTCAGATGGACTGATATGGGACTGATGGAAGAGCCCATATCATAATGTCTAGCATTGAGTCCTTTTCCTCACTCAAAGCACTTTATGAAGGACGTTGGTGTGCTATCACCACTCTACATGTGGGGAAACTGAGGAACAGAGCAGTGAAGTCACCATCACGAGGCCATGGAGCAGGCCAGTGGCAGTCGGGCCCTGAACCCCGAGGTCCAGGCTGGAGTCCTAGACTGCATGCAGTGAATGAGGACTATTTACAGATGTGCAGCAGGATATGAAGACTGTCCTGTCAGCAGCCCTGCAATCATGTGAGCTGCCCTCTTGCCAGTCCAAGAGTCTGGCCAGGCAAGACACTTTGCAGGAGGCCTCTGGCAGCCCCTGGTAGCACATGGCCCAACTCAGGGGCCAGGTACAGGCAGCTTGGCATCTGTCCAGGCTGGCATTTGGTGTTGAAAAGGCACTAAATAATTGACAGCTTATTGATCCAAGGTCACCCATGCCAAGGTGTGATCAATTGAAAGGGACAGCTGAGTAGTTCTGTAATGAAATGCCTTCACCATAGTGGATCTGGAAGAGAACAAGCAAACGAGAGATTAAATTCTCCTGCCATTGACAGATCATCAAGCAATAGATATATTAGTGAAGATAAACTGTGCTTTCCCAGCCCAGCTGGGAACAGCCTGTGCTGTTCAGAGAGCATCAGGGAGAACCTGCCTCCCTCCTCAAAAAAAACCACCCAGTCTGGGAGGAACTTGGCAACTTTGTCACTGTGGTGTCTGGAGTCTGCTGGGTGAGGGAGGTTGCAGAGAAATGACGCTTTCCTATCAAATGGATCCCTAGATCTTGGTGAGTTTGCCCCACTTCCCTTGGATTCATCAATTAGAGACACTGTCTTATTCATGTCTCCGTCTTGGTTGTAGCCGAAGCCTTATGGTTAAACCACTCAAGGTGGACACTGAGACATCAATGCTTGGTCATCACAGTGGAGGCATTGGTTATGCACAGGCACATACCAGGGAGACCTGTTGCCATATCCCTCCTCGTGTCATCTTTCAGTCCACATCCAACTTTTGAGAAGACCTCCAGATGGGAACAGCCAGTGAACGGCTGCTTTCTAAGATCTTTCTGCAGAGGAACAGCCTTGATTCACCTTCAAGGGAAGTCAGAGCACAGATGATTAACCTAGACCTCCACCTTGAATGATGCTTTTCAGGTTGCCATGTGAGGGGAGATGGGAATATTTTATCTTTCTGAGGGTCCCCCAGTGAAGAATCTGGCACAGGGTGCTGTGTGGCAGATGGGATCCCAGATGAGCTAGCCCGCTGGTCTAACCTGGCCCGGTAGTCCTTGCCTTGGAACACCCCCAAAAATGTTGGCCATCGAATTTGTCTCAGCCTGCCCTGGTTGTCCAAATGACCTTTATTTAAACCAGTTTACAGTGGGAGCTGTTTGGCCAGAAGTCATGCATGGATTGTGTGGCGATCTGGTTTAGCCGAGACATGCAGCCAGCATCAATGGGAACCATCTAGCTGGAAATTCCCCAATCTTCTTGTGAATCCTAAGAGCATCTTTCTCCACATCCATCTCCTCTGTGGCCCTTGCTGATTTCCCAGCATTTGGAGAAGCTTGGAAACAGCAGCAAGTTGCTGAGACTGAATCCCCAGTGCCAGCAGACAGATGCTGTGCGCCTGGGAGGAGTTTTCTATTGAGGGCTCCCGTGCTCCCCTCGTCCCTGCTCCCAAAGGAGTCAGTCTCTGTCTGATACTGCGTTCGTGGTCTGGTATATGAGCCACCTCTAAATGCATGACAGGGAAGATGCAGGGGCCCCCTCCCCAGTTTAATCTGCGATTAATCTTCCCTTGCAGGATATTGCTTTCCGCTTGAAAGGGTGCGGACTCTCAGATCTGCCTACATGCTTTCTCTCTCTGGCAGTTGCGATTCTGTATTTCCAAGCTACTCCTGCCAGTTTGCAAGCAGGGAGAAATGTGGGTGTTGTGGGTATGCTGGTTGCTCCGTTCCCTGGTACAGACCCCCAAATCTCACGAGCTGCCATTGTCCTCAATAGGTGTCTTTCATCCCAGAGTCTTCAAGCTGGTTCAGTTGGCAGCACCACCCCACTTCTGCAAGATGAGGGAACTGAGGTGATTGCATAGATTTCATGGACATTAGGGCTGGAAGGGATCTTGCGAGATCATCGAGTCCAGCCCCCTGCCCCAAGAGGCAGGCAGTCTGTGGAGGTCAGATCACCCAGCAAGGTAAGCATCCAAGCGTTTCTTAAAGGTATCCAGAGTTGGTGCTTGCATCACTTTTGGGGGGAGTTTATTTCAGACTCTGGAGACTCGGATGGTAAAGCAGTTTTTCCTTATGTCCAGTCTAAAACGGTTTTCCAGCTGTTTGTGACCATTAGATGAGTCCCTGGCTCAAGTGAGATCTCCTGATTTCTAGTCCAAGCAAGTACGGGATACTTGTCTCTCGGTGTGTATCAGTAGCGAGCTGAAGTTAGGGTTAGGTCTTACTCAGATCACGGGAGCTGTCCCTGACGTTGAGGCCCGCTTGTGCACGGCATTGACGGCAATCTTATGTAGAGTTTAGATCATGGACTGTATAGGATGGTTTGGATAGGAACGATCCTGCCTTAAGCAGGGGGTTGGACTAGAGGACCTCTGGAGGTCCCTTCCAGCCCGACTTCTCTACCATTCTGTGACACTTGAGGACCTTCCTATCTGACCTGGAAAATACTGTTCAGGAAGGAGATCTGACTTGTTCAGGTTAGCGACAGACAAGTATCAAGAGTCCCATGCTGCCTGAGCTGGACTTTGCTGTGCCAGTGACAGTAAAGAACAGACTAGTCGGGACAGTCTCTCAGGGCTCCCCTTGAGCAATACTGATCGTCAGGCTCTACTCCATCCTCTTCCTCTGGACATCTTTTGATGCACTTTATTAGACTCCTTCCTCTAGCAAAGCTGCGAAAAGAAATTGGCAACAACGCTCTCATGGACAGTTTGCAGTGGTGGAGTCCAGGCTGTCAGAGCCTCGAGGATTTTATGGCCCATTCCAGCACCTATATCACTGTGACACTTACATAATTACATATCGGACCAGAGAGGATGAAGCGCCTGGTGCCTCCTAAACATGTCAACATGATTTGAGAGGTTTGAACCTAGCTGGACTTTTTAGGTGTTTGATTTCAGACTCCAATCATGCAGGCATCAGAAGGATCAATGCTCTCGGGGCCTGAAGAAGCACGCGGAAACGTGAGGAAGGTGGAAGTGTGGCGTCATGGATGTCCGCTCAGATGACGAGTGATCTAGGCTTATGATTAGCACCTGATTCTCCTCCCAGCTGAAGTCCATTATCCAGAGAGGCAAAGCAACCTTGTCCTGCATAAGGGCTCTGGGCATGTGACACAGTGGGTCTGTGAGTGGCACAGGCAGTCCAACTTCAAGGATGCACCCACCAGCCTACACCCCTAGGGACATGGTCTGAAGTGCTTGTGAGCTGCCGCAGAACTGGCTTTGCAACTGTTCCTGAAGCTGGCAACATGGCTGGTAAATTATTTGCATGCAGGAGTGATGGAGGAAAAAAAAGAGGACCCCCCCCCCACACACACACCTTTGGAGGGATGGTTTATGAGTGAAGTAGGCAGAGCGCAGACAAGAAAGTTGGGGGGTTCTGGAAAGTCTGAGCTTTTGAAGGTGTAAATACATAAAGCGGTGGTAAAAGGAGCATGTTGCCAGGAGTGTTGGGATGGAAACTGAGCAAAGGTAGCCCATAGTATGGAGAGTTGGGAGGAAATCTCTCCTTTGGAGCTGGTTATCTTATCGCTGCTGCTTATAGAGGTCCTTGTGTCTTCCTCTGAAACAGCTGGTGCTGGACACTTGGAGACAGGATACTGGACCATGTGGACCCCTGATTTCCTTCACCTTTGCAATTCCGGTGATTATCTGGGAGTGTTTCTGAAGAGAGCCATGCCCTGGGGGAACAGGCTGCCTGGGGCAGTGGTAAAAAGCTTATTCCTTGGGTTAAGGGATCAAGATCCATAGT
Source organism: Alligator sinensis (assembly GCF_000455745.1). Lineage (NCBI taxonomy): Eukaryota > Metazoa > Chordata > Crocodylia > Alligatoridae > Alligator > Alligator sinensis. The sequence goes on along the minus strand of NW_005842132.1, from coordinate 1,687,357 downwards.
GCTCTCAGGAACCAACCTGCCCTGTTCCCGAGGCAGCAGGCATGCCTAGGATTTCCATGCAAGTCTGGCTCCATTGATCTCTTTCCAGAGACTAAGTTATTTATTTGGAGGATGTTTTCTGGATGTCGGGTTCGTTGCTCCTTCTCTGACAGGCAGAGGGGTTGAACAGGAGGCCCTGTTTTTTTCCCATGATACATTCTCCAGTAAGACCTTCAGCCCCGTTGTGAGGCAGGAGACAATATCTTCATTTTACAGCTCAGTGGGACACAGGCATAAGGTCTGTGTTTTTCCAAAACAGCCACTGGTTTTGGGTGTCTGGCGTCAGACACGTAGGGCCTGTCTACACACTGTGTTGAACATTGCAAGGGAGTGCCTCTATGAAAATACTGCCTACTCCCTACCTCTCCATATGGGCCAAATGCTGGAAAAAATGTCATAGGGCACATGCCAAAAGGTCACTATATGTCACTCTGTCTTGGTCATGCTCCTGAAGCCAAGGCTAGGCATGCCCAAGGGTTACTTTACTCCTGGGTATGTGACATGTGGAGCGGCAGTGACTGGCTCAGGAGGGGTTTCATAGCAGACCTTCAGGGCCAGACTTCTTCTATCCAAGGCAAATGCATCTCTGGCTTATCAAGTTGGGTTATTCAGAATTAATAGCCGCTTCTGGAAAAACATCAAAGTGGCCCGTCACACAATGAGTCCAGTGACAGAGCAGGGGGGTAACGTGTAAATGTCATAATTTCTGGGCCATGCTGTGATCGCTGGATCATATTGGGGGTTTTCATGTCTTGAGGTTCCCTGAAAGCCAACCTGACTCCTCAGGCCTTATTCCCGATACTGAACGCCACAGTTAAAAGCTCGCTTGGCTGCTAAGATGCGGATATTTAGCAACCCTAATCACAGCACATTATGCAGCATAGCATTTCCTGGCTTTAAGGGAAACGGTCTGTCTTCAGAATCCAGCAGCGTGGTCCCACGCTGACAGCATAGCTTTGCTGAAGGAAAACTCAGTGTGACGTGAGAAGCCACTGAGTTAGACTCCTTGGTGTTGGCAGCATGAAGTCCTAGAAGGCTGATCTAGAATGATGCTTCCTGAAGGTGCTTTCTCTGCAAGTCGATCAACATTTTGTATGCACGTGCCAGGTGAGCCCTTGATCTGAGCTGGAGCCAGTGTTTTTTATTCTGTGACTTGATCCTTAGTTATTTGCTCTGCACTTAGGGCAGGCACAGGGATGGGACTTACTTCCTGTATTCTGGGACCAGGTGGGAACTAGGTTGATCCTGGGTGAAGTTAGAGCAGCCCCAGAGCAGGGAAGCAGACCATACCTAAGAGGTCAGTGTACTCTGGGCATGTCCTGGGCTCAGCCTAGTGCACCTCATCTTGTATGAAGCCTTTATGATACCACTGTACCAACTAAGAGATGTCATCTGTGCAGGAGATATTCTCAGGGGACCATCACCGCTCATTCCAAGACTTCTTTCTGTTCCCAATAAATGTAGTTCTCTGTCATTTGAAGTTAGCAGCCTAGCACCCCAGCAGTGCAAAACTGAGACAGATGCTAAACCAATGCTCGACAAGTTGCCCTACCAGACCTGGTTGCCCCCCCCCCCCCCCCCCCCCCCCCCCCTTCCTTTCCCAAAGCTGTCTGATGTTTGAGGGACTGTAAAGATTAACGCGATGTATCCTTTTATTGATTGCGTGCTGCCTTCAAAGGCGGCAGCCACTTTCAACTCTGTAAGAATGATCATTGCAGTCTGGGTGTGTTAAAGGCCATCTGGGGTGGAACTAATAGAATCAGAACAGCTTTTTTTTTCAGCCTAGAGATGTTCGGGGCTTAGGTGCATTGATAGATCTGAGCTGAAGTCCAGGAACAGAGCAGCAGAACTGTGCTGCAGGCAGAAGAGAAGAGAGCCATTGGCAGAGCTGTGTGTAAAGGAGCCTAGGGCTGGACTAGCAGAGGGACTGCAGGTAAGGATTGTAGGGGCTGTTGGTAGATGTGTCTGGGAACATTTTCCCAGCACCCACTACCCTTGCCTAACGTCAGTCTCGCCTCTAACAAGCCCTATCCATGCACTATTATTCTTGTATCCACTGACTGACATTGTTTGCCTTCCAGTGCCATTTCTTCCCCATCCATCTTCCTGGCTATGGATTGCAAAAAGCTTGAACCTTCTCCTTTTTTCTCCCCCCACCCTCTTTAGATATGATTTAAAACCAACCTCTTCCAGACAAGCTCCCACCCCCACACTCCACAGTCTCCTTGACTTCTAGATTGACTTCCTCTAGTTCTATGCACCTTTTAATGTCACCTGAATGAGCAAGGGCAAGGCTGGGTTTCCAAGTTAAGTGGCATCTTGTTTTTCCTTATGAAAAGGGCTGTTCTCACCTGATTTTGAAACTTCTTTGAAGAAAGGGGGAGGGAAAACGAGGATAATCCAACCAAGAGAGTCCACTTTGGAGAACTTTTTGGGGTGGGGAGGGTTCTGCTTTTCAGTAGATCTGGTCAGGAAATGAAGCTTTCTTTTTTGTGGGGGTGGGGAGCCAGGGGGACACACAACTCAATCAAAAAACAAAGTTTTGAAATTTTCCTTCAAACCTCAGGTTTGGAGGCTTGAAAGGTAACATTTTCCACAAAAGCATCCCTTTTGTCCATGGGGAAAAAAAAGCCATTTAAAAAAAGGGCAGGAGCTGGAATGCCTAGGAACTTGACTCACTTGCTGTAGTAAAGTTAAGCATGTGCATAAGGGTTTATTTCTTTCTTTTCACGGCCCCGTTTGCTTTCCACACCTCCCTCCATTTTTTTTTTAAATCTCCCTTGTTCTGTACGTTCTGAAAATTTCTCCAGCTTTGGAGCAGCTACTGGTAAAAGGAGGGAAAATGGAATAACTGGGCTGGTTGAGAAGCGAAGGAAATGTTGACAAGCTAATGGCCCAAATCTTGGGTATGTCTACAAGGGCTGCTGCTGGGTTCTCGCTGCCCAGCTCCCATGCCGTGCCCGGTCTCAACCCCTTCCAGCTCCTTTACTGTCTCCAGACCAGGTAGAAGATGCTGGCAGAGGCATTGCTGGGCTGCCTTCCTTTCCCTAGTCTGCCCGCATCTCCAAGCACTTTCACTGTCTGGCATCCAGAGCTCCTTAGTTGCCTTTGGGGAGCAGTGGGCACTGGCCAGAGCTCTCTGTGTTTGGTGTCCTCTCTTGGTATCCTGGTTATTACTAACCTGTAATCTTCACTCCCGTTCCTCTCTGTCATTTGTTGTCCCAAGGAACCATTTACTGTAGCCTCCCTCTAGTGATTGAGGAGGGCTTCTAGGCTCAGTGTTGCCACACAATAAATAGGCCTGTCTTCTGTTAGCAAGAATCTCCCCATTTACACCCAGTGGAAAGACACAGGGGTGGGGAGTTCAACCAGGTCCAGATCTGACAGCATCCATTTTTCCATGCCAGAGGAATTTTGTCCACACTGATGCATGGCTTAAACCCTGTGACACACTGGCTGCCCCCAACATGGCTCCACCAGATCAAAGCCAACACCTGGGTCAGTTCCTGGCTTGGCTCCTAGGTGCCTCCCTCAGACCCCCAGCACTTGTGCTGCCAGACTAAATTACTGTGCGTGACTTAAAGGGAAAACACCTGCAAACAAATTGAATGCTTCAAAGTGCAAATTGGATTTTCAATAGCTCTAGATTTAAAGTGGCACTACTGCAAAATAAAATTATTTTAAGGCCAGTGTTGTGGGAATACTAATCTGTTTTCCTTCACGGGTACAGAGCATTTTGGTGGTGGAGAGCAAGGAAAGGAGGATGGAGACTCATCCATCTTGATTATTTGCCAAGTTTAGCAAAATTGAATAACTTTGCTTTACTAGCTTTTGTTTCCCTTAGCACTGGAGAAGTACAAGGGAAATGCGGGCTCTGCTTTGGACATGCTTTCAATGGAGTGTCTCAAATAAGGGTTTAATTTTGATTTCTTGGATTATTTGTTGGACAACAAATAACCAGTAGCTTTATCTAGCCAAGGTGCTTGTCAGTTTTGTTTTGTTTTTTTAATGTATTTTTCTTCACAGTATTACTAAGAGGACGAGAGCACTGCTATCCGCATTGAAAACCCAGGGTTTTGAGGCTTGGAAAACTATGCTTAAAGTTTTCAGATGCCCCTGACTTACTTAGTCAGAAAGATTTAGGCTTTTAAATATAAGCATTTTTGGAAACTTTACTGTGGCTTGAGGTCATGCAGGGCGTCTCTCCAAGCAAGGGACTGAACCCAGCCCTCAGGGGTCACAGCTGGTCTCTCAACCTTCCCATGAAAGGATTTGCTTGGAGACATTTTGGTGCCAGGGGCCTCCAGCTCAAATGTTGGCACATGGTTGGAGGGGAAGGGCTGCTGGTGAGGTGGAAATGGTCAAGTCTGGCCACCCCACTGTTGACTGGGCAGCATAAGGTGCCAATGATTTAGTTCGCTCCCTTCATGCCAGCCTTGAGATGCTTAATTCAATGGAGATCAGATCATGTAATGGTCCTTGCTGGCTTTAAACTCCTTTGGTGACTGGAACCTAAAGACCGGACTTAGTCTGGCAGCTGCGTAGAGTGAGCATCTGCTCATCCCAGTGGGGAAGTCCGCATCCCAAAAGCCACCGACCTAAGCAGAGTGGGCCTTGGAGCCTGAAATCATCTTGCATCCTCAGAAAAGACTCCTTCTAATGGGACACTAGAGCTGAATAAGAGTCTATGCAAAACCAGGCACTTTTGCACCTGTATTTGAGTCTGAAGGGTTTTCTCAGACTGTTGGAAGTGGGCAAGGAAGCCCAGGCGACTCTAGGTTTGGGGCTGATGTCTTTCAAAAGTGGGCACTAATTGTGGTTCCTTGGATCTCCCATCTTGCTGTTTGGAGCCAGTCTTTCCCATGAGCTCATCTCTGACACAGAGTGACCTGGGAATACTCTGCATGTGAGGTCTCTCCTTTTTTTCCCGCAGCTGAGAGAGGGATTCTCCATTGTTCTCCATGCGAATCTCTCAGGTGCTGAGCACTTCTGAAAAGTCTAGGCACAAATGCTGATTTTCAGTGGTGCCAAGGACCCCTTGACCTTAACAGGAGTCCCAGGTGCTCAGCGCTGTTCTTTCCCCTTGGACCTGGTTACCCAGCAGCTACTGACCCCAGTTCAACGTGCCCAGGACTTGCTGTTCCCGGTTGCACACACACTGCAGCCCTCATTTCCACTAAATCATCTAAATTGGTTTCACTTGATGGTAGGGAAAAGCCATGCTCAGAATATAATGGCTGATCTTTTATGACATTTACTACCGCTCATGTCAGAGCGAAAGGCTGTTTAATTCACTTGTTGCTATGCCACCCGTCAATCACGGTAAATGGTATAATGGAGGTCTGTCGCCGTGTGTGTGTGTGTATTTTGGTTGGGCCTCAGGACCACTGTATCTGAACTTTTGGGGAGGACGGTTTGGGTTTTAAGTTTCTTTATCCTGTTCAGTTTCCAATATCCAACCAATAAGCAGACTTGTGCAACGGTAACTGTAACTTGCTTGTATTTTTGTTCACGATTTCAGCGGATGTGCCCATTTGTGGGGTTTTTGTTTTTGGGGGTGGGGGGTTGTTTTTTCCCATTAAGTCTCAAGAAGTCAGAGCGTTCCCATTTGGAGCCCCAATGTGTAAAAACTTGCACATTTTGCTAGTGAAAAAAGGAAGAAAGATAAAAAACCGATCGTTTGGGATGAAACTTGGTGGAGTTTTCATTTGCAGATTTTCAAACATGTCCTGATTTGGGCAATGGTAGATTTGCAAAGGGGGAAAATTTAGAAGAATCTTTCAAGGGGAAAAAACATGAAAACCTTACCATTTCATGGGATTTTTTTGTTTCGGGTGTTTATTTTTTGTTTGTGATGAGATTTTTGTAATGTTCCTGTGTGTAGTCTGGAGCCAAAATAAATGATATGCAATCGTTTCTTTTCCACGAGGCTGTAATTCGAATGAGTGATGCGGCTGACATTAGAAATGCTCTTTAAATCCAGATTTCCTCCAACATCGGCACATTTAGACACCTATACATTCAAACTAACTATGCTGAGGTAATTGGGTGGGGAAACATGCCATGTTAAAGCATGGGCAGACAAAGTTCTTTGGGTGAATCTGATCTCTTTTATTAGACCGACTTAAGCTGGTCTAATAAAAGAGGTCAGGTTCACCCAAAGAACCGTGTCTGCCTATGTCCTTAACTCAACAGGGCTACACCTACACGCCTGTAACGTGTTAAAGCATGGAAACTCCTACACACTCTGGCATTTCCCCCCTCCCCTGGCAGCGCTGCAAACCGTAGAGCAAAATCTCTTCCCTCTGCATTTGGATCACAAAGGGCCCCATTTCAAAGGAGGTGACAGAACGCAGCCTGACAGGTAAAACCCCTCTGTCTCCTCCTGCCAGACTCCTACGTGACAAGCCCTTCAGAATTTTTTTTTCTCTATACAAGGATGATCATTGATGACAACTGTAATTAAAAGCTGATAGATTCATGAAGTACTAACTTCCCCTCCACTCTGCTGACTTTCGGGGCTCTCCTGTGGAAGGGTTTTGGTGCCTCTCGACTTCTTCTCCTCATGCTCATGTAACAGCTGTTTCTTCTGGGGCCTGCGGGTTGTCTTGCAAATAAGAAATAGTGAGAAAGCCAGAACATGATCTTGTGTTGAAAGCGGTGGTGCTGGGTCCTCTTCTCCAACCTGAGCCAATTTCCTTAACCTCTTACTCTGAGTGGCCTTCCCAAAGGGCTCAGAGATGGCAGCTTTTCTCTTCTCCCACCTGTGTTCTGAGTTTCCAGGGGCAGGACTGTTTCTTCCTGTGTGCTTAGAAATGCTTAGCTCTCTTGGTTGGGCCCTCTAGGTGGTACTGTAATAATATGAATCCATAATATGCCGAACAAATCCAGCAGAACGGGAACTGGCATAGGCTGTCACAGCTTGCACTGATCTCGGGAGAAGACCTGACTCGAGGTCTCTGTGAGTGAGGCCTTTCAAAACACACCGAGGCAACTCCCCAGAGCTACAGAGGAGTGTGGGTCTGGGCCAGCGTAGGACTGGAGACGTTGGTTCAGCCCTGTGCTCTGGCACAGACTTCTTGTGCGATTTTGGGCAAGTCACTTAGCCTCGCTGTGCCTCAGTTTTCCACCCATGGAATGGACATAAGAAGTCTACCTTAACCTGGTTTGATAAATGAAAGCTGTTGAACCAGTCCCTAGGTTCACCAACAAACCCCGTTCACTCGCTACTGCTCTTCACGTGATGTATATTGGACGAAGTGTGGCGTTGCCATTGGAGCATTGCCATGAAAGCCCAGGTGCAGCTCCAAGACTAGACTCCTGAGTGTGTCCCTGGGCTCAGACCAAAAAAGCCTTTGCACGACTTGCTTCAGCATGCAGCGTGTTTGGAGCAGGAGAGAGTAGGTGGGGCTCATTCCTTGGAAACCCTGTGTAGACCCGACCGTATGGACATACCCTATGTATCTGTAGGACAGTGGGCCTTCTTGTAGGCAGAAGCCCTGCTCAGAAATTGGGACAGGTTTCTGAGAAAGATGAGACCGGTTGTAATTTGGGGTTTTATGGGCCTTGCCATTTTTGAGCAGTCCTGGTCATAGATTTTCCATCTCTTCTTTCCACCCCCAGGGATTGGAAAGTTTTTACTTTTTACGGGAGTGGGCAGGAATCTCAGCCTATGCTCCGAGTCCCAGAGGTGGAGGTTTTAAGTTAAAGATGGGTCACCGTGCATCTCAGGATAAAATGGCTAGAGTTGGCCACACAGCAGTAGCTCCAGGAGCTGGAATGGTTCTTGGCTATTTAGAAGAATTTAGGGCAGGGGTGGGCAAAACGCGGCCCGTGGGCCGGATGTGGCCCACCAGGCCACTCTATCTGGTCTGTGGGGCCCCGACAAACTTTAGAAAATGAATATTTATCTTCCCCTGGCTGCCTGCCATGTGGCCCTCGATGGCTTGCCAAAACTCATTAAGTGGCCCTCTGCCTGAAATAATTGCCCGTCCCTGATTTAGGGCCTGGGAGCTCTGTCTGGAGGGAGTTTCTACTTCAGCTGCCCCTACTTGTGGATCGGACTTGTTATCTTGGGCTATCATCCAGCACCTTTCCCTGCTGCTAACTTCACTTGAAAGGGTTCCTTGGGTGAATTTGATATCTTTTATAGGGGAGGAAGTACTTGTGGGAGAGGTGAAACAATTACCAAAGCCTTCCTGAGAAGACCGAGCCACAGCAAGGCAAAGAGTAACAGCCACTGGAACAAGCTCTCATGGCCAAGGTTTAAAACCCTAAGTTGGGGATTTATAATGGAAGGGCTGGCGGAGCTGGGAGCCTAGCAGGGTGAATAAGGGCTGGCGGAGCTGGGAGCCTAGCAGGGGGGCTGGATCTGCTCTAATGGATATTAAGTGATTTGTGAGCTTGTCGCTTGCAAACATAGCTGTAAATAGAACAAGCGCAGAGAGGGGAATGAAAAGAAGCCGGGGCTGTTTAGCAGAGCACAGTGACAAATGAGGAGAGGCTCCTTCTCGGGCTTGGACTTTTAAAGAAACAAAAGCCCCGGCATCTATTTTCATATCTTTTATATTCTCCTTGCACTTAATCTCGTTTAGCTCCGCAATTAAATTTTAAGACGCATAAGAGTGTTCGCTTACACACTTGGATTCTTCACAGATTGAATTATTTAATAGAGTGTGTAGCAGCTCCATGATCTCTGAGCTATGGCACCAAAGGCAGCCAAGCAGAAAATTAATAAACACTGCCTGCCGTCTCTGCGCCTCCCGCTCTCCCCCTGTGCCATTCTCCCTCGCCTGGACGCTCTCCCTCCTGCCAGCTTTACACTCGCCTCTTCTGTTTACTCTGTCCTCCGTTCTTCTCTCTCCACCTCTCTCTCATTATTCTTGCTTGAAGCCTTTATTTCTTTCCTTTTTTTTTTTCCCCAGTCATAACCTCCAGCTGCTTCTCTTTTGCTCTCAGTGACTTCATTTCCTTCCTTTGAGGCTTACGGGCCCAGCCTCCCCTTGTTCAGTCCCTCAGACCTTCTGCTTATTATAACCTCATCGGTTGTAGAAGGATTCCTCACATAAGCAAAGGGTGGGGCGAGGGTGGCAGGAGGAGCTGTGTAAATCTTGCATGCCCCCCTACAGCTTCCCTGATGGGGAGAAGGGACAGCAGTGGTGGGGCCTCACTCATGCTCCTAGATTGTGGAAACAATGGGGCCAATTCCCACGATGCACTCTCTCCCTCGACCATCGTGCATGCATGACATGTCTCCAGTGCATGTACACCACGAGTGGGGAATTACTTCCGCTTAGAAATGTAACAGTGGAGAAGGGAGTGCATTGCTTTGTATTCTAGCCATGGGTTCTTGGTCTCGTTCTTGGCCGAGTTCTTGGTTGAGGTGACACGTAGTGCAACTGCTAGCAGGGACTACACGTGCAGGCTGTATTCTCAAGGTCTCAGTAGGAGAAGATGTGTGGCCGGCTCCTTGGGCGAGGGTAAATTATCCTTGGTCTGTGAACCTGTGTGGAGTTGTGCTGTTTCACGTTTATGGAGGAACAAGCCAGTTCAAATCCATCTGAACCAGGTAAAAACCACAGGATGTTTTACCAGCCGGTGACTGTTTGATTCATAGATTCATAGATGCTAGGGTCGGAAGGGACCTCAATAGATCATGGAGTCCGACCCCCTGCATAGGCAAGAAAGAGTGCTGGGTTCAGATGACCCCAGCTAGATGCATATCTAACCTCCTCTTGCCAGACCCTGAATGGTCCCCCCCAAAGATTTTGCAGTAAGTAGCTATCTCTTTGGCAGAGAGGCCAGGACCAATGGACGGCAATAGCATCTCGCTATCATTTCCTGGTGCGACCCATTTGACATCCCAAAGAAGTATAGATCTAATGATAAACTCCTTGTCTGCTAACTGCATTAAACACACGTAGTGTGATCCAACAACTCTGTGATGGATGGCCTATGCGAACTGTTGTACTCTGGTGCTAAGCTTTCTCATTTTAATCAATGCTTGGCTTGCAGTTCAGGGCCTATGTTCAAATGGGATCGGAGGTGGCTATTGCTTCTCAGAGCAATATATTCACGGGTGTATGTTTTGTTAGCTGCCAAAAAGCTTCTGTGTTACAAGAAGCCAGCCACTCAGGTCTTAGGACCAGTGTAGCTGTGATCAGGGAGTACATACTTATGCTTGGCAGAATTTGATTTTTCTTTTTTAATAGTGTTGATGGATAATATCGGTTTGTTTTTAAGCATTTATTTTGATTTTTATCTATTTAAAACTTGAAGGACTGTGCAAAATCAGGGGTGTGGGGGGCAGATAATTTATTAATGACAGTATAGTATTATAGTGCAGTCTAAGTGCCTGAACATAGTTACAGTAGGACTGCCGCCAGCTGAGCAGCAGAGCTGCTATGGGTCTTGGTGGGTCGGCTTGCCCGTAGCTCACTCATCCACGTAGTCACCTCCTCTTCCTTTGTTTCCAGTCCCCTGGGGTTTCTGGGAGTTGCAGTCCACCCTCCAGTCAGCGCGGTTCTGTAGGACTGTTCCCCCTGTCATCACACGCTCCATCATCTATCATTTTTTTTCACCTCCTTTCTATAAATTTTGATTATTAACGATGGAAATCTTTTTTTGTCAGTCTGTAAGCATGGGGCGAAATCAACATTTATAAACATTTACCAATTAAAAAATAAAACCTTGAATCCTACCAAACCTATACATGCTTCTCAACTTACATACCTTGGCTGAGAATAAATTAAATTTCAAACTCCAGCCCCTTTGTCTCATACGCTTCCCCTCTCCCCACCAAAACTCTCCTTTCTGTGCCCTTCTCTTCTTTCTGCAACCTTTCCAGAGAGCAAATTGTAGCGGGCAATTATGCAGTGTGTTAAAGAGAGTATTAAACCAGGCGAGATTTCCACCGAGGAAGCTGCTCGGCAAATAGTAATACAAAAGCGGTCTATGAAATTCAGCAAATTGCCTGTTGGATAAAGGCATACATTTACAATGCACTTGAAGCCCTCACAAATTATCTGTAGAGAAATCAGTTTATTTCTTTTACTCTCAATGACTTTGTTAAAAAAAAAAAAGAAGAAAGAAAAAGAGGCAAATAAAAAGGTTTTAAAATTGCTTCCTAAAAAGGGGCTCAGCCTCTAGTTCCTAGGAGACGCCGGCAGTTTTCCTAAATTGATTCCATGGCAGGCTGTGTTGTGGTTTTTTTCCTTTTAAATACTCGCGTCTCCTTCACTCCTTTCTATAGATTTAATTCCTTTCCTTCCCTGCACTTCAAGCCATTATTCTTGTAATTTATATTTCAGTGGCGCTGATGGCCCCCGGCAGACGCTGGGCTCCTGTTGCACTGGCCCTGCACTGGGCAATGTCCCAGACAGCTTACAATATAACCAGATAAGAGATGCACTCAGAAGCAGGGAAGGCAACTTTTTTCTCAGTTTTATAGCCAGGAAGCCAAGAGGCAGAATGACTGAAGAATGGCTTGGCCCAACATGGCTTTGGCAAAGGTAGGAATTAAACCCGTGTCTCCCGAGTTTCGGTCCCATTTCTTATTTGCAACACTCCTCTCAAAATCAGTTTTCCTTCAAAGATGATGGCACCAAAGAGTTCTCACCAGGCCCACTTCTTACTGGAGAGCAGTGGTCTCGCACGTTCCATTTTCCATTGCTTTTTTTCAGTCCTCCGTTATATTTTCATATCCAATGGACTCCAGTGGGACTGGAAAGTCCTGCTCAACTGAAATGGCCTATCAGTAGCTGGACAGGGCATCCCAGCCATCACTAAGGGGCTTAGCTTCTCAGCTGAGGAGTTGGCTGGAAAAGCTTGCAAAGATTATGGGTCATGTAATAATGTTGGCACTCCAAAGGCTATGCCCACCCACCCGCTTTGACCTCCAACCTTGACACGAAGTCAAAGGGCAAAATGTAAGCCAGTTGCATACTGAGCAAATCAGCGTCCTCATCACTGGTTCCCTTGGTCCATTAAGGTTGTGAGGTTTCATTGGACATGCAGAGGTGCTTCTAGGGCTGCGAGCTTGGAAGCAACATCCTCTATAAAGGTTGGAAGAGAGGATTTCCAGTTCACAGGAAATCCTTTCACTTCAAAATGTGCTTTCATTGCGAATCCAATTACAGCATCTGCTTTAACTGTGGGACTTTCAAAACCGGAGGAGCTGTGCTGTGGAAATGCTGAAATGTTTTGTTTTGGAAGGTGTTGCAAAATTATGGGAGGAAATATATTTTATTTTAATTAGAGCAGTTTAAGTGGAGCGAATCAAAGTGATAAAGTGAAAATAACTTGTTTTGACTTTCTTCCATTGAAAATTTGGTCAAAATCGACATCTGCCTGTGAAATGCTTCGGTTTTGACAAAGCTACGCGGAGTGTTCCCACGTGCCGAAATTTGGCAGCCATTCCCGATCCTCACAAAGGCTGCTCCTGCCCTGTATCCAGACCACGTTATACAGAGCCGAGTGGTTTTTGAGAGGACAGATGGGTTTTCCGGCTGCTGTTCTGAGTGAGCTACCCAGCCGCACATCTAGCTGCTGTTCATGACAAAGGATAAGTGTTACTTGAAAAAAGGGAAATGCTGCTGCCTTTGTAGCTCTAACCCCTCTGAGCCACTACAAGTGGGCTATCTGGGTATTTTTTTCCCCACTCTAGTCATCACCCTTCTCCCTTTCCCTTTTTTGCTGACGTCCTCTTGGCCAGTTAATATACCAAGATGAAGATGTGACTTCTGCATGGATAGATGGACCAAGGCAAGCTTAAGCTTGCTAGCACAGGCAACAGTAACCATATGTACCAGCATGGGCTTGGGGACAGGTTAGCGACCAGATTACAAGCTCGCCAGCAGTGGGTTGCTAGCCTATGTCAGTATGTGGTATGCCCCATTTTTACTGTTCTTACCTACCCCAGCTACTCTCATCTCTTCCTTTTGCTGGGTGGACAGTCACAGTCCCCTAAGATTTGCTTCCTATTTCCAGCCTGCATCTCCCTGTAGGCATCCATTAAGTGGAACAGGTCTGAGGTTCAACATGTGAACTAAAACCCCTTCTCTTCCTGGGATGGGCAGCTGGGGTCAGATGAGATTCCTAGACGATCTCAGAACAGCAGAGACTCCCTACGCCTGAAGAAGGGTGTTTGTGCCCAAAAGCTTACAAAGGTCTAATTTGTGGCATTCCTACCCCAAAAAGGTACCCCCACTGATCTAGCACAAGGTGGCCCCTCAGTTTTTGAGGAGGAGGTCTCATTACAACAGAAGCATGAACAATTAATTCCAATCATGGTATCAATCTGATCTCAGAGCGTACCAGAATAAAGAATATCAGACCAGAAATTTTCATTGGTAGGACTGCATATGCAAAGAGCAAGTCCTTCCTCTTCAGTAGAGGAGGATTATTTCTAGCAATCAGAGAGCGGATTGTAATGACAATAAAGAGTAACGTGCTTGTCTGCCAAGTGCCTTTCCTTCGAAAGGCTCGGTGCATGATTTCCAGGAAGGCTGTCAGAAGACTGGCCTTCTTTGCAAACGCAGCCGTCTCTGCAGAGGGACAGAGCAGCTGTTGTGTACCAACTGCTCCATGCTAGAGATTACAAATTGAAGTATTACTTGCCCCATTGAAATTCTTGGGGGAATCATAGGGATGCAGCATAGAAGTAGCTAAAATGCCTTTCTTAATTGCTAATCAATAAGGTAAAGAAATGTTGCCTTTGCTGAGTCCATTGAGTACAACTCCTGGGGAAAAATAAAATTCACAGAATTTATTTTGCAGTACAAGCAAGGCTTTATTTTAGTTCTTGCTCACCTTTCCTTCCTTGGCCTGCTTCCCCTCCAGCTTGCTGTCTTGTGTGTCAGTGCTCACTCGCTCTCTCTCATCACACTTGCATTTTATGACATCATAATTTTTTTGTGAGTTGAAAACCTCAGTAAGGAACTTCTGGCTCCGTCGTCAGACCAACACTAATCTTGTGTGTAATTGAATTGCTGCTCTGGATATTACCTTGGTTCTTTGAAATAGTTTTCTTTACAACACAATCTTTTTTTTATTGGCTTTGTAGGCTTTGTTGCATTCCTTTTGAATAGTGTAATAGCTTGGATATATTTTTGTGTATTACCAGGATTTAACTTTCTTTAAAAAGTGTGTGTGTATCAGCAGCTCCCCGGCACTCCTCCAGGAGTTCATAAACCTGGAAGCAAATTCCCATCATTGCCCAGCAGAATAATATTTCAAGGGACAGATATTTAAGGACCAGATCATACTCCATCTATCCACTTATTAAGCCCCCAAGTGTGATCCCATTCAGACTTGGTTGAGCCCCTAAAGTACTGTGAAGGCAAGAAGTGGGTGGGTCGTCCTGTTTGCTGGTTTTTAGGGGTTTTTTTTTCCTTTGGTGACCAAGCTTTAAGGCTAAGATGATGGCATGATACAAAAGAAGATTGGACTTTTAGGAGTTTAAGTAGGATGGAATGGGATTGTTTTTAGGCATTCAGTGAGTAGAGTAGGATTTGGTCCTAAGTGACTTGCCCAAGATGCTAGACCTTGAATGTGGCTCTTATCAATCCCAGGACCTTTTGGAGATCTGCTTTTGTTTAAGATGATCATAGCAATGAAGGTTGGGAGACACTGCTCCCCAGGGAAAATGCCTTGGCTGTTAGGAAGTGTTTCATGCCGTTCCTTGGAGGTAGATAGGGAGAGCTGCAAAACTCAGAAGAGGGAGACTCATTAGATCCTGGTGTTTCAGATGTGCTGAACACCCACAGCTCCATTTGAAGCCAATGGGAACCACAGACACTCGGTATCCCTTGAAAGCGCGGCCTTAAATTCTTCTCCCCTCCAGTAGAAATGGCATCTTTTTGTGGGCAGCAGTGAGAGCAGAATGCAGGCTCCCATGCAAAGAAATTGCAGCCCGTCCATCTGTGGCTTAAAAACCCTACCTGCTTAAATAGAATATGCTTCAGCCCATCACCCTTTCATCTCAGTTTAGCAATGAAATTGGGGTGCGGAGGGTGGGAAATGAGAGAGATTGTGGAGGCAAGGTTTGGGAAGGTTGCAAGAAGCGTTTGTTGAATCCTGCTATTACCTGAACTCTTTAGATTATTGGCCCTGCTTCTTCTCAGCAGAACTAAGTAAAGTAAAATAAATAAGGAAAGCAAAAGGCAATATAAGCCAGTTAGAGAGGATCAGTGGTGAATTGAATAATTCATTCCAGAGAGAAAAGGAGCTATTTGCCATGTCAGTCTTATCTTGATTGTATTTATAGACAGGAACTTTTGACAAGGAAATTACCTGTAAATTCTCTCTTTTTTTTTTTCTCTTCTTTCCCAGACAATCATCAGTAAGAAGATTTCCTGCAGACTTTTGAGGGACTGAGGCAATCTGATGGGTTTCTGTAAAGAACATGCTATCTTATGACCTCATGGGGAGCCCAGGGAGACGAGCCACCGTGATGAAGAACGGAAAGCAGCATGTAAGACCGGAGTGAGTGCAAGGAGACAAAAGGATGCAAGGCTGAGCCATGACTAAAGGTCAGAGGTCTCAGGGCTCTCATGTTATGGACCCCAAGGGTGCTTGGTCTGGTGGCTAGAAGGGTGCAAAGGGGCTAGGGCTCCAATAATCTTTTGGGCTTTGCCTCTTGATTGTATAAACTGTTACCCTCTGTGATACCCCATCTGGAATATAGTGGCTTGAGACCTCGCTCACAGTCCGTGAAAGTTTCGTACCAGGCCTCCACTGTACTGCCTGTGGTGCTCTCTGGGGACCAGCCCAGGGAGGTGTCATGGGCACTGGATCAGGCATGTGGGTGCGGGGGTCTGCGGGCCTAATCTAGCCCATGGACCAAATCCATGCCGCTCATCCAGCCTGTGGAGCCAGATGAGTTGGACACTCCTGCTCTAAATCATGCTCATCATTCGCCAATGGTCAGAGTCAAAGCCCATCGATGTCCACAGGAGTCTCTCTGTTAACTGCAGTGGGCTTTCGTTCAGGTGGGGGACGCAGAAGCAGCACTCTGGGAACGCTTGGAGAATGAGTTCCTCTTCCTCCTCGGCAGGAAAGTGGGATGTTTGGGTGGGAGCCAGCGTAGAGCTGTGGTTACTGCAGCTGGCTACCTGCCTGGCTCAGAGCCAAGTGCTGGGAGCCACTGGTGAGTTATCATCGGGCTCTGGGCAGCCCCCAAGGTAGCAAGGGAAGCTGGATGCTCAGCAGGCTTAGAGCCAGGTGCAAGGGGTGGTTGGGGCAGCAGGATCAGGCCTGGGGCAGCTGGCCACAGGGCCAGGTAGGCACTAGGGACCATAGGGGTGCCAGGTAGAGGCCCCCAAACTCCTGGGTGCCTCCATGAGTGTAATTTAGCCAGGCACCAGGTCAACTCCATGCATTTTGTTTCTATGTTGACCTGGTGCCCCAGACATGTCCCTGGTTAAGCCCATTCATTCATATGGGAGGATGACCTAGTTCCTGAGCAGCCCCCCACTAGGCACCAGGTCAACCACATCCATGTCTATGGCAGGTTGACTTGTAATCCAGGGAATGGCAACTGGGCACCCATGTACTTCTATGGGAGGTTGACCTGTTGTCTCAGCAGAACTGGCTCAGGCTTAGGTTGCTCTGGGTCAGGAGATGGAGGAAAGGAAGAATGGCCAAACCCTCCCTGTGCAGGGGTTGCCCTGCCTGCCTTGCTCCCAACCTACCTGCTGCCCTCCCAGGTCCCCTGTCTGCCCCTGGATGATGAGGCATTGCTCACAAGGCTGCGTAAGGAGAGGTGCTGAGATGGGATCCATGGCAAAAGCTTGCAGTGAGGTAGCTCTTCTGCTGCGTACTGAGCCCTCACCCAGAATCAGATTGTTGGCAAGTGATTTAGCACTAGCTTCCCTACAAACATGGGGTGCACTACACAAAAGGGGGCTGCCCTTTGGTCATGCTGGCAGTCTCTAGGTAGATGACTCTCCCCATGTAGCCCTGCCCCTCACTGGGGAGGTAGGCAACTACCTAGGGCTAACTGAGCCTCCACCATGCTGTGGTATCGTTATATTTAAGGGGGAATTCTGTTTTATAGGCATTAGGTCACAATCCCGCAGATGGTAACTTTGCCTCACTGGATCCATAGCCAAGCACATGCACCAAATATCTGCCATTCCTCTTGGACTGAGCAGGATTACACTCCAAGAGCACATCATCAACAGGGTAAATTTAACCTGTCTCATGACTGTCTAAACCCAGCTCACGTTCCCTATTAGTAGGTGAACAACCCAACACTTGGTGGATTCTGCTTCAATGTAGAACTGCCATCTTCTTTCCTACCTATTTGGCAAATTTTCTTTTATTGCAAAAGGCTTTACACAGGACGGAGGATTATGTTAAATAATAATAATAAAAAAAAACTCTTTTGAGTTTTTGTGGCAGAGGATGAAACAAGGAAGCTGCGAGCTATAAAAGCTTGAATACCACATTTGCCATATTTCATATTCTGGGTTTGATCGGGGAATGAAAAGGGGTCAGTAAAAAGACCCATAGATTCACAGATGTTAGGGTCGGAAGGGACCTCAATAGATCATCGAGTCCGACCCCCTGCATAAGCAGGAAAGAGCGCTGGGTCTAGATGACCCCAGCTAGATACTCATCTAACCTCCTCTTGAAGACCCCCAGGGTAGGGGAGAGCACCACCTCCCTTGGGAGCCCGTTCCAGACCCTGGCCACTCGAACTGTGAAGAAGTTCTTCCTAATGTCCAGTCTAAATCTGCTCTCTGCTAGCTTGTGGCCATTATTTCTTGTAACCCCTGGGGGCACCTTGGTGAATAAATGCTCACCAATTCCCTTCTGTGCCCCCGTGATGAACTTATAGGCAGCCACAAGGTCGCCTCTCAACCTTCTCTTGCGGAGGCTGAATAGATCCAGTTTCTCTAGTCTCTCCTCGTAAGGCTTGGTCTGTAGGCCCTTAACTATACGAGTGGCCCTTCTCTGGACCCTCTCCAGGTTATCCGCATCCCTCTTGAAGTGCGGCGCCCAGAACTGCATGCAGTACTCCAACTGCGGTCTGACCAGCGCCCGATAGAGGGGAAGTATCACCTCCTTGGACCTATTTGTCATGCATCTGCTGGTGCACGATAAAGTGCCATTGGCTTTTTTGATGGCTTCATCACACTGCCGACTCATGTTCATCTTGGAGTCCACTAGGACTCCAAGATCCCTTTCCACTTCTGTGCCACCAAGCAGGTCATACCCACATAAACATATAGCACCTTTCCTACTCCTCTCAGTGTGGATCTGAGCCACATCCACTCTCTCTATTAATATGAAACAAGAGCTTGCTTCTCTTTAGCCCTGCAGACCTAATACTGAGCCAGCTGGAGTCTATTCTGCCTTGTTGCAACAACCCATGAAGTCTCCAGGATGAGCTCAGCCGCATTTCCAGTTCCCAGGTGGTATCTGCAAGCATTGGCAGTTTGCAGAAGCAACGTGTGACTTACAAACTGCAGATTTAATGGAGAAATAAATGCAGGGAGAGCATCTACAGTGGAATTTTTCATTATTCATTTCACAGCCTCCTTCCCCACTAATGCTGTAGTCAGGTGTCTCCGATTTTTGTTTGATCTTGATTTTTTTTTTTCTTTTTCCCTGATTGATTATTTTTCAAAAACAGCTTAGCAGCTTGCCCCATCTGCGATGAGGTTTCACTGGGTCAAAGAAACATAGGTCTGAATTCTTAAAAGCAACTCCGGATGTCGGGCAGCCAGGTGAAGACTTTGAGGCAAGCTTTCCGAGGCCTGGTTTGTGATAGAAAATGGAGCCGGTGCCCTCTGAGGATCAGGCCTGCACTGGGTACCAAAACTCATGAGCCACTTCTACAAACTCAGGGCCCAGTTTTGCAGTCAGATTCATTGGACAGGGATGTCAGGAGCTGAGATCTGCCCCTTCTGACACTTTCGCTGTCTCTCTTAAACTCTTAATTTCTGTTTGGAAAAGCTGCCCTCAAATGACTTTGCAGGAGACCAACTCAAGACAGAAGATGTCAATGCTTGAGCTCGGCGACAGGATTAATGCAGTTCCAATTTGTTTTCCAAACGGCATCGGGGAAATGTGTTTTGATAGGCGTACCTCCCACTTGCATGGAGGGGAAGTTATAATTTGAATGAAGCATGAAATACTTACAGTGAACTTCTTGTCTCCTCAAACAGACTGAAGCTCAGCCTTGTGTATAATTGAGTTGTTGTAATGAAGGCTGTTTTTTGGTTCTTTGGGAAAGAATTTGTTTAGAAGAGAGTCTCTTTTATTTAATTTGAATTTCATGCTATTTCTTAGCGCCTGTTGTCAGTTGTGTAGGCATTATGGCCCTAATTCGTCCCTTGGGTGACTCCATTGAAGTTGATGGAGTTATACCGGTTGGGATTTGGTCCTACATGCAGTTTAAAAATTTAATAACCATTAAATGATCCTATTTTCATTCAAGTTGATAGGGGCTTTGCAGTTGACTTTGCAAGGATGGATGGGCCATAAACAAATAGAAGCATGGAGGGCCTGACCCTGTGAAGGACTGAGTCTCAGCAGCCATTAAATCATTTAATATTTGTATTGCCACAGCATCGAGAGCGCTCCGTTGTGCTGGGCGCTGGTGCATTTATACAGTAAGAGAGCCAAGAAGCTTTCTAGAGCAAGGCCCTGGTCCCAGTCCTACAAGTAACCTTGACTGTAACCAAGTAGTGGCACGCGTGACTCTGAAGCCCTGACCCCACCTGGATGATGCTCTCCTAGAAGATGTGGCATGTACTAGTGTTCCCCCCTGCCTGGAGAGTAGGCTGCCACATGGCTGGTTCCTAGGCTTATGAATGTGGCTGATCCATGGTGCAAAGATGTGCCAGAGTGGACACAAGCCAGCCAGGTTGACTCTCTATAGGTAGTAGAAGGCAGGGTAGATTTGCACCTTATAGAGTAACCAGAGGGTGTGCTCACGTGGCACAAGCTTTCATGAACCGGAGCTTACTTCATCACACATGGGGCTATAGCTGGGCCAGACAGGAATGGCACAAATAGCTGACACTGCAGGAAGTTGCAGTATAATAATACCTGCTCTTATCTGCTGCTTTTCATCCACAGATCTCAAAGCACCTTACCAGAAAGGTCAGGCTCAACCCCTACCCCTTCTTACGGATGAGAAAACTGAGGCACAGAAAGGGGAAAATGACTTCCTAGGATCAGCCAGCTGGCCCATGACAGTCGGAAAGAGAACCCAGGTCTCTCGAGACTAAAACCTGAGCTCTGTACAGTAGGACCCCACTACCACCATTTGCAGCGATCTCGTAGCATAGGATCTTGTAGGGTAGCTGGCATTATAAACCTTGCTGAGCTCCTGCTGACTAAATTGTCTCTGTCCCTTTGCAGCTGCGCTGCAATATTCGTCCATCCTACAGGACTGAACGGCGAATGCGCTGCAGGCTTCAGAAAACCAAGAGCACTTCTCAGCAACTGGGAAGTTTAAAGGCAGCTAGTAAACAAACTTCCCTTTCTTGATCTGCGCATTTTTCTTTTTATTTTGTTTAAATATTACATTTCCCGTGAGAAATGTTGGCAGCCCTTGAAATAAGATGTATCAATGAATGAAGCACTTAATTTAGCTTTAATAGGATAATCCTTTGCTGCCTGTTACATAAATGCTAATTGAATATTAAGAACATATTAACTGAGAATTAACCGCTCAGGGATAGGGGTGTGTTTTATTATATAGTTGTTAAACGCCAGGCCCTCTCCTGGATTGCTTCTTGAAGTAAATGTCCCTGAAGCTGGTTTGAAAGGCCACAGATCAATGGTGAGATTACTGCAGACTACTGGGTACGGGCTGGGTGAGAACTTGAAGATCAGGTACGGTTTATTCGTTAGGCAAGTGCCTAATTCGTTAGGCAAAGCCTGTTGGAGCCAGTGAGAACTTATCCATTGATTTAAGTGGAAGCTGGGTCATTCACCAGGTAGGGCTTAGTTAAAGATAAGCATGTTTTCCAGGGAGAATTGTAGTAGTAATTAATGAGTGGCACGGACAGGTCTGGAGGCTACGATTTCTTTATCTGCTACTCAGGCAGCACAGAGCAAGTATTCATCGTGTTGTACTGGTCTGTGTCTTTGGTTTTTAAGCAATCATCTTTTTGAGACAGGCAGTCCGCCAGGGGCCAGCTGTGCTCTGTTATGAACCTGGTAAGCTGAAGCAATGGCAAAAATAAGCCCTGGCCCGCCAGGTCTGGAGAACAGGTTCAGCTCCATCTCTACATCATGGCATCAGAAAGCAAAGCAGTGAATTTAAAATCTGCACAAGTAGTTTTCCCACACAAGGTAGAGTTGACCTGCAGGCCTCACTGCCATAGGATAGTGCTGGCACTAAGTCCATAGTAGTATTCAGAAAGGACTGGCTTTTTCTGTGGATGATGATACCGTCTGGAGCTATATAGTGGTTTCAAGTGAAGTTGAAACCCTCCTGCTATAGGGCACGAGCTAACCTCTAACTGATTGGGGTTGAAGGACTTTGCCCCTTTTAGCCAACAATTTCAGTGTTGTTCTTGCACCTTCCTCTGAAGCATCTAGCATGGGCTATTGTCCAATACAGGGTCATGAGTTATATGAACCGTGGTCTGACCCAAAGTGCCAATTGCTGCGTTCAAGCAGTTCACACAAAATGCAATCCCATCTTTTTGCTCCTCCTTCCGCAGGGAATCTGCTGCCTTTTATTTTATTCTGGGATTTATTTATTGCCACTAGCTCAATTACATTGTTGCAAAGCATGAGTGATAAAACCCTTAAATTACTTATAGCACATCCTTGTTTTAACGGAATAATTACTGTGTTTCTAAACAGGGAGTAATTCTTCACTAGGGGAAATTTAGACTTCAAGGATATTTTTCCCCTAACTTATGCTACATAATAAATTAGTTGTGCAATTAGTGATAAATTATTTCCGACTGCCAACCCTTAAACATTTCTCTCTCTTCTCCTTTCCTTTCCTCTTTCTGTCCCAGTAATATCCATGTTTCCTTCTTTTGTGCTCCGTCCATTTATCTTGCAAAATGTCTTGTGCTGTGAGGGGGCAGACTCTGAATTTTTCTCCACATTAAGATGTGTCCATGTCATGCCTCCAACCATCTTGCTCGGGGAGGGTTTGTTGGAATTGATACGCACTGCCTATGATACCTGTCAAGGGAAGTGTGAAGCCTGGGGCGTGTTGGTTGTAGCTGTGTTGGTCCAAGGACATAGGCAGACAAGCTTCTTTGGGTAAATGTGATATTTTTTCTTAGACCAACTAAACAGTTGGAAAAATTGTTCTTTAGAAAGTGTTTGTGCCTGAAAGCTTGCAAAAATCAATTTTTCCAACTATCTAGTTGGTTTAACAAAAGATATCGCATTTTTACCCAAACAACCTTGTTTGCGTGATGCCTGGGGAGTTTCAAGTGGAAGTTGGGTCTGGTGGTTTTGGTACTAGACTGGGATTCAGGGGACCTGGGTTCTCTTCCCAGGCCTGTGGATGATCTGCCATGTGACATCATACAAGCTGCTTCCTCTTCTCTATTTACCTGATGGTACCTGCTTAGATTGCAGTTTCTTCAGGAGAAAGCCTATCCCTCATTGCATGTCTGTGCTGCCCCTCCCACGGTGGGGGCCTAATTGCAGTAGGTGCTTTCAGATTACAACTATCTGAACCTGAAGCTTGTGCTTAAATAGATGACTTAGGTTCGTGGTGAATTTGTCATTTCTTTCCACTTTTCCATCTCTGGCTAGAAACCCATCATTTCTCCCACCCATAAGTGTTGTACCCTATGCATGTGTGGTCCTCTGCGCAGTGGCTAGATGAGAAGCTAATGCTGCCCACTGCTAAGCATTTGTCAGATGCATCCAGGACAACAAGATATTCTCATCCTGAGGCCATTCACGGTGTTCTGCTTGATGTTTGCCGAGGTTGCAACTGTGCAAGAGAATTAGGGGCTTTCCTAGGCTCTTCTGAACCTTGCTTTTCCCCAGCCACTGTGTAGATTACTGTGACTGTCAGTTGAACAACCCAAGATCAGCTTAGTCTGCAATGCTGCCAGTCAGGGCAGGAAAAACATGGGCACAGCTAAGAATTCCAGTAAGGACTTAAATTAAAGAAGGAAGAGCTGTAACTTGAGGTGAATGTTCATAGGGACCATGCATGGAATGGCAGGCCTTGCTGTAGGTCTGATTGCAGATGTCTGAGCAAAGCTGGACTCACCACTGCATTTCTACTTGAAGCCAGCACCCCTGTGCGCACTATTCAAACACCTGGAAGCCCTGGTCAAGATCCCAGGACCCCATTGGGGTAGGCACTGTATAAATCTGGAACAAAAATATGGGCCTTTATTTACCGCAAGCCCTAGCAATCTAAGCATAAGACAAGTGACGGCAGATGGATGCAGACAGACAGATGGGGGAGTACTATAAAACAAAGAGACCATATTGGTCAGCGTGATAAGCAGTTGGCTCAGTGCACCGGTTTCTAT
>NW_005842132.1:1661214-1663798 GCF_000455745.1 Alligator sinensis | reverse complement strand
TCCCTACATGGTTTTCTGGTGCACTACATCTGCAATTGGACCTGAACCAAGAAGGAAAAAAAAAAAAATAACCACGTATGAAGGAGCTTGTAATCCTGACCTAGAATTTTGCAGCCAGATCTCTCTCTTCCCCCCACCCCCAGCATTTATTTATTTTTTGTAATGACCGTTTCTCTGCATCTGAAAGCCAGGCTGTGGGTGGTAGAGAGGTGGACTGAAAACCTGATTTGGTTCTGGATTTTATGGCTTGGGACAGCTTCTGATTGCTTTGGTCTTTCCGAGCCAAGTCTTCAGTGCTGCTTGGTGGGCCGGGTATAGGCTGAGCTTTGAGGCCTCTGGAAATAGCCAACTCTAGGAGTTAACATGGGCGGTGCCAGAAGCTGAATGCCTGAGTCTAACCCCAAGGATGGTCCATTCTGGCCTTGATGTTCAACCTTGCAGGGTGTGCACAGAGCAGTGCAGTGCCTGGCATGGTTGGCTATCAGTGTAGACGCGCCCCAAGCTACTTATGGACCCAGTCATTGTGGGATCTGTCAGATATACCATGCTTCCTTGCATTCAAATGCACCTTTTCTTCCAAAAAAACCACCTGTTGCAATTTGCAGTGTGCATTACATGTGAGGAAATACAATAACAACCATTTTCTGCTGGTTAAGTTCAGCTGGGCAACAGCAAAAGTAAAGCCTGCAGTGATCCTCAGAGAGCAGAACCATGAGCCAGCTTGGCTTCCTGGCTGCTGCTACTTGCGGCAAAGAAAGATCTTTTTATCTTCACTCTGCCTTGCAAAAAGAAGGTGCACATCTTATTCTGGGGTATGTTGTATGTCAGACAATTGGCACTGGTGTTGTATGCCAATCAACTGGCATACAGTTGGTATTGTATCCTCACCCCACTCAAGGAGTGCCGCTATCTTCATTGCACAGATGGGGGAATTGGAGCAGAAAAAGATGAGGCGACTCACCTGAGGTCACTCAAGAGATATGGGGCAGAGCAGAGAGTTGGGTCAGTATCTTCCAAGTCCTAATCTAATGGTTCAGAGGCAGGGACACATGACTTAGGAGGAGCAGCTGAGGGAGCTGGGCTTATTTAGTCTGAAGAAGAGAAGATGGGGGTTGGGGGGGAGGTTGACAGCAGCCTTCAACTCCCTGTAGGGGGGTTGCAAAGAGGATGGAGCTGTACTGTTCTCAGTGGTGGCAGATGACAGAATGAGTTGCAGCAAAGGAGGTTTAGGTTGCAAATTAGGAAAAAAAAATTATCACCAGGAGGGTAGTAAAGCACTGAAACAGGTTACCCAGGGAGGTGGTGGATTCTCCATCCTTGGAGGTTTTTTAACCTGGCTCAACAAAGTCCTGGCTGGGATGATGTAGTTGGGGCTGGTTCTGCTTTGCGCAGGGGGGTGGAATAGATGTGACCTCCTGAGGTCCCTTCCAGCCCTACTTTTCTGTGATTTCTGAGATTTCTAATGCCATGACCATTAACCATCCATCCTAGGCCATAGCTGAATTTCACTCCTGAGGACCTGACCTTTGCCTGTGGCCCACACTGAGTTCACATAAGACCTGTGGAAGCCAACCCTGCCCCACGTGGAGACAGGTGCCACACTTGATGCTCAGACAGGAACCTTAACTGAGAGAGAAGCGCAGCTCTTGGAGTTGCTATGGCCCTTTATTTTTCCTGTCCAAAAATTGCTTCAAGCCTCAGCCATTTGCCTCTGTCACTTAACTATAATCTGGGTGATTTATGCAGCCGAGTAGAGGGAGGTTATTTAGCTATTGTTTTAAAAAGCAGGTGCTGGGGAATGGGAGGGAAGCAGGGAAGGAATGGAGACATATTTCATTTGTAATTCAAATCCTGCCACCTGGGAGAGTTTAGGTGACAGGCAGGGAGAGCTGCTGTGATTAATCTCCCCGGCTGGGAGGAGATGGTGCTTGCAAGTGTGCCTTTCAATAAGTTTGGGCCACTTTAGCTCCAGTGGGGAAAGCAGGTGTCAGTGGGCCTGAGAGGTCTGTGCTGGGGAGGTGTGGAGATGAGGGCAGGGCTGGGTAGCAGCCATGGGAACTTGAGTGGTGGAGTTAAGTTATAGCAATGGATGGCCTGATTTCTGTGCCCGGCGGGGGTTACCGACGAATCTGCCTGTGACAAGATAAACCTATAGCCAGGGAAGGGCAGTGGTGGACAAAAAGGGTCCAGGCTAGATGCTGGGTCACAGGTCCTTCAGGTACCACACTTCAGAGGCAGGGGGAAGGTGGCTGTATGCTTCCACCACCTCTCTGGATAACCCGTTCCAGTGTTTTACTACCCTCCTGGTGAGAAAATTCTTCCTAATATCTAACCTAAACTTCCCTTGCTGTAACTTGAGCCCATTGCTCCTTGTTCTGTCATCTGCCACCACTGAGAACAGTCCAGCTCCATCTTCTTTTGAATCCCCCCTTGAGGTGGTTAAGGCTCCTGTCAAATCCCCACCTTATCACAAGCCAGGCCACAGCACAGAGTTCAGAGGACAATATCCACATCTGCATTATTTGTCAGCAGTGCCCCCACGGATGGAGCACACCTATGGGGCCTCATTCTGCTCTCAGCTGCT
>NW_005842132.1:1657244-1661183 GCF_000455745.1 Alligator sinensis | reverse complement strand
ACATCATGGCATTGACAATAGACTCCGGTCTGGTCACTTCTGAGACATGCGGACCTTCCCAGAGCTGAGATCAGGACACTCCAAGAGGCTTTCTCGGGTGTGCAATTCATTGCATAGGAAAGCAAAATCCTTCCCCAGGAAATGCTTCTTCTTTCTTATTCCGCTTGAATTAAACAGGACAGGAACCTGGACCTAGGTTGTTTGAGTAAGAAATTGGCTGGAATGAAGCTGCTGCTTCTGGCACTGCTGTTTCAGCAGCTGTGGGAGACGAGGTGGTGGGTGCAGAGGAATAGCCCTGAGTTGAACCTAACGAAAATAAATCTGAACAGCGTATGTAGCAGTACACGGGACTCTTGTACTCAAATCGCCAGGCTCGGCCTGTTCTGCAGTAACTTTTGACTGTAGGGCTGGTGTGGAGCCCTCTGGATCCTCCTGACTGCATGAGCAGGAAAGCATGGAGAATAGGTAGAATGAGACGGGCAGGGAGGAAGACGATGATGGATGAGGCTATGCTTCAGCAACCTGGTGCATACATTCAAGGATGCTTGTACTGTGCTGCATGGTGATTAGCAAAGTGGTAATTAAATATTGTCTGGGCCAAAGGAGACACAGGTAGGACCCTTATTCCTCCAGATCATTTGTGTGGGTTGCTAGAGTCTTGCTCAGCAGGACTCCAGCGGGAGACAGCCAGAGTCAGGCATGTGAGAGACAGAAGGACTAGTGGTTAAATCGCTGCCTGCCACAGCCACCCCTGGCAAGTCACTTCATCTCTGTGGACAGCAGCTCCTTGCCTGCCAAATGGGGGCAATGATCCTTTCTTGCTTCTGCCATGTGTGAGTCTAGTCTGTTCAAGCTGGGGTTGCCTTGTACTCTGAGCCTATACAGACCCCAAAAAAAGGGGCCTGGAAGTTAACTGGAGTCATCCCTCCTACCAGTAATGGGCAGCAACAGGCACCAGGCACAGGGCTGGGGACTTCTTGGCCTTGTGTTGTACCTGGAGGTCAGCCTTCCTTTGTGCCAGGGGCTCTGCAAACATGGACCAACCAGCCCCACTCCAAGGAGCCGCCCTTTAAGACGAGGCCTGATAGGAAGGGGAGCACAACAACAACCATCTCCCTTCATTCAAGAAACTGGGGACTCTTTGGTAGTGGGAGGTGGGAGGTGGGGATCAATGGGGAACCTCATGCAAACCTGTGCCTACAGGGAGTAGCCTGCCCAGATCTGCACACACGTGCCTGGCTCTGAGCACGTGCGTTGCACACAGAAGCGAGTGTACTTGGTAGGGTGCCCCCATTTCAGTCTCCTTAGAAAAAAAGTGTCCCCTCCCCTGAACTGGGATTGCACGCACCCCAGGGACGTCAGGGAGTTGGGCTGCCTGCACGTGTCAGAGGCTCATGACGTTTATGCCTTATGCCAGGTGTGACTGTGGTCTGTGTTGGATTATTGATGGACTAGCAAACCACGGTGACTATAGAAAGAGGTCCGCATTGTGGTTCAAGATGGGGATCCAGCTGAAAGCGGGGCTCAGATTTGGGGGTGGTGAGTGGGGGTCCATTAGAGGTTCTAGTACTCCCCTGAAGCTTGAAGCTATGCGACTCCGTGGCTTGGCTTCAGACTCTCTCTGCTTACGCCATGCCTTGAAGTTGACCTTGCTCTGAAGCCTAGAACCCCTCTACCCGATCACAGCAGGGCTCCATCCCCTCCATAGAGGGCCTGGCCCCAACTGCTGCAGGGGAAAGTAGAGGGAGCCGCTGTAGGAAGTGAACCTGCTCCCGGGGGATGTATTTTGCAGAGCCGAGCCAAGCTTGTGCCCTGAAGCAGGAGAGCTTAGATCTGTTTAAGGTCCACAGGTTTTGTGTGCAGCACTGAGCTCCCCCCGTACAGAGCAATGCCCACATGTGGGGATTTGGTTCTGGGCCCAGCACTAATCCTCGCAGTGCCTAGAAGCCGATCTCTTGTTAAACACAAGAAAAAGTCTGCCTGAAAAACCTTCCACTGTGAAAGCTTTGCTGAGGAGGGAGGGACACAGGACCAGGCACAGGAGAAGCATGGCTGAGTGGACAGGCAGGAATAGGATTAAGGTAACGGTAATAGAAAGTGAAAGGAAAACAAATTCCAAATCAGGCCCCACGGAGTAATAAATTGTGGGGACGGTTGGGCAGTCAGGCAAAGGCTCCTGCAGAGGCAGGGACCCGGGGATCATTCAAAAAGCAATTAAATGCTGGCCCCGGGGGGAGCCAGTGTATCAGAAAGAATGAGCTTTGTTGGCCCCTCTCCAGTCTTCACTATCTTTAATAATCGTTCATGAACTTTAAAGTAGCCGGCGGCCCGAACTGATCACCAGGAACTTTCACAGCGTGGAGGGAAAGCTGAGAGGTGGGGAGAGATGTACACAAGGCGACTGCTTAAAGGATGCACAGATCTACAGGGAAGCAAGGAGCTCGAGGAGTCTGCCTGGGGAAAGTTGCATGTAAAGATGCTGCGTTTGTTCCTTCAGAAGTTTCCAGCCTGGTACAAAGGACACAGATGCCTGCTTTAACCCTCATTCTTAAGGATCTTGTTTTAACTTCTTTGCTGCGTTGCAAATAACTCTGGAGAGAGCGGGGGTGCTTATATAGGCCTGCGGTTCCTAAGGGGTAAGAGCTTAGTACAATTGAAGCTGAGCAGCCTGGATCTAGCAACAGGTACTGAGCCCGAGTACTCAGAACCACGTGGCTTCCGGTTTGGGAGCATAATGCCATCAAAATTGGGAGTTATTTGGCACTGCTGGCAAATCTGGCTCCCGGGCACTCAAAAAGAAGTGGGTCAGATTGTGTTTCCAGAAGCCGCGTGACGAGTGGCCTACGAAACAGGTTGCTGAGCATCTTGATCAGTGCTCCTATGCCCTAGTCACCTGTTCTTTACCCTTCTGGAGCAGGGGTTGACTGTTCCAGGCCCATCAGACAAATGGATGGGCGAGGATGAAACCACGAGCCTCTGAAGCTGTTGTGCAAACAGGCAAGAGAACGTGTAGCGATTTCTGCCCGTGTCACTAACAATCCAGCGTCAGCACTGAGCGCCACTGCAGGGCTCTATAGGCCTGATAGGACACCTTCAGCGGGACCTGCCCGCTGTCCAGAAATAGATTTACACTTGTAGTCTTCTGCATTGTACGAATAGCAACACTTGCTCCCTCCCAGGTCGTGACTGGCTTGCGCATTGCCTCCGTGGTTCCTTGGCAGGCTCCCTTTCCAGACCCGCATTGTGAATGCCAGGCAGGCTGGTGTGAAACCAGGTCAGTAGCTGTATTAGTAGTGATGGGCAGTTCTACACAGCAGATCTGGATCAGTGCCTGTTTGAGACTAGACACTAATCAGCCTACCAGCAGTTTGCATGCCCTCACCTTGGAGAGGGTAGTGCATCTGTCCTGTCTTTGGTGAAAAGGGAGGAGGAGAACAAGGAGTTAACCGGAGTTGTGTCTTGCTGATGCCCTCACGGATTCATTCCCCGTGGGCAGGGCATGGCATAAACAGAGATGGTCATCATCAAAGCCACAGATTCACTTCACTGCACACTTTGGGTGGGGATTTCTTGGGACATGGGATAAATTCATAAGGCATAAAACAGGAGGAATGCATTTACTCTCACCAACATAGCCAAATTCCCTGGTAACAGAAATTTGTGTGCACCTGCATGCAAGAAGGCTGCTACACCAGGTTTTCCTGTGGCTTAGAGATAATCAGGTGCCCAAGAATGTTTTCTGAAATGTTGAGGGCTGCCATGTTGGCCCTCCCCGGCCACAGTCCTACCAGCTTCAGGGGAAAGGCTTAGAAGAACCTGGGTCCCTGCTCCCTCCATTCACTGCCCAAGTAGCAAGATCCTTCCCAGGACTGCCCCTATGAAGATGCAATGTGGGTGCTGCTGTGTGTAATTAATATTCAATTCATTTCAACCAGACAC
>NW_005842132.1:1648806-1657214 GCF_000455745.1 Alligator sinensis | reverse complement strand
TGCTGAACAAAGGTAAACTAACTACAGATGGCAAAGGGGCCTGGCCCACCACCACGTTATTGAAAAGGTAGGGCAGGGCGGCACCATAGAGACCAGCTGGTTGAGAGAGGCATAAGCTTCTGTAGGCAACAACTTACATAAGGCAATGATGTGCTTCATCGGGCGCTATGGAGGTTCACGTTGCTGCACTGGAACCCAGTCACTGCGGTTCCTCCACACCAGTCTTCTCTATGAAACCTTCAAGGGGCTCCATCTCTCTCTCTCTCTCTCCCTTTGAGGAAGGGAAACTGCTCTAGCAGCACTGTTGGCTGAGTCTTCGGCAAGGACTGACTTGGGGAGTCCTAGACCTAAAAGCAATGGGCTTGTCCTACCTGAGCCCTGCGGTCTCTGTACATGGGCAGGGTCATAAAACTCTATATGATACAGCCAGTAGAAGCCAACAGGGATCCACGCAGCATCTCCCTTAGGGGTTGTATTGCGTTTCCATTTCATGCTCAGGCTTTGGGCCTTTGGACAAGGACTCTTACTGCTCAGCTGCTGCTGTGTAGGCTTGTGTCTCCCTCTGGGCTACCCTGGAGAGGAGGGCTGCCCAGAGAGATGGGTTAGGCTTGGCCTTGAGGCCCTCCTGACCGTCTCGCCAAGAGTTCCTCTTGAAGAGGCTCCCATGCTTAACGCTCCCTTAAAGCTAAGCCGATAGCCCCATATGTTTGGGACAGATGGATGACGAGGGGACATCAGCATTATTCTGTTGGTGTGTTGTCTTGTTTAAAGGCCCGGCAAGGTGTTTTGAGGTAAACCCGTTCAGAAACTTTGATGCAGGCTCATTAATATGCGCAGAAGAGGAGCCTGATTTGCCATCACAGCTGCCACTACAGGGATCTGAGCATCTGCTTCCTGGCAGGTTTGAATCATTTTCCCCCTTCCTAATAGTGATTGATATGCAAAATTAATCATAGGGTGGAAGGAAGAGAGTTGGCAGAAGGAAGTGTCTTGAGGAGAAAATGCCCTTCCCTTGTACTTGCATTCAGGAGTTGTAGAGACTGGGATTCATTCAACACCCATAGCCTGAAGGGAAACAGGAGCTTGAGAGCTTCGGTCCAGGGGTGGGAAGGCCTTGCTGGAAGTAAATTAGGATGATAAGGCTTGGTGGTGAGTGAGAAGAACCGGACCAAGGTTTTCATCACTAAGCAGTGATTTTTTTGGGGTGCTTCAGGGAGAAAAGCATTTGAGTGGGTGTGGAGTCCAACTTGAGATTGCTTCTACAAGACAGCTTTTACGAAAGGGCTGAAGACTTCCCTCCCCTTACCCCCCCCAGTGAAAATCACACCCTTGTATGGCATCTCCAGCTGAATATCCCTAGTCCCCAGGCACTGTTGGCCCAGATGCATAACGCTGCCATCAAAATAAGGTTCTTTAATGCAGGCTGAGTCTGAATATGACAGTGCTGGCTGGGTGGGTTTGCATCCTAGTACTGGACTTTAGAGCCAGTGCTCTAGGCCTGGTCATGAGTGATAGTGGATGACTGTTTTAATAATTTCTCTCAAATGATGCTGTTGACCCTGGCCCAGCGTACACTGGAAGGATGTTCCTATACTAACTGTCCACCTTGACTATCAGCTTGGTGCTGAACGAGCTATAGAGATTGACCAACAGAGGTGCCCAGCTTCCTTCCTCACCCTACTCTTCAGGCTAGGGTTGAGGCATTAGCTAGGAAAGTGCCTAAACTGCCTATGCTATACTTGCTCTACTCTAGGGTTTCATTATGCAAGTACTTTCCACCTGAATTAAACTTGCAGAGGCTTAAAAACAAAGCATGCCTCCTAGGGCTCTGGTTTTCATGTGCCCAGCATTGTTGGTCCTTTCTGACTCTGAATCAAAGGGCTTTTCCCTTTATCCCTTTCCCCTGAGGTATTTGCTTAGAAACTTTAAAAACCCACTGGGCTAAAAATGCTGATATCTCTTGCTTTGGAGGGCTTTGCAAAGCAGGATGCACTTGGAGAATGGATTTGTCCTATGGTGACAGTCACAACAACCAAATAGGCACCTGGCAGGTGTAACAATTTACCATGGTGCTCAGTGGGCCTAGCATAAGCTGGATCAGTAGCATGGCTGTAAGCAGTTTCAAGTGCCTGTATTTAATCCTGATGGATGCATGCCCCAGCTGAACCTGGGCTGGGTTTCCCCACCACGTCCTTGCCACCATCCCATGGAACAGCAGAATAATGATTTGGGAGCTTCCTCACTCCCACACCCTAGACGTAAGGAGAGAGAGAGGACAGTCATGCCTCCTGGAACCTGTACGTGGCCTGGGGCCTCATGGCCCATAAGGAGTGCTGGCATACTCGGCAAATTCAGCTAATCTCTCAGCAGCCATCAGGGTGTTCATCTGACCCTCTAAGAAAAGTAAGTTAATTGTTGTTGCTTCATTGCATTTTTCAAGTACTTTCTTTTCTCTGGATGCTGGAACCAGCAGCAGCAAAATTACCTCTCCTTGCCAGCCAGGTGCAAGTATTCATGAATGGATGTCTTGAACATCTTCCCCATTCTTGAAACCCTGGTATATTCACATTTTAACTTGCTCTGACTCGACCACAATCTGTGCACATGGTGCAGGAATTGGTGGGTGGAATCTTCTGGCCTGCGCTGTGCAAAAAGTCAGGTGAGATTCTCACAAATGCTTCTTCTGGATTTAAAGTCTATGAATATAAATCCTAAAGGAGCTTGGTGTCCAGCTCCTATTGCCTTTTGGGCATTTAATTCACTTCAGTTCCTTTTAAAATCCCAGACATAATGTGCACTTTACTGTAGCGTCTCAGGAGAGCAGAGTACACATTAGACCAGGGGTGGGCAATTATTTCGGGTGGAGGGCTGCTTACCGAGTTTTGGCAAGCCATCAAGGGCTACATGACAAGCAGCCAGGGGCAGAGAAATATTAATTTTCTAAATTTTGGGGAGGCCCTGCGGGCTGGATAGAATGGCCTGGCAGGCTGCATCTTGCCCACCCCTGCATTAGACCAAAGGACTAGCTGTGAAAACCAGGCTAAGATCTCTCTAGCTCAGTCTCCATATTGGCAGTATGGGGAGGGTAGTAACATCTGCCTCCTGCGGGGGTTGAGAAGCAAGATTTATGAAGTGAGTCAAAATACTATAAGTTGGGAGAGAGACGACAAGCTTTCTGGTTTGAAGTGCTCTTCTTCAGGCCTGAGAAAGTAGTAGCCCAGTCCAGCAAGGTACAAGCCAGGATAACTGTTTGCTTTAGTTGAGCCTAATTATGTTAATTCATTTTTCCACTTGAAAGGGAAGTGGGCAGTTATCACCCGTGGGGTAGAGAAGTTAGCAGAGGGTGAGGTAAAAGGTAAATTCCACCCTGTAAAGACAGTGTCTCTGTTAAGGCCATCGTTCTTGGTGCTCAGTGAAGTTATGAATTTCTGTTCCCAGGCCTATCTTTTGTTGATACTGCGTGCATCTTCACATGTACTTTAATGCACGTTAGCCTATTTTAATGCCCATTAAAGCATTGCTAAAAAAACAAACAAACCTGTGCTACTTAGTTAATGCACATTCATTAAGCATCACTAAAAACTGTGCTCTTCAGTTAATGTGCATTAAGACAGGCTAATGTGCATTTTCCTAGTACCTCACAATGCATGTCTACATGTTCATTAATGCACTTTAGGTAATGCCCATTAAATCTAGTATCTCCATTGCAAGGTACTAGAAAAAGATGCATTCACTTATTTTAATGTGCATTAGCTAAAGAGCATGGCTTTTTTTGATGTTTTAATGCTTATTAAAATTGGCTACTACACATTAAAGCACATGTGTAGATGCACCTGGAACTACCAGATTTAACGTGCATTAACTAAAGTGCGTTAATGCGTGTGTAGCACGCCCACTGTGCAAGTCTCCTTTGAGGGAAACCCAGAGGAGTTGAAAGATGTGACACAAATCACTAGAGGGCACCATTACGTGTGTTTTTTCAAAGTTAATTTTCTTCGTGTGCAGTCTTTGAAGATGTGTTGTGATGCAGAATGTTTGCGCGAGCTGTTGCAAGCGGCAAGAAGGCTTACTTATTGTCTTCATCTCTAACTACATTCTTGGTATGGAGTCATTTCTTGCATCTTGGTTTTATAAGATGTGGTTTCAGAAGGAGGGTTACCTGCAGGTACTTCAAGATCACCTCTGTTCATCTGGTGTCTATAGTGTAAATAAGCAAGTGACTTAAGAAAAAAGTCAAAAAGATTTCATTTCTCCTCTACTGGGAGACCAGCCTTCCAAGGACCTGAAATGGATTACCGCTTGGCAAAGGGACAGCAAGTTTCAGTCCTTGTGCAAAAAGTGCTCAGAGCTGCTTGGTTAAAAATCTCTCCGTAAGACTCTGCATTGGTGGGACACAGGTTATTTCAATCAATACATTCATCCATATGTAGCCTCTACTGTTTGTGTTGCCCCAGGATTGTGGATGTGAAAAGGAGCTATCATCTTCTATGATGTGGTGGATAGAGGGGACTGATGATGGTCGTTCTCTCCTGGAAAAAGTGCCTTTGTTCTGCACTCAAAGCAGATAGAGATGACAGCTTTGCATCTGGGCAATGAAGCTACCCAGATGGCTGCTCATGGGAGTGCTCTACCATTTGGGGAGATGCGTGACATTTAGGTCAAAATCTTGAAACCCTTTCCTGCTGGACTGCCTACAGTGAGTGCAAAACCCTGCTTCTCTTCTCTCTGCAGTCTGTGTTGACTGTTGGGGGCAGAAATGGCTTGAGAGGGCCTCATTGCTTTTGGGCACTACTGTCAAAAAAGATTTCAGAGCCTTGGAGGAGGCAGCGTCCTGTCCCCAGTCTGAGTCTCTGAGCCCTGTTAGCCACCAGAACAAACCCTTAGTGTAGACTAGCTTGGTTTGTCCTAAAGCATGAATCGCACCAATGCAGATAACCATCGAGCTGACATTTGTATCAATGCAAATAGCAACCTTGAGGGGCTTGCTCTGTTGCCATTACACCACTGTCTAGACCTCAATAGCTGTAATCCCCAGAGTGGAGGGCATGGCCTAAGACTGAGATCAAAAGATCTGGGTGCTCGTCTGCTCCTGCTGTCCTCCTTCCCTTTATAACAAATGAGCTCCCTCCAATGGTGGCTCGAAGCCCTGGCTGGGTGGCCTCTGCAGTGATGTAACTGCACAAAAAGCAGGACGGTGATGACTCAGTGGTGGACCAGCTGTGGATCAAGAGGCATGGCAATGAGGAGTGAAGTTGATGGGGTCCAATCTAAAGGGTCTTCCAGGTTAACTGTGTGGTCTGGATTGTACATGTGGCTTCCCTGAGCAGCCAGCCCGGTCATCATTTTTTCCTTTTTGGAGGAGAATTGTCTTAAAGATCTCAGGAAAAAAAGTGAAAACAATAATTATTCACTTCCAAATAGTAGTTCTGGGATATTGGATCTCCACATCATTGTTATGAAATGGAGCTCTTCCAGACTGACATCTTTCACAACACACAGTTCTGAGGGAGGTAATTGGGCGCTGAATTATATTCACTCTCAAAAATACCTTCCCGCCCCCAGAGTCCTGTTCATGCAGGATCCTGCCCCCCTCGCCCCTCTCTAGGAAAGGCACAGGAGTCAGACCTGTCCTTTTCTTTGGTTACACGGCACTCCTCTGTGCTGTTTCTCTGTCATTTTAACAAGACACCCCTTGTGTTGCCAGCACCTGGGAATCCCAAGGCTTTGATTCCAGCTCCTGTCGAGCACAGTGTGCGAGAGACACACGCGGGAGGTGTCAGACTTGAAGTGCAATTTGCATTTTAATAAAGAAAGTTGTATTTCTGCAATTTGCATTTAAATAAGCTGCGTTTCATAACCACCCGTTCCCTTTAAATAAAAGCTCTCAGACTCACCTGGATCTGGAGTGAGGCTGGAGGAGCCTTGTACTTCTACTGCAGAAACAGTACCAGGGAGAAAGTTACTCCACCAACATATGCATGCACGCACACACACGCACATGCACACTCTGGCACTCTCTCTCCCTACTGAACTAATCATATTTAAACAGACTTGTGAAGCCTTCTGTTCTGCTCACTACCAGTCTGACTTGTCAGCAATTTATGGCCAATTGTGCTGTCATTCATGCCAGTGCGAAAGTGCAGGGCAACAATGAATTGCCTGCAGACTGTGTGTATTATCTGGAAGCTGCTTAGCAAGCTGCTGATTGCCCACCAGGAGAGTTGTAAATAACACTGGCCTGATCTGTTATTCTGGTTTTGTCTGGGTAGATGGAATAAAACCTTCAAGGTAATGGTTTGGATGGCACCAAGTACTCCAAGGGACTGGTCCAGAACTTGAGTTTGTAGGTGCTGCTGAAGCAATACAGATAATAGATAACAGCAATGGGGTCTAGCCCAAGGAACAGACCCATCCAAGCTCAAATGTTGCTGCTCCTTGTAGTCTAGACCAGTGGTTCTCACTGCCTTTTTGGACCAGGACCCATTTGTAAGCATCGATGCCCAGTCTTGCCCCAGTGTGTGGGACATGAGGTGGGTGTGTGGGGCAAGGGGGCCCCAAGCAGCCCCTTGTAGGCTGGAGCTCTGCCAGCCTGCAAGGGAAAAGCCACCGTTTCTCACGTTTTTTCTCCTTTTAAAGGAGAATCCATTTTAAAAGTTTGTTCACAACCCTTTTACATATTCTTGCAACCCACTTTTGGGTCGTGACCCATGGGTTGAGAAACACTGGTCTCTAGAGGTGCCTGAAGGCCCTAGCAGAGATTGGGACCCTGTTGAGCTGAGTAGTGTCTGTACAGAGGGAGAAACAGGCCCTGTGACCTAAGACAGCAAAGCTGGGCAAAGGTAAAGGCTATGGTCCCCATTTCATAGGAAGAGGAGTGGATTAGCTCAAGGCAGAGCTGGGAACCCAACTCAGGTCTTGGCTGTCTTGCCTAATACCTTCCCCCCATGAGGCCGATCTGCCCCTCAAAACGTGGCTGTACAAATAAGGAGGGAGAAAAGGTCCTACCGTCCATCCTCAGAGCATCCGGGAAAGCTGCATGCACCCGCTTGCTCTGCCTAGCACCCAGGTCACCCCACCTCTCCAGGTGGAAGTGGGTGGGTTGCTGTGACCAGACAAAGGAATAAAGGGCAGGGGGAACAGATGCACTGAGGATCTGCAGTACCCCTTCCTCTCTCCCAAGCCCCACAGGATATCTAAGCTGATGCATATACTTCAAACCTTTTATTTCTCCCCGGCCTCCCCCAGTTTTGCATGGTATGCACCCTTGCATGTCAGCCCTCTGAATAGTCTCCATGCACACTGTGGGGGCTACCACATGTATAAAGTGTGAATGTTTCTGGATCAGGGCCCTGGCCTTGAGTCATCGTTGCCTTGCCTCTTGGTTAATCATCTTCACCAGTGCAAGAGATCTAAAATAACATTTCATGGCCAATTTGTACTGGTATAAATAACAGCACAAGGTGGAGGGTCCTCATGAGTCGTCTATCAGGGGCTGGCACATATTGTCTGGATGGTATGTAGTGATCTTGGTGAAGAGAGAAAAATGCTGTTGGCCTGGCCTTTTTTGCTTATCATCTGTACTTAAGCAGGGGTAGCTTTTCAGGGTAGAGCTGGTCACATGCACCCACATACGCATCTCATCCTCCAAAGCGCTCCCTCAGGCAAAATGCTTGCCCAATTAGCATAAGTGACATTTGATGTCAGGCACTTTTAAAAGTGTGTATATATAGTAACAAACATTTCAGGGGAAAAGTGGCAGAAAGTACTTTAAACTCTCACGCTGAAGCTATGCAAAGAGCAGAACCAGCACCTGGAATGAGCAGAAGGCTTCAGGACAGTCATTTCATGTACCCTGTGCCACACACACTTGCCTGTGAAATGAGGGTAGTAGTGTCCTACCTCTCAGGCATGCTGGGAGAAGTTTGGAGGTTGTGGGACAGGCCCAGATAATTACGTCCATAGATCTGTGTTCTCCACCTCCTGCCCTTGAGCTCACTCATCTTAGCCACTGGGGAGCACATGGGTTTGCAGGGTCAGGGCTTCTCATGCAGAAAGCCTCAGAAGGACGTCTGGGTCACGGCAGCTTAGGTGGCTGAGAAGGGGGGATGGCGAGTGGAATTGGTGAAGGGAAGGTCCTGGAGTCAGGACTTGTGGCCTTTTCTCTGCTCCGTACCTGACTCGCTCTGTGTCCTTGGGTATTGCCTCTCCCTGCCTCAGTTGCTCCATTAATAAATGGAGATATTTGCCCGTGTCTTGTGGCAGTGGTGCTGAATCCATTAATGTCTGTAAAGTGGTCAGGGAGTCTCTGAGGATGGGTTCAGTAAAAGGTCAGATTACTCTGTCATTTTTTTTTTTTTTTTTTTTTTTTTTTTTAAATTTTTTATGTGGTTCAAGAAAAAGACATACAT
>NW_005842132.1:1605488-1648785 GCF_000455745.1 Alligator sinensis | reverse complement strand
TCTGTCTTTTTTTTTTTTTTTTTTTTTTTTTTTTTGCAATGTCTTAGTTGGTCTAAGAAAAGGTATCATCTCTGAACCAAGAGATCTAGCTAGAGTTTTGCATTTCTTTTTGTCTCAGACCAACACGGCTACCAAGTACATCCCAGATGACTCTGTCGGCACTTGTCCCTAAATGCCCACGTGAGTCTACTCTAATCGCTGGTCCTGATGCACAGCTGAATAGCCTGGTTTGGGAGCT
The DNA here is from genome assembly GCF_000455745.1 of Alligator sinensis. Classification (NCBI taxonomy): domain Eukaryota; kingdom Metazoa; phylum Chordata; order Crocodylia; family Alligatoridae; genus Alligator; species Alligator sinensis. The sequence goes on along the minus strand of NW_005842132.1, from coordinate 1,648,547 downwards.
CAAGGGGTAGGGTAGAAAGTCTCCTTGGATGGGACCTGCCTGAGCATCGGGATCTGCTGATGTTTGACAACGGCAGTTCTAGGCCTGCGCAGGTCTCTAGCTCTTTTGGGCTCCTGCTCAGGGCACCAGATCAGCGGGGCTCGGCTCTCGGGTGCAGAAGGGAGCAGGCCTGTCATTACAGGTGATGCTGAGGGAGGAATTTTCTTTCAGATTGTATCAATTGAGACAATCCCCCTGGGGAACAAAGGGGAAACAGACCCAGCTTTGTTTCTTTGCCCTGCCGCTGCCATTCGTCCGTCTCTGGCCTCTTGCCTGCTTCAGGCAGGCAAGGATGGAGAACAGCTATTAGGAGCTGAGTGACTCTGCTAGGAAGGGTGCCGCTGATTGCTCTGTTCTTTGTGTCTCCATAAAGGCCAATCGCAGCTAATCTTCACCCAGGGCCATTCTGCAGATTGCACAAAATCGGCGGAAATCTGTAAACATAAATACCGAAGCCTCTGGCTTTCCAAAGTGCTAAGTGGCAGCAGGCAGTGTTAGAAATGCCTCTGGTTTTCCTTCAGCCCTTCCACACACAGCAGCCTGTTCTGGTTGCTGGGTCTCTCCTGATTTTCCACCTTTGGGCTAATTGGTGACCACCCTCCTCTCCAGCTGACATGCTGTGGTCTCTGGCAACTCAACTTTTTAGAGGAGATGGGTGGCAGTTATGAGGGAGGGTCTGAGATGTCCTGCTCCATGCCTTTTCCTGTCCGCCCCTCCTACCAAGGTGTTTGGGGTTGGTCACTCTCTGGATACCTAAAACTCTCACTCCATAGTCCCTGCTGTCCCTATGCCTAGAAACACTTCACTAATGTACATTTTCCTCCCTCACTTGACTTAACAAGTAACAGGACACCAGGATTTGAGGCACATTGTGTGTTCTGGGCCGGACACAGGCCTTTTATAATGGCACGGTAAATGCAGGGGATGCAAGGAGGCATGCGACGAGACCGGGTTGAAACAGACTGTTTCATGGCAGATTCTTACATTAGGAAGAAGAAGCAATATGCTTGAAGTCAAGTAAAAGGCTTCCTGCATTATAAGGAAAGGGCCCAGAATAGGCGTCACACAGGCATGTCCCCTCTGACGGGGCAAGCGTCTCTGTTCTCTGCAATTCGATGAAACTCGCTCTGAGGAAAGGAGCCTTCTCATTCTCATAAGAGCACTAAAGGAAACAGGGCGTAGAGGACATGACTTGAGTGCAAAACTGGCCGGCTGGTCAAGCTCAAAGAGTAGCTGCCAACTTTTGAACTCAGAGGAGGTATGGAGTGGAGTTCCCCATGGGTCTATCCCAGATCCACTGCTGTTCAATAACTATTTAATGCTGTAGGTGATGGAGTAGTAAGCTGCTTGCATTTGCAAGTGACGTGGAGCTGGGTGAGGTTGCAGGAGCTACTGAGGATGTGGTTAGGATATGATGTGACCTTGAGCAATTGGAAACATGATCTGAGTGACATAAGATAAAATTCAGTGAGGACAAGTGCAAAGTATCACATTGGAGGTGGAAAAAATCAAATGCACAGATATGCCTTGTGAAGAGAGGGGCTAGGATGCAGCACTGTAGAAGAGGATCTGGGTTGTAGTGGATCACGACATGAAAGTGAGTTAACAAGGTCAGATTTTGCCAAGGGGGCAAAAAAAAGGGGTGTTAACAGAAGTGGGATGTATTAGCAGGTGTGTCATATGGAAGTCAGAAGAAGTGAATTTTTAAAAAAATTTTTTGGAAGAATCTCTGCCTACCCCTGGCAAGGCCTCACCTGGAGTCCAGTTTTGGGCACTGCAATTCAAAAATTATGTACTTGGGTAAAGACATAGACAAACTGGAAAGTGTCCAGAGCAGAGGAACAAAAATGATTAAAGGTCTAGAAAACATGACATACGAAGAAAGGTTGAAAGAGTTGGGATTATTTTGTCCGAGGAGGAGAAGACAGAGTGGGAGATTGGATAACAGCTTTCAAATACGAAAAGGGTTGTTATAAGGAGGACAGCAATCAATTGTTATCTTTCCCCTCTGGGGGCAGGACAATAAGTTATGGGCATAAAATGCACAAAGGGTGATTAAGTTTAGGTATCAGGAAGAACTGTCTCACTGGGAGGATGGTTAAGCGTTTGACTAGATTGCTTTAAAGAGGCTGCAGAAGCTCCATCCTTGGAAGTTTTTACGTGCAGGGGAGACAGAAACTTGCCTGGGATGGTTTAGATAGGAACGATCCTGCCTTGAGTACAGGGATGGACTAAGTGACATCTTGAGGTTGCTTCCATCCCTATTTGTCTGTGAATCTGACTTGGACCTTGATGGAGGCCTTTGGGTTTCATTTAGGGTGACCTTGTTGGTGAATCAACCCAGCAGTTCTTAAGCTTTTCCTTCACCTTCTCTGTCCTCTTTCCCCCTCCCCAGCACACACACTGGGTGTGTCATCACCACCTTCCTCTGCTTCACACCGAGTTGCCCATCTCAAGCCTGCTAGGCTTGCAGTAGCACTACCAGGAAGGTACAGTCTAAAGGAAATAATTCGGCTGGCACTTTGTTGGCGCCCTATGTGTCTGCCTGTTTCAAGACTGCCCTTCTCCATCAAAGCAGCTGGTGCCATTTTCCCCAGGGAAGGCTCTCCATGAAAACAGCTGCCTTTACAACACTGCTGATTAAGGCAATAGGAGGCTTTCATGCCTCTTCTTTTATCTCCTGAATTTCGACAGAGAGGATCCTAGCGAGGGAAGAGCTGGTAATGCTAAACCAAGACACAAGCTGTGCAAGCTTCCTTCCACCCTGTCCTGCCGACCCCCACAGCTAGTCCAAGCCTAGGCTAGTGACACCTCTGCCACTGCACCTCGATCCAGACACTAGTCTTGCCTTGCTACACACAGCCTTGCTCCTGCTCCTTGACCCCCGCTGTGTCTCCTCCTCTGCCAGCCCTCGGCCCCCCACACAGATTTGCCAATGCACTTTCAGACTCTTGGGTCCAGCGAGTATGCGGGATGTGAACCTCAACCTGGCTTGTACATTGGGAGTCTAAGCTACTGTGCTTTACATGCTCTGTTGGAAATGTGTGGTTTCCACTGCTCTCCATAGCAGATCTAGTTTGATGGGAATCCTTGGGGTGACATTATATACAGCTCTTAGAGCAGACTAAATCTGTGGAGCGTTAAGCAGAGTTAAAGTTAGAATGTGCTGAGCATGTCTACACGAGATGCTTAATGTGCATTGGACTAATTCTGCTGTGCATTAGCGTGGCTTGCAAAAACCGTGCTAATGTGCAATAGCTTTAGTCCAATGTACATTAAGTGTCACCCAAAAAGCATTCATCTGCATTAAAATACAGTAGCATTGATTATGGCATATTAAGTTAGTACGTGTTATTGCAAGTACTAAACTTAATGCACCATAATCGCGGCGCATTACTGAACGTGTCGGGCATTTATAGACATACCTTTGTCTGTTGGAGCAGACTTGATTGATTGAGTTTGCTCCTCACACGAGCTGATGTGTACTGTGCTGCATTGCCTGCAGTTGTATAAGTGGCAAAATGCACGTCAGCGTGCAGAAAATGGCAGCAGTGTACTTTTGAACTATAACACCTTCTACATGTTTTAGTTCAAAAGTGTGCCACCCCCATTTTCTCAGTGCTGACATGCATTTTGCTGTTTATACAAATGCATGTGCCGCAACGCTGGGCACTTTTAAAAGCACCTGGTGCTGCAGCGCAAGCATGCCCACTGTGAGTTGTCGCACATTAAAGGCTAATACTATTTCTTGCTTGTACAGCTCTGACTTCACATGAGAGGGCTGGCAAGCAGAGGCAGAGCTAGGAGCCAGGACACCTGGGCTGTATCTGTACTCTGGATGTGTTGGGATTGTGGGTGGGTTGGGAGTGGTGCACCCTGGGATGCTGGAGGGCTGTAAATTGCTCATTTTATCACCATGGGGCAGTCTGAAGTTACCCTAGGTAGCACAGCTCAGCGTTAACCCTCGCCCAGATGTTGCAACTTTGAGATGCTCAGAGGGCATTTAGCATGAGTTAACAAGCTCTAGCTTTTGGATGCTCACATTAGACCAGCAGTGGGCAATTATTTCAGGCAGAGGGCCGCTTACTGAGTTTTGGCAAACCGTCGAGGGCCGCATGACAGGCAGCCAGGGGCGCATAAATATTAATTTTCTAAATTTTTTAGGGGCCCCACAGGCCGGATAGAACGGTTTGGTGGGCCGTATCCAGCCCGCGGGCCACATTCTGCCCACCCCTGCATTAGACCATAGTAAGGGCACTTCAAAGTATAGCATGCAATGTCACCCTAGCGCGACCTGGGAAAATAGCAGCACTTTGGTGCTGTCCACAGTTCTGATTTACAGCCCAGGCTCTCTGCTTTGGAGCAATGTCTGTACCAGCTCCAGATGCCTCCCAGAGGGAGCAGAGGTCGATTGGGCAACACAAAATGGGGATGTAGGAGTGGCAGGAGATCGAGTCGAAAGAGGCCGAGAATTTGCAAAAGAGGGAGGCTGAGCACGCGGGTCTTGTATGAACCAAGAGGCTCCATAGCACGTGGGGGGATTGGAAGTTGGCTGTGACGGGGACTTGGAAGCAGGTGGCTGGCTCAGGAGCCAGAGTTTTGATGTGCAGTGAGCCAGAAAACATGAACTAGTTATTGCTAGTTACCGACGTGCAGCAAAACTGGGGGATATTTAGGTGCCTCTGAAGCATGGTGTCATTTTTATAAAGAACTGAAGAGCTGAAAAGTGGAGGCTGGGTAGCAGGGGCATAACTCAGGCTGATTTCTTCCAGGACTCCTCCTTTCCCGAGCTTGTTGCTAGACATATGGTGCATGGGGGTTGTTCCTATCTTGCAACGCCACGCCATAAATAAAGAAAATAAATGTTGTGACTGTTAATCAGTCGCTGCTCACCCAAATGAGTTCCCTATACATTTTCCTGTTCTGTAATTACTTGTCACCTACTGCCAGTTTGTAACTTTTCGGTCGGTGATTCCAGTGGGTAGCTTTTTTTTTTTTTTCCTCCCCCTCTCTTTCTGACAGGATTAATCTGTTTTGTTTTTTTTTCCAAGTGGAGGGAGTTAAACACCTATTGATTTGTAGTCGAGGTTTCTGTTTCACTAGGAGCTGAGGAAAAACAGTCTCCAATCAGAGATGGATCTCTAATATCTAGGACAAGGTAGGATGCTTTGTGCTTACAGTATACAGGGCCTACCTTTGGAGGCACTCTATGCATGTTCATTCATTTAAGCTTATTACAATGTTCTGAAAGCAAGGAGACCTGTCTGAAATATTTTTTGTATGTCCTCTTAACACTGCAGAAAGCCAAACCTGCCTTCCACTGTGGCAAGCTGCTCTTTGCTCTGCTCAGCATTTACGCAGCACAGTTCTGGCCATGAGAAGGGTGTCCCTTGGATTGCCCCATCTCTCCCCTGCGCCCTGTATTACTAGTACAGGTCCCCCATGTAGTGGGTTAATATTGTGGGTTAACTAGTACAGGTCCCCCATGTAGTGGGTTAATATTGTGGGTTAACTAGTACAGGTCCCCCATGTAGTGGGTACAGGTCCCCCGTTTTACAAAGTTAGGAGTGCGGCCAGGGGAAAAGGACCGCAACTTGCCCCAAAACCATGCAGCAAGTCGGAGGCTGAGGTTGGAACAGAAACAGAGTCTTGCTTTTCAACTCAGAATTTGCACTTCGAGGCAGGAGACGGAGAGGATCACCGAATGAACTGCCAATTAATGCAACATCCTCTTTAAAATCAACATGAATGAGAATTGAAGTTAGCCCCTTTCATAAATGGATAATTACACCCGCAGTCCCCCTGGTCATGATGAGTGTGCTAATGGCATTTCTCTTCTGCTTGCAACTAAAGCTATTGTAATTTACATCTCAAAGCGGTATCGGCTTAGGCTTGCTTCTGAACTTCTCTTAGCAGGTTGGTATTAAATATGACAGTTGTTTGAAGCTGCTTTGGGGCCTGAAATGCTGGGAGGGAGGAATTGGAGATGGGTCAGTGGGCAGAGGACAGAGGAGACAGAGGCTCCTGGTAAATGTATCTATTGCATGGCTGCAATGCATCTCCCAGATATCGCTGCCATACATCTGGCACATCTAAGCAGTTTAAATACACTGAATTCTTCCTGTATGCTCATTTGGCTGGTAGGCTGTTTCTTGAAGGAGGAATAAAAGACAAAACTTCCAAATGCAGCAGAGGATAAGATACAATGGAAAAACCTGGCCTGCTACAAGGGAGGAATAATGGGGCTATTAGATGAATGCATTTTCTGTGCACCCAGCCAAAACGTTTCATTAAAACAATGGTACTCCTCCTTCCACTGCTAACAAATTAATCTCTTCTTCAGGGACAGATCTGCTGAAAGGATTCATTTGTTGCACAGTGACTAGATTTGTCCCAGCATCTGGATTTGACTCGAGGCTGGACCTTTTCCAAAGTTGGGATCTGGTTTTTCAGTTTAACCCATAATACAGGAGCCAGGACGATAGGCCAGGAAGTTCGTACCTTGAGCAGATACTACAGCTCCCCGGTTCAGACAGGCTTGGATCCAACATGCTGTGAGTAGAGGGTAATCTCCAAGTAATTCAGTTTAATTCCAGGGGGGTTTGTACTCCACTCGTGCCAGGCCACTTCTGTAGTTCCTCCTCCTGGCAGCCAGATAATATCAGAGGATATTATCTATCAGAGGATATTATCCCTTTCTAACATGTCACTGCTGCTCCTTCATCAGCTGAACGGGGTGGAAGGACTGTTCTTTATTGGATCAGATGCTGTTTTACAAGGATCTTGATTTTTTTGGTGACGGTTCCTACCATAACTGCCTAGACCAGATCAAGACGTAGAGACCAACCTTTTGGGGTAACTCTAGAGGGCACAGGTTGAGAGTGAGAGAGTCTGAAGGAGCCACAGGGTGGATCCAGCAACCTCCAGTAAAAAATTCCTCTTCATGGTCAATACAGTTGAGTCTTCTCCCTCTCCCTTAGCATGAGGCAGCATTAACAAGCTGGCATCCTATCTTCCTGAACTGGCTTATAACCTTGCTGCTGTTCTACCTGTGCAGTGGAAGCCCTTTGCTCCAGGGCTGGCTAAAGTTGTGACCAGCAGGGTCAGGAAAATATCTAGGGCCCACCCATGGCCATAAGCAGTGTGATTTAAGGTGCAGCAGGGTGTACAGCCAACCAGGACACAACGGAGTCCACCTGCTTCTGGCTCTCAGCCCAAAAGATGAAGAGCCCGCTTTCAGCTGGGTTGACACATGGTGACCTTCAGTGTGAACCTAGAACAGGGCTCGTGCTCCTCAAAGTCATGGACATGCTCAAGGGATGTGACTCAGTCTCCGGAAGAGTCACATGGGTCCTGCTTTTCAGAAGCAGCTGGGGCTAAATTAAATCTTATAGACCTAGGCTTTGCAACTTGGAGAGGGGGCTGACTTCCAAGTGCTTTGCCCCGTACCTGGATCCTTCACCTTGAGTTAGAGGCTGGTGCTCCTTATACAAAGTATGGAGAGCATTAGGCACTGAAGGATGGCATCTTCAGAAGCTACAAAAGCAGGAGTTAAGTGGCTCTTAAACCAGGGGCAGGCGATTATTTTGGGCGGAGGGCTGTGTACTGAGTTTTGGCAAGCCATCGAGGGTCGTATGACAGGCAGCCCAGGGCAGATTAATATTGAATTTCTAAATTGTTTAGGGGCTCTGCGGACCGGATAGAATGGCTTGGCAGGCCGCATGTGGCCTGCGGGCCGCATTTTGCCCACCCCTGTCTTAGATGCATCAAATCTGTATACAGGACTAGGTTGTTAAATGGGTTTCTAACCAGGAGTGCCTCTAGAAATCACAGGGCTTATCATCCGTGGAAATCCATCCCATAGTGAAAACATCCATGCAAGGACTATGGAGCGGAAGATAAAGACTCCATAGAATCACCAGGCCATAAGCCAACCCCAAAGTCATTGGGGTCAGGAGGAAGTTATCCCTGGGGGGCACGTAATTCTGTAGTTGCCTCTTTCAGGGCTTCTCATACCTTCCCCTGATGTAGCTGCTGTTTTTGGAGACAGTTTTCTGGCTTAAACTGGTAGCTCTTCTATTTACTACCCCCTATGTCGGTATTGTCTATGCTACATCCCGTGCCAGAGGTGGTAACAGGTCCCCCAGTAGGTTTAGAAAGGAAACCCTCAGATGGTAAGCAGTGGTTTAAAAGGAGCAGGAGGCAAGTGGGAATGCGTTGCTGACTGTGCGCTCCTACCTGGGGCAGAGCAGACTAGGCTGGGAGGGGAAAGCTCTTGGCCATGCTTTCAAAAAGAGACTAATAACCATATTGGCAACAAGCAAACCAGCAAAGGGTTTGCCCAGCTTCAGAAAAGAAATGCTGATCTGATGCGGCCTTGCATTTTCCCCCAATTATTTATCTGTACCAGTAATTGCATATTATTGTTGTAGTAGATGCAAATGATATAATTAGCAATAGATCCTTTAAAAGTGATTTGCAATTTTAAGTGCGGCATAAAAGCCCACCATTAGCAGTACTTATTTTTATTTATTAATTGGTGGCTCTCGAATCTCTGTGGTGAACAATTTTCCATGTTTTCAGCTTTATTTATTCCTCTCTTGATGAGTGTGACCTTGTGGTTATGAAAGTGGGACTGGAGCTCCAGAGATCTGGGCCTTAATTCCTGGCTCAGCCGCAGACTGCGGGGGTCCCTTTGCCCTAGTGGTTTCATCTCCAAGTCGTATCCTGGCATGTGAAAGGGGAGTCGTAATGCTTGTTTCTGACCTGTTTGCACTGAAAGAACCTCTGTCTTGTGGCTTCTCTTCTGTAAGAGGTTAGCCAGTGTCTGGGCCTTGTGCAGAGATGTCTTTGTTTGAAACCTTCTCCCCATGATTTCTGTACCCAAGAAGGGCAGTCTGCCTTCCTGCTGCTTCTCTGGATCGCACCCACGGCCGCCTGCAGCACACAGGCTGCAAGCCCAATATCCTGCACCTGCAGTCAAGGAACCAACTTAGTCCATATCTCAGCTGACCTGCTCCAATACTGTACAGAGTCCTTCAGGTGCTAAGCTCTCTCTGCTACAGAAAGGAGATCTAATTGTTCCTTCAACAGAGCCTGCAAGAGAGACTGCAGTGAGGTCTGTGACTGTTTTGTGGCTCCATCATTTGCCAGCCTTTTACCATTGCAGCCTGTATAGCACCACGTGCGCTGCAGCCTCCGCCTCGAATTGGGATCTCGTGGCTCTTTGTCTATTAGCTCAGAAAAACTGGTGGTGAGTCACTTTTCCATCTCTCATATTTGATGTCTAGACACCTCTGTGACCTCATTGCTTTAGCATCCGAGCTCTTTGAAAGAAGCGATCCTCCCACACCCGCCCACTGTGCAAGTCAGGGAGTGAGTTGTAGCGCGTTGAATTTTAGGCTTCTGCTCGCAGAAAACCGCCAGTGAGTCTTTACTGTCTGACCCTGTCTACCAAGCACCCAGCACAAGGCTGTGGCAGTAACGTCCCCCAGAAATCAAGGGGCAAGGTTTTAATCTGATGTAAAATGAACACCGCTCCATATCTTTGGCTGATGAGTGTAACGCAGCTCACGCCGCTGTAAATTGCTGACATGTCTAACGAGCCCCTTGGCATGTGGAGAACTAGGCATCAAAGCCCAGGCTCCCGCATATTCTATCGACCCTGAGCTGCGGGGGGCAACACAATATGTTCTGAGCTTCTCTATCTCTGCTATTACATCGCTTCATATAATATGCAGGTCCTCCTGCTTTGATGCCCAGCTCTCAAAGCTCTGCAGAGTTTGTTAGATGTCTGGCTCCACTCAGAGCCGTGTGATGCGGTACAAACCTCCCTCTGAGCAGCCTCAAATTGGCCAGTTTGGATGATGTCTTGCAATAGATGGCTGCAGGGGAGGAGGAACTGTGGATTGCTATGGCAAGAGAAACCTGCAGGTATTTCCCTTACAGTTAGTTTAGAGCCAGCCATGTGAGGATCTAGCTAAATGTGCAACTCGGAGAGCTGCCCTGTATATCACGCAGATGCTGCGTCTGCCCAGTAGTGCGTGAGCGTGGCTTTGACTGGGTCCTGTTCAGGTCAGGAGTGGTATTAGTTATTGCAGAGCCTGTGGGAGAAAGGGTGGGGATCCTGCTGTGCTTGGTACTGTATGAACACAGAACAAGAAAATGTTAGTGAAAGATGTTGGCAGAGATCTGAAGGTCTTTGACCGCCGGCGTGGGCTCAGGTCCTGGCATCAATGGAAAGAGCTGCCCTGCTGCTATTCTGTTCCTGATCTGGATGGTCCCCCTGTTGAGGGGGAAGGGAGTTCAGTCTCTGTGGGTGCAATCCCATCTTTGACACCTCTGTGAAGTCCTTCCAACACCGCCAGAATTGCTGCCAATGTTGAACCAACCCTGGTCATGAAAGGTCTTCAGCATGTGGAGCTGCCAAACCAGTGTGAAGAGGGACTGCTTTTGGGCTGGTATCTGTACAGCACCTAGCACAGGGTGGTCCTGCTTTATAGGCAGGGTCCTCTGCATGCTACCAAGCCTCACAACTCCATTGCCTTGGTCTGGTGAGAGATGGCTGCAGCAGATCTCTGTTAGGCCCCATAAGCCTGTCCCTTGACTTTCTCCAGAGGGGGAGTTTCCAAGGCAGTTAGCATTTGGAGAAGGAAAGCAGCTTCCTCCTCCTCTGAGTGCAGGGACTGTCCCTTTGTGGGGACATCTCTGCATGTTGTGATGAGGGAGCCCCATGCCGTGGCCTGGATGGAGGGTTTTAACAGTGGTGTCTGCTCACAGAGGCATGCTAGCCCCTCCAGAGCTGCACCAGTGGGAGGCACAGGTGGCTCAGCTGCCGGCCCATCTGGAAATGCAGCTGCTGGCTGTGGGGCGTGGGCACGAACACACACGCGTGCATGATGGGCTAGAAATAGAAACCGAGCAGAAGAGAAGCCACCCGCCTGCTCAAGGCAGCGACAGTGCACCACAGATGACGTGGGCGTGATGGTCCTTGAGCCACGTTCCAGCATTAATGCACTGCATTCTGATTCCTGTCATTGCAGTGTGAAACCCTTTAGGTCTTAGGGCCTAAGCAGGATCTAGGACTGTTTTAGTGGCCTCACAATTTGTACCTTGGGCTGTCTCTGAACCATACTGGGGACCAACAGCAAGAGACACAGCTCACCCACTCACAGGCTGTGGACACAGGGGGTAGCCAAGGAGGAGCCTGGCTCGCACTTGCAGGGAATCAGTTAGGAAGGCCAAAGCAGGATTAAAACTTAGGCTGGCAACAAAAATTAAGGACAACAAAAAGTCCTTCTTCAGGTATATAGGGAACAAAAGGAAGATGCAGGATAATATAGGGCCCCTACAGGACAAATGGGGGCAATTGGTGACAGAGAGGGGGGACAAAGCTGAGCTCTTCAGTGAGTTCTTTGCATCTGTATTCCTAGACACAGACCAAGACAAAATAGCAATTAGATCACAGATAGACACAGGAAGGACACCAGCCCACCAACTGTTAGCACAAATGTAGCGAAGGGCACTTGGAGGGGCTGGATGCATTCAGTTCAGCGCCTGGATGAAATTCATCCAAGGGTGCTGAAGGAATTGGCCAGTGTCATAGTAGAGCAGCTGGCACGGCTGTTAGAGCACTCCAGGTGCTCCGGTCAGGTCCCAGAGGACTGGAAAAGGGCCAATATAGTCTATTTTCAAGAAGGGGAGGAGGGAAGAACTGGGAAACTATAGGCCAGTTAGTCTTAGCTCCATGCTTGGTACAACTCTGGAAAAAATCATTAAGAATCACATTTGTGGGAGCCCAGCAGGGGAAATAATGCTGAAAGGAAATCAGCACGGGTTCACTGCAGGGAGATCCTGCCTGACTAACCTTGTTTCTTTTTATGACCGGATCACAAAATGCTTAGACGTGGGAATCGAGGTAGATGTCATCTACCTAGACTTTAAGAAGGCCTTCGATACAGTATCTTATTCTGTTCTCGTAAATAAACTGACAGGCTGTGATGTAGACGATTACACGGTCAGGTGGTGGCGAATTGGCTTAGGGGTCGCACCCAGAGAGTGGTGGTGGATGGGTGTGGACAAGGGCGTGGAGACCACCCTGTCCAAGTTTGCAGATGATACCAAATTAATGGGGCAAAGTTAACACAGCAGAGGGTAGGGAATGGATTCAGGCAGATCTGGACAGGTTGGAAAAATGGGCAGAACAAAGTAGGATGCAGTGCAACAACAACAAGTGCAAAGTGCTGCACCTGGGCAAAAAGAGCCACCAACACACTTACAGGCTGGGGGATGACCTTCTCAGCAGCACAGCAGTGGAAAGGGATCTTGGGGTCACAGCTGACTCCAAGATGAACACGAGTCATCAATGCGACCAAGTGATCAACAAGGCTAACTGTATGTTATCATGCATTAGCAGATGCATGACGAACAGGTGCAGGGAGGTGATGCTTCCCCTCTGTGCAGCATTGGTCAGGCTGCATTTGAAGTACTGCATCCAGTTTTGGGTGCCGCACTTCAAGGGGATGCGGAGGATCTTAAAAGGGTTCAGAGGAGGCCGCTCGTATGGTTAGAGGCCTGCAGGCAAGGCCCTACGAGGAGAGACTGAGGGACCTGGATCTCTTCAGCCTTCGCAAGAGAAGGCCGAGAGGTGATCTTGTGGCAGCCTATAAATTCATCAGTGGAGAGCAGCAGGGAATAGGAGATGCTCTATTTACTAGGCACCCCTGGAGTAACTAGGAACAATGGCCACAAATTAACATAGAGCAGATTTAGGTTGGACATTAGAAAGAACTTCACGGTAAGGGTTGCCAGGATCTGGAGTGGGCTCCCAAGGGAGGTGATGCTCTCCCCTACCCTGGGGGTCTTCAGGAAGAGACTGGACAAGCACCTGGCTGGGGTTGTCTGACCCTAGCGCTATTTGCTGCCCAGGGCAAGGGGTCAGACTCAATGACCTACTGAACTCCCTTATGACCCAAACATCTATGAATCTATGAAACCTGTTCAGCACACCCTGGAAATGTGGCCATTTAGGGCAACTGGCCCAAGTACTCACCACTCTCAGGCTCTCTGAATCAAGCCTGCCTCTTGGTGAGGTCTCAGGGTCTCTTGAAGAAGGCCGTGTTACCTTGTTGCCTGAATTTGATGTCAGCAGTGTCTGACACAGCACAGAGGCAGAGCAGAAATGGCCCGAGACCCAAGCCCAAGGTGTCTACTTCCTCAGACTCCCAGTGATGAGACTGAGTGAGGGCTGAAGAGGCAGCACAATATGCTCATTGTTCAGCCCCGGATCACCACTGCCAGCCCCTACCCAAGCCCTGCACTTCGGGTACTGGCTCCTCCGTTTGCCCCCAGCCGAGCTTGCAGTAATGCATTACAGGGTGGAGTGCCAAGCAAATCTTTTGAGGGCCAAGTGTGTCATGTCCCAGTGAAGGCCCATGGCTGGAGTCTAGATATCTTGCGTCTCATCCCTGCTGAAGGCTAGGCCCATACTTAAAATATGGGATATTTGTGTTGCTTAAGGGTCCGCTTAATTTTTTAAACCACTGCGGCTATTCTGGTACAGGTCCTGCCAGTTCCCCTAGGCACCATCAGCTGCATCCTTATAAACACAATTATACTGATACAGCTGGGCCCACACTAGCAGGGTTTTGCCAGTTTAACTAGCCCAGGATAGCCATGGTGGTTAAAATCTCCTAGTTCAAGCCTGGTTGATCCTTAGAAATTTTGCCTGGCATGGGGGAGGAACACTCTTAACCAGCATACTTAGAAATTTTGCCTGGCATGGGGGAGGAACTCTCATAACCAGCATCCCTGCCAGCCAGAGCCCTGGAGTAGACTTGGGTATACTGGAAAAACACCCCTTTTGGGGGACTAGCTTATTCCATTCAGGGAACCATTAGAAAGCATTTTGGCCAAACAGCTTTCTAGCTGCTGCAAACTGCATCCTAGACAAGGAGAGTTTTCCTTCATGGCCCCAGCTGTAAAGCCATTGCACTTGCAGACAAAGCTAGAAATAAGAACTTAGCAGAAGGCAGAGGGAGGAAAAATCCTCGTTTCCCTCTCCTGGAAGTACATGTGCAATACAAAACAAATGTGTCTGGCCCCCCCGTGTCAGGGCTTGAAGGGCTGGAAAATTCTCCTGTAAAATGCCAGTGGATACATCCCTAGTTCTCTCCCCTCCCGACTGCCCCCACCTTCCCCAGGGGCCACTGGAAAGCCCAAACGCCAGCATTTCAGGATGCTTGTGTCAAATGATCATGGCACTGTGCACGTTTCCAAGGCTCTGTCTGCAGAGCGGAGGCAGAACATGGCAGGCGACTGCCCTGTCACGGTACTTGGGATTAAAACCCGTCATCCCCGAGGGGCTGACATTTTGGTTTCAGACTGGCTTCTAGTTTTATTCCCTACCCCCATCCCATGAGCAGCTGGGCCGGTTTGGCTGCAGTGAGAGGTTGGTTGTTGCTTTGCCGGCACCAGGACATCTGGAGGAAACGTTGACAGAGGTGTTAGGGATTCAAAGATAATACCTCTGCTGTATGGTCCCTGCTGCTCCACAGCTAGTGCCCATCTTGAAGAGGCTCTTCATGCCAGGGCCAGCACATGCACAGCAGAGCTGGGAGGGAGTCTTTGCTTGGTTTTGGCAGTGGGGATGCCTCTGGGGGTGAATTTTTTCTCTCATCCCAGGCTTCAAAGCTTTGCCCATGGAGGATGCTTAAATACTGTCCTGTGTGTTGGCCCCCTGGGCAGCAACCTCAGTCTATGGAGCACTGAGCCCAAAGCGGGGGCATTCAGAGGACCCTTGCCTCCTACTCTCTTCCCGTGATGCTTTTATCATGTTCTTTCTGGCTGTGCTATGGGAGGGGGCAGCAGGTGTTTTCGTGGCCCCTTCTAGACAACTGCTTGTTAACGTGGCCTCCATGCCCCCGGGGGACCTGAATCTGTGAAAGGTCCCTTCCAGCCCTTTCTTCCTAGGACTTGAAATACTTTGCCACATGTGGACTGATTCACATGTACCATAGCACAAAAACCATTGCTTCTCAATTTTAAGCTAGTTTAAAAGACAGAAAACTAGTCTAGTTAAATGTACGCTTATCGGCCACTGAGCATCTGCACTATAGGGTGAGGACCCAAACTGGATGTTTTGAGAGAGCAGACCTGGCCATAACACCCAGGGGATCTTATCTGCATGTTCCCACAGAAAGTGTTGATACGGTCCGGTCACCGTGAACAGTCCTCAAAATGCAGAAGATAAACCATGTAACCTTCTTTTCTCAGTGTAGTAAGGAAAATGATCTGAGATGCTGGGAATCTCACAGGGCATCCATCCCAAGAGGCTTGGAGAAGCTTGTGCATCATGCTCCCTTCCCGTGTTATTGAGGTTGACGGCTTGGTACACCGTGGCCGAGTGGAGAAGTTCTGCTAAACTTCTACAGAGACCTTTGTTCTGTGGCTTCAGCCCTTCGTATTGGAAAATCTTGCAGTTAAATCCCTTTTACTGTTCATCATTCTGAGCACCGTTTACCCTCTAAAGTCACATGCCTTGCCTTTAATCAGTCTTCACCACTCAGGCATGCTGCGAACGGCTCCCTTGATGGCGAAGCATTATCCTTCTTAATGAGCAGGACTTGGGGGACACAGGAGAACAGAACGGCCCATTTCTCTCCATCACCGTCGATAGATCAGAACAAATCAATTTTGCAACAGCTTTAATAAATTGATTCAATTTGGCGAACAAAAAAAAAAGAGAGGGAGCGAGAGAGATTAAAAAGTAAGGAGGGAAATAATATGCGACACTTCCAGCAATTGTGGTGGATGGTAAATCTCTTCTTTATTATTCCTGTCCCAGAATCTGAAGCTTAAATAATTAAGCAGAATAAATGGCAGATGAATGCTATTTTCAAGTTTGTTTATTGATTCACAAAGCACAGACGAGAGAGCGCACACGGGGGCTTACGTCGGATTCTCAGCTGGTAGGCCTGTTGTCTCCATTGCAATCAATGCTGATTTACATCAGGTGAGAATTTGGCCTGCAAACTTTGTGAAGAAACTGTGAAATGGGACATAGATTTTTATACTTCCTTGTTTCCATCTGCAGTGCAAAGCAGCAGGCGCTTCATTTATTTTCCAATTTGAAAGGCGATCAAGGTATATTTTTTCATCATTGAAATACATTTCTTGAGAGCACCGTTCTCAATAGCAGTGCTTTAGGAGCCCGGGACTTGGAGGAACGAGCCTGGGAGCTTGACACGGAAGTTGGCTATTGCAGAAGGGTGGCTGTGGTTTTGGAGGGGGGTTGTGAGGGCTGACTTTTGTTGTTGCAGGGTGGATTTGCTGACCAGCTAGGGAAGGGAATGATGAGCTAATCACCCTGTAGAGAACACACTGGGTTCAGTGCAGCTCTGCTCCCTAAGACCTAAGGCCAGAACCTCAACTGATGTCGGTCTCAATAGCTCTGCTGAGTCACAGTAGCTATACAGCTGTGATTTGCAACCAGCCTGCCCCTCAGCGTTAGTGCTGATAGATGTACCAACATGATTCACAAGATAAGCGTGGAGATTTCGATTAGGAATCCATAGTGTTAACACAGTCTGACCTGCTGTGGTCTTTCTGAATTCTTTGCACCAGAAAAACTGCTCTATTATTTTTCTGTAGTCAAAATACGAGTGCAAGCTAAGAGCTGGCGTTTTCTGAGGGGTGCCTTGAGTCTAACGACAGGTGCCTTTGGCCTCAAGAGGTTGAGGCCCACTGTAACGCAAGCTCCCTAGTCCTCAGAGGCTGCTACGAACAGGATTGGGACAGGAGCCATGTTTGGGCTGACACTTTCTCAAGGGCTTCTAGTTTAGCGCAATCATGGTTCGTATCTGGGATTTGCAAAGACTGGGTCTGCTGGTGCGTGGTCAGAGGAGTTTGAATGTAGAGCTCCTTTCCAAGGCTCTTCTCTCATGGGAAATCAATACAAATTTTCAAGCATGACTCGTGCCCCTCTGAGACATGCCACGGGGGCCCTGTCTTTCCAGAAGAACCCTCTTGGATGGCATTATTGATGCCTCCTTTCCATTGCACAGATTTTTGGTCCACGAAGTACCTCCACAGGCCCATAAGCCTTTGCAGGGGTGCACTAGGTAACAATCCACCTCTTTCTTTAAGGGAAAAAAAAAGCCATTTTCCAGTACCGTAGCATACAGCCTTCCCTGCCTGCCCTTCTGATGGATTGACTGGGAGCAACATGGGCTGGGTACCTGAAGGGAGTTGGGCAGCTGACATGAGAACCTAATTCCTCAGGTGGTGAATTGCTTTAACTGTTAATAAGGGCACAATACGAGATCATTGTTGCTTTTCCACACAGAATAGCCAAGTCTACCATGGGAGCGCAACGTAAAGGCCGTCCAATTCCAAACAGAGGAGATCTTGCTTGGGTGCGGTGAGAGGGTGATTTGGGGGACAGAGGAAGAGGTCAATGCTGCTACTTCAAGAGCAAAAGACCCAGGAGGAAATGAAAGCCTGAATCTCATATGAAGCGGGGCCACTTAGAAAAGCCAAGAACGAAGGAAACCTGTAAGTAAGTAAACTTAAAAGGATCACAGCGTTATTTCAAAACTTCCAATACGCAGGGAATGACATGTGAGTAAAGCATCCCCACGAGCAGATAGATATGTGGATCTCTTCATTAGCCAGCCCTGCCGGCGTGTTAAAACCAATTAGAGCAATGCCATTCACATCGCTGTTGTTAATGTTGATGGGCATTGATGTTAGGAACATTGTCAATTTTCAGGAGTTCTTAACTCAGCTGCAGCAATTGACTCCAGGCTAAATTTCATCATGCAACAGCTTAGCTTGAGATGGTATTAAAAACCGCTCTAATAGAGAGCATGGTAGATGGTGGAGTTTGGGGATGTTCGGGGTAAGGTTATGGGGGGGATTTTTAATCCACCTTCTATGGCAATCGTGATCCTCTGCAAACCCCAGATCTGGATTTGGGATGGCATGTTCACAGTGCCAAAATTTGGACGGGTGTGGGGAGGAATCCTAGGCACAAGGACTCTGAGTTGGGCCTATCCTTCTCTATTACCTGATTTGAGGGGAGAGGTCAAAGATGTGCCTGCCCCTGTTGGCAATGATGTCAGTGAAGCAGAAAAGCTGCTGGCATCTTGGCTGCATGGCTTTTCATTTTTTTCGGTCTGCTTCCTAACGGGAGTGGCAATTGATATTTTGCGAGGTCGCGAGAGGTTGTGTTGTGGCGGTATTTTCAGCTCAGCTGGCAGCCCTCGAATTGCTGTTTTCTCCTGAAGTCTGCAGGCCTTGCTGGCAGAACGAAGGAGTTTAGGGGAATTTTATAGACACTTCAGATAAGCACCTGAAATTTGGGAAGCTGCGGCTCTGAACCTGCAGTCGGGCAGCTTGTCTGTCTCAGCGTGATGATCCATTTCCAAGTTCCTTCCTTCCTTCGCAGGGCATGCCTTCGAACCAGCCTTCCTCTGGGAAATCAGCGGACTTCCCAATCCCCGACTGCTTGCAGATAACCAGAGGCTTTTGCAGGAATGAAAGGGAGGTAGCACTATCTAAGCAGGCTAGAGGATGGAGCAGACAGAGCCAGGACTCCTGGGTTTTGTTCATGCTGCTGCTATAGTCTTGCTGTGTCATCGTAATCAATTTAGCTGTGGAACAGGGAGTTTTTTTTCCTCCCATCTGTATGATGGGGACATTATTTACCTGCTTCTTGTAAAGCCCATTCATATCCTGATCCATTCATATCCAAGCTCCTGTGAGAGCCCGATCCATCAATGGGGGTGGGCCAGACCCTGTGGGATGGCATTTTAGAAGGGATAAATAGCAATAAGGAGTTCGGATCATTATTTTGAATTTGTCCATGCAGGAGTGGAAATCGCAGGGTCCTCTGAGTGCCCATCTCGCCCTGGAAATGCTGCACACTTAAGAGCAACATTTTATTTATGCCTCCGTTTATAGACAGGGCTCCCAGGCATGCTGTCCTGTGATGCATGCCTCCTGTTTCCCAGTGGAGGGAGCAGCATCCGACCACTGTCTCTAGGAAAAGACTGGAACTGCCCCCAAAGCATTGAGGCACCAGGTCAGCTTATGGCAGCAATGAGGCCTCTTCAGGGAAGGCGCGTGGAGTTCAACACCAAGTGCCGTGAGTGTCTTTCCTTGGGGCTGCCGCCCTCCAAAACCAACCTCTCAGGTAGAACTGATGGAGCATTTGTATTAGGTTGCATTTGGGATAAGCCTGCACTGCAGTCACCGATGCAACTGCAGTGCTACGTAGACCTTCCCAAGCCAGCTCTCAACCCGCTGGTTTGGGAATCTGGTACCAGCTTAGCTCTGGCAGCATGATGCTCAGTGGTCGCTTGTAAAACCCACCCAAGAAGCAGGGTAAATGACCCTAGTCTGAGCTCAGCGCTTCTCTGACTGGCGCACAAGCTAGCTAGTTGGATCCAGCTAGGACACAGAAATTCTCCCTTCACTTGTATGAGGTGAGGATCCCTGAGAGGTCCCAGAGAAGCTGGGGGAGCTTACAAAGTTATAAAAATTACCAGCCCTGCAAAACACAGCCTGCATCATAGGGATACTTATACTTATTGTTGTCTTTCCTGGGGCATAAAAGCAGAATGAGAAGACCAGGTCTCCTGTCTGTGCATGGGGTCTCTTCTCACGGCACTGCTAGAAAGCTTTGTGTCGCTCGAAGGCACCGCTCTCCTGTTGCAGCACCCAGGTGATAATGAAGTGATCTAGGAGTTGAAGCTGACACACATTCTAGACAGCCGCGCTGAGTCCTCTCGTCCCTGGGATTTGTCATCCAATTACCAGGATGGTAGCTGGAAGCCGGCTGCCTACAAACCAGGTTAATAATAGTTAGTGACATCATCGTTTCATGAGAGATCAATGAGATTTTGCAGAGGAAAAAAGGAGCGATGGGAGAAAGGGGGCAAAATAAAAGGTCTGTTAAGGGGAATTGTAGGCTGATGCAGCATGGAAGCCCCTGGGGGCAGCAGGCGTCGTGTATGTTGGTCCAGTGCCCAGTGTGGATGAAACATCAAGGCACTGATGAAATGTAAGTCCAAATGAATGGGGAATAGTCACCATTATTACCATCCCTGTGGGGAGGTCTCCCTCTACCTTGAATCTCCCCTGGATCCTCTGAAGACCTCAAAAGCTCCTACGAATCCTTGAATTCCCCATGTACCCTTGAGGAAGGATGGCTTTACTACCTTGGAACTGGGGCATGTTGGCAAAGCAGCCAAGGAGAAACCCATTGCCCATATTGTGATAGCATCCACCCTTGGAGCTGTGGTTACATCTGACCCCCAGTGCTAGGAGGCTCCTGCAAGGCTTCCTTCTCCCTCCCATGGGGAGGAGGAGGTGGAATATGCATTGGCCACGCTCAAAGCATGAAACAATGTGGTGCCACCTTTACTGAGGATGGCTTAGCAGCTTGCGTGGCAAGCAGTCCCATCAAAGCCAGTGAGCGGTTAAGCTGTAACAATAGCTTTTCTGTCCTGAGTGAGGGGCGGTATGAAGCTGTGTGACCCTGGGAGCAGGCATCTAGAGAACCACAATCCCCACGTGGCCCTGGGAGAAGGTGCTTCACTTCTTGTCTTTACTATGTAACCAGGCTAACTGATCTGGGTAGAGTAAATAGAAACAAGAGGTACTCCTTCCTCTGCCCCTCTGTGCCCACCGTCTCACAGTGGGAAGTAGCCACGGTTCCCCCATCTCAGTCAGACCCGAGCCAGGGCAACACACGCTATGATAATCAAAGATGATCCTGGCTGTATGCGTGTGAGGCAGAACCAGGCCCTTGGAAGATGTGCAAGGAACAAACTTTTATAAGAGTGTATTGCAGAGATGAGCAGGGGAGACATTAATCAGATTTAATGAGGATCCAATATAATATCCCCGTATTGGAGATAAAACGCACAACTGTGGGTAGGGAAGCAGCGATGGACGGAAGCAATGCAGAGAGAACTGGGCACGGCACCTCCTGCAAAATTAAAGAGGATCATTTGCTTGTGATGCAGTAGTTAGAAGGTAAATGCAATCTTGGGATGCATAACCAGGGGTGTTGTGTGTAAGGGCAGGGAAGTAATCCTTTCCCTCTAGCACGATGCTAGTTAAACTGCAGCTGGAGTCATGCAGAAGGCTTTGGGCAACGTACGGCAGAAAGAGAGAGAAATAGCTAGGAGAGTAGATGGCAGCCACTAGAATGATAAAGGGTTTAGAGGGAATGACTGTGAGGAAAGAGATTAGGGAAAATTAAACTTGTACAGGCTGGAAAAAGAGGCTGTGGGGGAATATGATTTTGGCCAACGCGTACAGACAGACGCTGCAAAGAAGCAGAAAATTGTTCTCGTTATTTAACAGTGAAGAGCCTAGAAGCAATGGAGGAAAAATGAGCAAGAGGATAGAATGGCTTAAAGGGCCAGAAAGATATTTGTGGTGGTACCAAGAGGTGCCAGGGGAATGGAGCCCAAGATGTGGCAGCTCATCACATTCTAGTTGGGTAGATACCTACTGGTCATGGGGATGGTGCCTCCGGTAGCTGGAAAACAGGGCTGAGAATTGTGGGATCTCTGTGAGCAAATTGCTTTGTGCTGCTGTGCCTCAGTTTCCCCAGCATTAACCTGAGATCAGCGAGCACTTTCCAAGGGGGTTGCTTGGCTTCGACTGTGCGATGGTTGGGAGCTTCCAAAGATACTATGGAGCTGCAGTAGGAGATGGGCATCTAACTCCTCGAGGATCCTTTGGTAAGTGTCCTCAAGCTCTTCTCCACTCTGCAATAGGAAGGTGCTTTTTGCTCGAAGGACATGTTCACGCTCCAGTCCTACCGCGTGATAGCAGCTTCACTGGACACACCGGAGTGAGCTTCCCATTCCGGTACCAATAACAGCATAGCTGCAACAGCGTAGACCTCAGCTTCCTGAGCATTTGCCAAGGTTGCCAGATGGTTTTTGCAAGCCCCATGGACTCCCAGGCCCCTGAAACTAGGCAACACAAAGCCATCTTGGGCATGTCTAGATGAGTGGTAGCCCTGCTTTGACTACGGTGTGGACGTACCCTACCAGCCGTGGTGTCTGGTGGCACATTTTGCTTCCTTTACCCCACCTGCCACCGTTCTTCTTCCACCACTAAGGAAGGCAGAAGAAGATGGCTTGGTGGGCACTGATTAGCTGGAGGGGTGGCAGCCACAAAGATGGAGGGGTCTGGGAGAGAGGAGCTTTTAATGACTAAATGATTGAGTTGCCTTTTACCTGCAGCGAGCTCGTTTATCAGCCAGCATGAGCTAAATATCCTCCTAATGAATGAGAAGTGTTAATGAGCTCTGCGTGCCTTTGGGGGTGATGGCGGGAGACAGCTTGATGAAGCAGCCTGCTGGCCTGATCTGGGAGAGCACGTGTGGTGGGACCATAAATCAGGCTTGTTCCGCTGTTCCTTCCACCTCCCTTTATGCAGCCGGTGGCACAGAGCAGTAGACGTTATGTGGGTCTGATCAGCTTTCCCTGGAATTTCCCTATTGATTTCACTGGGGAGCAGGATCGAGGACGTGCTATAAGGAGGTGCACGTTCACTGAGGACTCTGCTCATAGGGCTGCCTTTTGGCATCGCCAGAGGGCTGGGAGGAAATGTTGAGGGAATATCAGGTGAGGCTTAGGCTGGAGAGGAGTTTTACTGTCAGTCCAGGGTCCCTGTGTGCCAGCTGAGAGTGAGAAACAGGATGCTCGGGAATCATGGAAGGGCTTCCCGTTGCCTTATAGATGATCCAGAAGCTCCATCGCTTAAAAGCAGACTGGATAAGGCACAAACAAGGGCACTGCAGGTACAGACCGTCCCTATTTTGTAGGAGCAGCTCTGTTGGTAGGCTTCTTCCACCGTTTGTTTGGTATGGGTATCCTTAGAAGGGGCACACTGCATCTGCTCCATAGACGTCCAGTGTATCAGGGCGAATGAGATTTTCAGGAGGCTTTGACGAGGCCAAGCTGAAAGCTGGCTTGTCATCTGACCTCTGGGAGTTTTATGTGTTTAGAAAGCCCACGTGAGACAGGCTTGTTATGCCATAGCATTATGGCATTTCAGCCTCAGGCCCTGCCTGGGCCCAGAAATACTCATACCACATGAGCATGAGGGAGTATTAACTCATTGGAGATGAGCGTTTTCAGGCTTTGTAGAAGATTAGGATTATGAAGGGAAAGTCTTGACTTCCTATACATTGATGCATCCATGCCTGCTAACCCTGCTTGCTTTTTGCCATGAGACTGGCAGGGGCTGAGCACCCATGAGTTCCTCTGAGCTCCTGCTTTGGGTACCCCAGTTTGTAGGCCCTTACTGCGAAGCACCCAGGTCTCCTGGTTTCAGAGGGGCTTGGCAAGCACAGCTGAGAGCCCTGGATGCCGAGAGCATCTCAGGATTGCAACCAGCGGTGTCACGCCGATCCCTTGGCTGCTGATCCTCATCTTTGGTAGGGTGATGCATGGCCACGTGAGCTGGCGACCTCACCATGGAGGGAAAAATAGCCCCTGGGGGGGTTGGGGAGGAGGAGGAGGTACCCTGTAGTTTGTTTTGACCCTCATTCCCCCCAGTTTCTCCTTACAAAATAGGAAAGAATTAAAATCTGTCAGCAGTTTTTAAAAACCAACCCCAAACATCTTTTATTAAATTATAGCCCTATTGATCTAGCAGCCATCCAAAAGGGGATTGATTGAGAACTTAAACAGACGCGCGCCTGGGCCAGACGTTCAATTAATGTGCATAAATGGGCAGCGGAGAAGCAATTTTCAGAGCAAGTCGAGAACACGATCGATCCTGTTTTGTCGCCTGTGCTGGAGCTGCGTGTGCATCTCTTTTTGTTCCTTTATGAAAGGTGTGCTGGTGTGAAGGGTTGATTGAAGTCATGCCCACCCTGCTACCGGAGCCAACTTTCTGTGGCCTTTGAGGAGGAACATTGACGGGTGGGACAGGGGGAAGATTTCTCCTGAAAGCCACTGCCCTTAGGTGGCCTAATAAATTAGTGGCTCTCAACCATTTTAGAGATGCAGGGTTCCCCCCTGCTGGAAAACGAAGCTCTTAGCTTTCTCTTGTTTTTTTGTCTCCTGAAAAATTAACAGAACAGTTCTTCTTTTGCAAAGGGCTCAGGGAGACCGTAGCAGGCCAGAATATTTGTGACTCTATGGATTCCTATTTGAAATCTCCGGGTTTCTCTTGTGAATCATGTAGGGGTTTGCACATGTAACGGTGCTAACATTGAGTGGCATCATAGCACCAAACCAGCCTCAGAACTTCTGAGGACTGTTATGTTCCCTTGGACCGTGAGCTACTTCCTCTGATTTGGGTCAGGTTTCTGAAAAGCACCATTATTCTCTTGCTCCCTTCACCCCTGCCCCCACAATTATTGGGTTATTCCTGATTTCCCCTCGGCGTCTTGTTTTAAGGCCAAGGTGACAGGATGTTACAAAATCGGAGGCATTCGTGGCTTTTCAGGCACTTGAATGGGATGGAAAAGGATCACGTTTAGGTGCCTAATGGGTGGAGTAGAACTGGCCCCTAATTCTGGCTGCTCTCAGGCCTTAAAGGGTAGCTGAATACGGGTCTGAACAGCCTCCAGATGTTTGTGTTTGGACTGAGGGTTGGTCTGGGCCTATTCTAACATCAAAGAACATTAATTTATTTTCCCCGGGTTTAACCAGAATCTCCACGAGAGATTCTGTTGCCATGAGACTGCTAGCCCATCTCGTCTGGCTCAAAGGATTTGGTTTTGATCTCACTTAAATTTGTGGGGTGATATCAGCATAACATTGGCTTAAGTGGGATCACCCTGACTTAGATCAGTCCAAAGTGAGAGCCGAGGGAGGCTCATTGCATCTTCCACAGCCAAATCCAGGCACTCCTCTCCTTGGAGTTGACCTGCCCACCTGCAGTGTCCTCCCAGCAGCCCTGCCAGCCCCTGCCAAGGGGCCAGCTGCCTCCTGAGCCAGCATCACTGATGAGTCAGAGCAGCAGACGGCTCCTGCCTTCCCTGAAGGCCCTTGCCCTGGCATTCGGGGCTCCTTCCACGGCGGGGGCGGAGGGGTTGTGTGTTCAGGAAGGAAGCTATAATTAGAAGATCCTCACAATCGCTGTCACCAAGGGGCTTTTCCTGCTGGAAGCACTATGCCTGGAGATGGTTTTCATTGCTATTTTAAAGCATTTCTTCCTTGTCCCCCTTGCATTTAGCTGGGAGCTCCTCTCTGATACAGGCTGAGTGGCTATGGGAGCTGTGGGAAGCAAAAAAGGGTTGAGGGACAAGCTCATAGTCTCCTCTTCTCCCTCTCTCTCTTACGTAACCAAAGTGGAGTTTGGAGAAGGGGGGAAAGAATATGAAGAGGTTGGGGGCAGTTTTCCAATACTTGAAAGGCTGCCAGAAAGGAAGAGAAAAACTGTTCTCTCCTGCTACAGAAAGCAGGACCCAAGGCAATGCGTCCAGAGCAGATTCAGCTTGAATCTCAGGAGAACTTCCTAAGCATAGGAGCAGCAGGACCACGGGCCAGGGAGCCCAGGGAAGCTGGGGAATCTCCTTCAGAACAACCCTGTGTCTGCAAAGCAGGTTGGAGTAGCGCCTAGAGGTCCCTCCTGGCCCGAGGATGGTCATTCTGGGCATTCGCAAGGGCCCTGCAGGCAGTTAACAAGGGGAAGAAGAAAGAAGAATGCTGAAGCCTGTGGGGAAGAGGCTGAGGGAAAGGGAAGGGCAGGGCCAGTTTGGAGGCACGAAGGATGAGGCTGCAAGGGGGAGACGAGGGTAGGGGGAGAGGGGGACGGAGGTGTCAGCACATTGGAGGGGCTGGAGCAGTGACCTGAGAAGGATGGGGGGGAGGGATGGCCGTTGTGCTCTAGGACCACTCCCTTGTCTCCTGCATCAGCCCTCTGTTTCCAGACACTTTCTGATCCATGGTGGGCTGTAACACAACCATCTGAAGGCCCCAGCCAAAGGAGCAGTCTCTGCCCCAAGGAGCAGACAGCCTAAACAGACCAGGCAGATGAAAAGTGGGAGAAGCTCCCACTTAAAGATGTCAGAGGGAGATGAAGCTTCTTGACCAAGGTCACACCAGAAGCCCCCTAGATCCCATTCTAGCATTTTGACCACAAGGACTTCTTCCTCTCCAAACAGAGGAAAGAAATGGATGGAAACTGGAGATGAAGGGCCACAAACAGCAGTCGTGAACCTTATTCACTCCCTCGTTCCCCAACAGCCAGGAAGCCTCCCCTCCAGTCATGCCGGGGAAAATAAGAGAAGCAGAGAGGAGATGGATAGAAATCTCTTTCCTTTTTATTGTGCAATAACTTTAGAAGACACTAAATTATTGAATGGATTAAATTATTCTGTGAACTGCAATAAAAAAAACATTAATTAAAATGGGGGCGGAGGCAAAGAAATTTAAATTGGGGGCCCAACTACTGTATTCTTTTTTTTTTTTTTTTTTTTCCTTTTTCAGATCATAGATGTTTCCTTTCCTTGGGAATGGCTAAGCATTCATCTGTAGGTACCCCTAGCAAATGACATGAATAATTCCAGAGGAAATGAAGGATCCCGTTTGAAACTGAGAACTGGTCAGTAACTGTATATAATATAATATAATATATATAAATAAAATAACTTCTTTCATCATAACCAGGACTGTCAAGTTGGCAAAACCTTCTGCAGAGTTTACTATAGCAGTGGGTTATTTTGCCCCTGGTAGTACAATCTGTAATTTAATACAATTCTGTGCTAATAAAGTAATAAGGTTTTGTTTTTTTTTTTAATCAAATAAGCACAGCATGTTATTAAAGAGCTGTTATCACAGGGAGTGCTGGGGATGTGTAATGTGGGATTACCCAAAGGTTTCCTGCCTGGTAATGTTGGCAGTCTGTATAAGCAGACGTGCACACCGTGTCCTGGACTGATGGAGAGAGGAATGGACCAGAAGTCAGGAGAGACGAGTCCTACCCAGGCTCTGCCACTGGCGCCCTGAGGGGCCTGGGGTGAGTCACTTTCTCTGTGCCACAGTCTCCCCGTCTGTGAAATGGGGTAATGCTGTTGTCCTCCTTTCTCAAGCTCTTTGAGATTGATGGATTAGCAGTGCTATAACAATATTATTCCTATGTGGTCCCTGTGTTTTGAGGAGCTTGTCCAGGGGGCAGCTGTTGAGAGCTGGGTATTGGATCCTGTGGTTTGAGAGCCAGGGAGAGAAGGATCCATTTGCCTCTTTGAAGCATTTGTTCCAGGAAGAAGCAGAGGGATGAATTTCCCCTTGGGAGCCATGAAGCAGCAGTGCACAGCTCTTCAATGTCCCTCAGTCAGGACCTGCCACTACTAACCTCTCCAGACACACGCAGCTCCGTAAGACAGATTGCGCTGTGACTGCCTCTCGTTCCCCGACCCTTTGCCAGCACACTGCAGGCCTGCTCTACCTCCAGCTCCCATTACTGCCATTCCAACTGGGGAAGGCCTTGCCAGTGCTGTGCAGCCCAGCCTTCTTGCAACCCTTGGTATTTTGCTGCTGGGTCCCTGTCTGCAGCACTGCCAATGCATCTCAAGCGTGACCTGTAATGGTCCCTTCTCTTCCATCCTGAGCTTCAGCATGACTATGCCTAGTCAGCTCAGTCATGAATGGCTGAGCTATTGGTGTCCAGATACAGGTCTCCACAATGCTTCTCCACTGTGGATGCCTGCACCAGCCCTGGGGGGTGCTCTGACCTGAAACAGCCTTGATGTTAGCCGCACCAGTTCCCCTTCCCCTTGGCCTGCAGCCTACTCTCGTTCTAGTTCTGAGCCACGCTTATCCTGCATAGTTTGCCTTGACTGGCAGTGCCCTTTCCTATTCCAGCTCCACGCTGGCTATTCCTGCAGTTCAGCCAATATACCTTAATGCTGACTGAATGTGCCTCCCAGCCCAACCCTGAGTCTCCACTTTGGGGTACGTGTGCGCCAGAGGCTGTCACGCGACTGCATGGGATCAGAATATGTGTATCCCTTGAGCCCAGGCCTCTTGCTCTGAGACATCAGTACCATCCCTGAGGCTAGAGAAAGCTGTTCTTGGCTCAGGGGAGTCCAGCGAGCCAGCAAAAGCAAACAGCTGCCAGGGCAAGATTAACTTACCTGTTGTGTCTTGTAGAGCGGCTGCAAATATCAAGATTGTTTGGCTTTGCAATGATGAATGTCTCCCAGGATACACTGCCGGCTTCCTATGTAATAATGCATGGAGCCCTGTGCTTCTCTCTATTGCTCACTTGTGAGGACCATGGGCTCATTCACATTCCTTCCCCTGCAGCATTAGGTAGAAGCCTGACCCTTCCCAGGCCCTGTCTGGTACAGCAATCTCCAGCTGCCCCTGGTGCCTCGTGAAACCCTGGTTTCCTCCAGAACTGCCTCCTCCCCACAGTGATGCATGCAAGCTGGGGTTGCTCCTACCCTCCCATCACTGAGGATAAAAGGAGCTGTGATCCTCATATAGTCCCATGACTCCCAAAGCTGGGGCTTTAAGATGGAACAGAAGCTACCACAAGAAGCAGCAATGCTGTCTTCCTTCCAAGTCCAGCAGGCTCTGAAATGCTGCCCCCCTGCACTTTTAACTACCAGCATCTTCAGGAGAGGAAGAAGCAGGAAGCTACTTGTGGTGGGTGATGGGGTTTCTGTTGTCTACCATGGCTTAAAGTAGGGGTAAGCAATGTTTTAAGAGCGTTGGGCCAAGCACTTGTGCCACAGCCGCTGTCACAGGTTTCTACCCTGTGCCATCAGTCTCCTGCTGCTCTGAGCCCCTCCCTGCGCTGTGCCCCCTTCGCCTCCCCACATGCCACTGAAAGCCACGGCGAACACCAATGAGGGACAGCAAATTTGGTGGTGGGTACACTGAGCAGGAAGCTTTAAGTGGCTGCTTTAAATCAGTGCCTTCTCTTCTCCCCACCCCCCATCATACCTTTGTGGGCTGGATCCAAGCTATTTGCAAGCCAGACTTGGCCCACGGGCCACCTAAGGGGTTGCGATCCCTGGTGCTATCGCCTTGAGTGACTGCCGTGCCTTACCCGCCCGTCTATCATTCAGAAGCCAGTGGGCGCAGAAAGGATGCTGCAATGGCGTGGGTGTGAAAAGTGAGACAGGAGTTGACCAGAAGATAGATGAAAGAAGGCTAACAACAGGAGACAGAAGCATCAGAGAGAGGCAGCTTAGGGGTGAACCACCCTGTGGTTCACGGCCTCCTCTAGGCATGGTGGCGATCTCAGATGGTGACTGGATGACCCAGGACCCAACTCACTTCCTTTCCAAACTGCAACCCCCCCCGGGATCACTGCAGGCCCCCCCTGACTGTAGATTTCAGGTGTTGGGGCGGGGAGGGGGGAAGAATGATTTATATGCATAATTGGGATTTTATTTGCATTTTAAATCACGCTCTTCTGCTAAACTAATGGACCCCCTATTTATAGATGACTCCAACATAAAGTGACTGCTAATTACTACAATTAATACAGCGTTAAAGGCTTGCCAGCCAACTCCACTGCAACTTGTATCGCCTACTCATTTTCAATTAAGGCACATTGACAAGTAAAATACGCAGTTATTAAGAACAGAGCCCTGTTGTGTAATTACATTTTGCTAAGGTCATTAATCTACTGCAATATAAAGTTTTGCACCAAATGCATGGGGAGGGGGGCGGGAAGTTGGCAGAACAAGGGCTTTAGTCTTGATGGTGACAAAGGCAAATAGGTGGTGCCCTGGTTTGGGTCTTTGGAGGTTATATCCAGCTGAAGGCAAAGTTTGAGCATTTGTCTGCTTTGGGTGCCCCTAATAGCCATCCCCCCTTGAGCCAAGACAAGAACCGCAGTTGAAGATGAGGAGAAGTCTGGTAATACAGTTTAGTGAGTGCCCAGACTGGGGCCAGACAGATGCCAAGGGGAGCTCCCTCTTTTTTAGCTCAAGCAGCAAAGCCATACATGTTTGGAGGGGTGTCATGCCAACACCCAACCAACGCATGATTTTTTGTCTGTTCCCTGCAGAGTATGATTCTCTCCAGCACTTCACTAGGCTCAAGGACCTGGATATATGGGCATTTTGGGGATAGAGGGGCAGTTCGTTTGTCCCTTTATTATTCTACCCTGACAGCTTTGTGTGGCTGTTGCTTAGCACTAAAGTTTTGGGAGGTGAAATATTCCCACTCTGACATATAACCTTGTTGTAGGGGTTGTGAGGCTCAATGCGCTTGTTTAAGGAAGCAGCTGGCTTGACACGGAGAGCTCTGGGGTGGGAATTGAGAGACCTGGCTTCTAGTCCCGGGCCTGCCCCTACCCACTAGGCAACCTTAGGGAAGGTCTGTGCCTCAGTTTCCCAGTCTGCAAAATGGGGATAATCATGCTGACCTCTTCTGAGAGACGCTTTCAGCCCCTCTGAGGGATGTGCAAGAGACGTGCAAAGAATTCTATTGTATGGGATTCCCAAAAGAGCCTCCAGGTACCCAAAAGTTGGGCGGGGGGGCGGCACCACACTGGCAGCAGCTTCTTTGTGAGCGCCAGCTGTTCTCGTTATCTGCAGAGCTTGGTGATGGCCTCCAGAGCACGCGGCCTCATGAATGAAGCTGTTATTTTAGTTATTTAAATCAGGCTGTCACTGTCTACAAGATGACACTGTGAAGCTGGCTTGAGGTGAGACTCCACGTTCGTCCTCCCTCAGCAATTTCCATATCAAATGTGCTCAGGTTACAAGCAAGAAGATCATTTTGCCTCCTTTCAGCTTTCTGATTCTCCCGGGGATTGGCAAGCTGAGCGGGGCACTTTCCATCCCCTGCCTCGGCACCTGTAACAAAGGCTTCACGGGTAACCTTTGAGGCTTCTACCAGCCTGTGGTGGTAGGCAAGTTGGCACAGGTGCAAGCAATGGGAGCTCATTAAACACTTGTGGAGGCCAGGCAGGAAAAGAGGTAGGATGTGGGTCAGCGAAGGAGGAAAGTGGCAGGGAGGAAGTGACTGGACTGGGTTCTGAATAGGTGCCAGGAGCTGAGCTCTTGTCTCAGGGTGGCACCACCCCTCAGTTCTCTTTCATTTAAAGCCGAGCGTATTAATTTAAGTGTCCCACAGACCTGCCGCACAGCCCTTTGCTTTTCCATAGTTACTTTGCATGTTCAGTTCCCTTTCTTCCTCTTGCAAATGTATAATGCGGGGTCAGCTGGATGTTTCCAGCATCGCCGAAAGCCACGGATACGGGATCCAAACTCTGAGCGGGGTCACAGCAGCTTCAGAATAGCAGGGAGGAGAATCAAGAGAGGAGAAAGTGGCTCACAAGCAAATATCCAAAGCAGAGCAGGAGCGTTGACTCCCAAGTGCCTTGAGAAGCAGCTGGTGAAATCGCGTGTGAAATATCACAGCATTACGGCAAGAGCGGTGACGAGGTGTAAGGCTGTGATTGTAATAAAGACAGACATGGGTCTTTACTGCGTTCAGACAGATGCTTTGATTGACTGGCTGAGGTTCAATGCTAGGGGCTGCGGCTGGAGTCTGCTGCTTGCTGGAGTCTCTTTGATCCAGGGGCTCAGACGCTGTAGGTCATCCTGCCCGCTAGTTGTTGGAAGTTTCTTCTGTCCAGGACCATAGGCTGGAATCTGAAAACAGCTTATGGGGAACAGGAAATAGCCCTTCTTTCTGCCCAGCCCTGCAGGAGGTTGAAACATCCTTTTTGAGACTTGACTAGGCACGATTGCAGTTCTCCGGTGCGCACTTCTGAACCTGCTGCAGTCGAGGCATCTGATTACCAAGTTCTTCATTCAGGTAAGGAGTTTGCTGGCACAAGGGGAAGGTTTCTTGCTGATCCAAGTCAGCAATCAGGCATTAAATTCAGCCTCCAGTCTTGGATGTGGGGAGATGAAAGGGTTTAGTGGCTAAGGCAGCAGACTGGGCCTGAAGTGATCTGGCTGTGGTTGCTGACTCTGGCACAGCCTTCCCCGTGACTTTGGGGAAGATGCTGAATCTCTGCACCTCAGTTCCCTACTCTGTAAAATGGGAATTATAGCATTCTCCTACCCCAAATGGGTGCTGTGAAGGCTAGTGTATAGATTCGCAGATGCTCAGACACTATATTGAGGAAGCCACCTAAAGACCTCAATAGCAAGGCACTCAAAATCAGGGGCCACTTAACTGGCAGACCCAGTCAAGTAAGCACCCAGGACTCCTGAGTTCTGCTCCTGCCGCTGCCATGCATGTACTGACTTGGATTTCCAGAAACCCTGGCTGATTGCATTGACCTCAGCTGAAGCCATGGGTGCTCCGAACCTCTCCAAACTTGAGGATGCCGCCTCAAGAATTTTACTTCAGTTTTCTGGGTCATCTGGTGCTTCCTCTACCCTGGAAGCACCATTTTGGATGCTCTAAGATCTCTATGTGAAGGAGAAGGATTTGGGGGAGCAAAGTAGCAGCACTGTGCACACAATTCCTGTCACTTTTTTCTCTGGCTGTACCTAGGCAAATCTCCCACTCATCTTGATGACAGGACTCCTAATGCAACCATCCTTGTGTTATTGCTTCAGTCCTTACCAGGCCATTGATTCCAGATGTGGCCAAAAGATGAGTAAGATCACTAGGGTATAGCTCTTCACCATCACAGCTGAGTTATTGGTCTTGTAAACCCCCAGAACAAGCTCCCTCTGCTCCCTTTTCCCCCACTTCTGAAAAGGGCATCTGGAGCAGACACAAGTTAGTGAAGGTGCTTTGCTTTGAAGCACTTTCATCTGAACCTTCACGTAATGAGAGTTCACATTGTCGTGGGATCAGGCCCTTTTAAAGCATTCTGCAGTCATGCACTTGTGTGGTCACAGCTGTGGGGCACTTTCAGATTGGGCAAAAATTGCCACTAATTGTCCCTTGCGTGTGGCATCCAACAGATCTGGGAGAGGCAGGCAGCACAGCAGCAGGGGGGGCAGGGAGCAGAAAGCAGAGCAGCGGATCGGATAGGGGAAGGTGATTAGAGGGCGTGGGGCTTAATTTGAGGCATGCCTTCCAAAAAGGTTGGCTTCCACTAGTCCCTGTGGTTGTTAGCAGGATTTCTGCAGGAAACACAAATAACGTTAAACCCATATCTGGCTCCTCCTTACCCCTCCTACTTTCCACTGTATATCTAACCTGGTGCTTGCAATTGGTGCTCCTTTCTGTTGCCTTTGGTGGCACTGGATTCCCATGTAGTAAAGGATCCATGGCTGGCTCAAGCAATCTCTTGAACTGTGCCGCTTGATCACTCTCTTTTCTTCCCTTGCAGCCCTCTGGGACTCTGCTGTAAGATGCTTAACTGTCTGCCCTCTATCTTCTTCCTCTTCTTTTCTTGGACTTGCTTCCGCATTGTTTTGAAACTCCTCATCCTATTCTAAATTGCAGTGCCATGATGATAGGTTTTATACAACGCGTTGTCTGGGGATATTTTGAATCATGATTATATTGAGGTCAATCTGAGTTGCTACTTGAGCCAACTCGTAGGTGGTGGTTAGTGGAAAGGTCTCTCCACGTTGTACAGCGAGGTGCTACAAGGAGCAATTGTTTAAGGTGTCAGGAAATTCGCTCTCTAAATTTTCTCCCATTTTAGCATGTAATGGGGTTACGAGTAGATCGCTCACATTGCTTCTTGTTACTGTGCTACTGGCTGCTTCTCCAAGCTCTCTCTCCCTTTCCTGTGCACTGAACTGTCTTGCCTTGCTCAGGAAGCCAAGATTGACCTTATTAGTCGATGTGCAAATGGTTTAGGATTTGCATCCAGCCATTGTGAGGTCCTTACCACACAGAAGCTGTATTTTGTTGGATTGCTGGGATCGTTCTGATACAATGCTATCTCCTAACCTCTCTGACCTGGTGTGTCTTGCCTGTCTAGCTTGCAGCCAGGTGTAACTGTATCCCATTGATTTTCGTTACCCTGAGGTTAAGCACCGGGTATAGTGAGTGATTGTGTATATCCAGTTCCTTTCAGGCCTGCTGCTTTGCTGACTGAGTGTGAGGGGAGAGGCCTGGAGTGTAGGTTATGGATGGGCATGTCTGAGGAGCTATGTGTGCGAGAATGACCTGTGCACTTTTCTGCCTGCTGCTCTTTGGACTCCCTCCAGCTATGAGTGGGAGGAACCTGGTATCTACACAGCAGAATCCCAGTGCAGGATT
This sequence comes from Alligator sinensis, assembly GCF_000455745.1. Lineage (NCBI taxonomy): Eukaryota > Metazoa > Chordata > Crocodylia > Alligatoridae > Alligator > Alligator sinensis. The sequence continues at coordinate 1,614,372 of NW_005842132.1, read as the reverse complement.
AACAGCGCACACCTGTCCTTCCCGCATGTGGGTCTCTGTCTCCCTTCAGTAGCTGGTCCACAGAAGAGGTATGAGAGCCTGTTTGTATCCCAGCCATGAGCTGAGAGCACCCGATAATCACTTGCATCTGGACTGCATCATGTCATGTGTTCAGTCCCTGTTTCCAGACTGAGTGGAGACATTATCTGCACATCCCATCCAGCTCAACTTCCGGTTGGCTTGTGTCTCATTGCACAGCACCAAATGCCTGTGTTGCAGGGTGAGAGCCAGGGAAGGAAGTTTAGTATGGGACTGATCAGAAGAGGAGCAGGAAGAGCTTTCTATGGACTCTTTTGGGAGCTCAGGGCATCTTTTTTTTAGGTGGTACAGGACCTGGCAGGGCTTTTGTAATACAAATAATGTTGATGGGAGCTTAGGGAGGGTGGCTAGGCATACAGGGAGTAGAACATGCCCATTAGCAGAGACTGTGCCTAGACCATAAGTGCATTGGCATAGAGACCTTCTTTGTTGTGGCTGGGGCACAATGGAGCCCCAATCCTATGAATCTTGTGAGGTTCAACAAGGACAAGTACCAAGTCCTGCACCGCTACAGGCTTGGGACCAACGGGCTAAGCAGCAGCTCTGCAGACAAGGACCTGAGGGTTACAGTGGACAGTAAGTTGGATATGAATCAACAGTGTGCCCTTGTTGCCAAGAGGCTAACAACATATTGGGCTGCATTAGTAGGAGCATAGCCAGCAGATCGAGGGAAGTGATTCTTCCCCTCTATTCTGCACTGGTGAGGCCACATCTTGAGTGCTGTGCGCAGTTTTAGGCCCCTTACTAGAGAGAGGCTGTTGGAGAGTCCAGTGGAAGGCAATGACAATGGTTAGGATACTGGGGCACATGACTTGTGAGGAGAGGCTGAGGGAACTGGGCTTATTTAATCTGCAGAAGAGGAGACCGAGGGGATTTAATAGCAGCCTTCAACTCCCTGCAGGAGGATTGCAAAGAGGATGGAGCTGGACTGTTCTCAGTGGGGGCAGATGACAGAACCAGGAGCAGTGGGCTCAAGTTGCAGCAAGGGAAGTTTAGGTTGGATAGTAGGAAAAACTCTCTCATGAGGAAGGTGGTGAAGCACTGGAATGGGTCACCTAGAGAGGTGGTGGAATCGCCATCCTTGGAGGTTTTTAAGACCTGGCTCAACAAAGCCTTGTCTGGGATGATATAATTAGGGATGGTCCTGCTTGGAGCAGGGGGTTGGCCTAGATGACCGCCTGATGTCCCTTCAAACCCTCATTTTCTATGATTCTATGTAGATGCCTCCAGGTGCTCCTGTAATAGAAGCAGAGGGGAGTGGTCCCTGGAAGCCTAAGGGAGTTAGGCACTCAAATGCCATCGAAGTTCAGTTGGGCATCAGATTTCCCAGAACTTGCTTTGAAAATCCCAGTAACAATCACTGCCCAGTCTTCCCACTGCTCTTATGGCCCTTGACCCAATAGTGCTGGTTAGTCCTCAGTTCCTCACATGACCCTGCCAGGCAAAGCATGCAGAGATGAGTGGGTGAGCTGCCAAGTCTGCATACAGCAGAAAGGCTGCCCCTTCCTGGAGTGCATTGCAGCCAGATGCATCGTCTACTAGAGACAGCAATGAATTATGGATGAGCTGAAGGGAGCCGGGAGGCAGGTCTGGCATTAATCAGGCTTGGACAAGCTCCTATCTTGTTGATTTCCTTGGCGTTCATGCTCTTGCAGTTATCCCCGAAGCCCCCTCTATCTTGTATGTACACACAAATGCGTGTGCAAACACACACCGTGTGTGCATATGCATGCACTCTTGCACAGGCGAAAGGGGGAGTTGACTATACAGGCTTCAGCAAACATGGAAAGATCCCCACAAATACAGCTTTTAATTGGGCAAGGGGAGCAGAGGAGAGTGAGGGATGCCAGAAAGATAAGAGGAATGTGTTAGAGCTGGTTTTTGCCTCTGAAACAGAGGAAAGGAGGAGGGCAGAGAATCGAGCATCAGGGGAGACAACAGAGCCAGAAGGCAGCCTTCAGATGCATTGGCAAAGGAGTTGTCCATGGAAATGCTCCCGTTTTGTCAACTGGTTTCTTCATCCACAATAGGTACGGCTTTCACGTGGCCGCTGGAGGGTGTTGCTTTGCCCAAACAACAGTGTTGTGATTGCGCTGAGCCAAGCTCTTCAAGAGGGACTAGTGATTTGGGCATGCTAGCTGGAAAGATCTGATTTTTGCAGGGGGTACAAGAGTGGTAAGGTATTGCCTGCCAGTCAAAACCCTCCTCCCCTGCCCAAAAGTGTTCCAAGTTAAGCTTGCAAAACTACGCCTCCCAGGATTACTCGTCTCTTCTGGAAATAGCAGCAGTAGTAGTAGCAGTTAAGAATAAGATTTATGGTGTTTTCCTGGAAGATTTCTCAGGAGAGATGCTGTTTGCCCACTCAATTACAAACATCTCTCTCTTTCCCCCCAAGGCTCAGATTCCTGATGTGATTGGCACTGAAGCGCTCTGAGTTCTGAGACATGGAAGGGAAGGAAATAATTTTCTGGCAGACTGCTATCACTTGGGACTCTTCCCCCTGTTTGACTTAATTGGGGGAGCTCAGGATGGATTTAATAGTCTTGTTTCAAGTGCAAACACTCTCTTCATCCATCTTCATTCACCCGTCCAAATCAGTCTCCTCTCTTCTTCCCCACTCCCTCTCTATTCCCTTCCATTCATCTCTCTTCCCTGCACCCACCACCATCTTGCTTTTCCCAATATCTCTTTGAAAATGGTCACATGCTAAATGCTGAAATGACATTCCAGTTCTTCAACCAGACTCTCAGTTGCCAGTGTTTCCAGGGGGGGAGATTGGTCTAGTTTGGGGACAAATGGGATCACCCTGTAGGGTTTGTGGCAGCGATGGAAGCATCCATTGTATGTGTTTTGCATAGCAAGACTATCATGCGTGGGATGGGACACATTTTCCAAGGGCCTTTCCAACCTTGTTGCTAGTATTACAACTGGAATGTGGTGCCCACATACAACTGTGGGATGATTGCACTATGCAAGCCATGCTATCCCAGCCTGTGTGCATGTCATATTGTATGCTAGTGGCTAGGCCACAGCAGAGAGTAGCTTACTACGGCTGTCAGCTTAATGCATTACCCTTTAGATCGAGCAGTGTGGAGATCAACACTAGAGATGCTGGGGTCAAACGCCCAATGACAAATGGCTTTTTGACTAGTTGCTTTGAAAATATCTGCTTTTTCAATGAGAAACATTTGGTTTGAAGTAAAGAAGGTGTTTTTTGTTTTGTTTTGGGTTGGGGGGGGGGGGGGGGGGTTGTTTTGTTTGAAAATCCAGGTCTTTGGTTTCATCTTCTATTGAAAAGCAACCCCTTCTTCAGGAAATTAAAAAGAATCTACAAGAACGGGTGATTTAGGGTTTGTTTATTGTTCTTTTTCTCCCCAGGCTGCTTTGATGCATGCTTTTTTTCCAGCAGTGCCTGCAAATCAGGTAGTCTTTTCTAAATATCGTTCCATGATTCACTGAGCCACCCTTTATCTACAGGCACAAAATGAAAGTCCATCAAAAATTTGATTCCAAATAGACCCTTGTAACTCATCTTGTTGTACTTTATCCTCTAGGCTAGAAGGCTGTAGCTACAAACCCACATCAGGGGGTGGGTTCTTAGTTACTACAGTGCAATACTAGGGGCCGATCAAGGGCTTGTCTCAGTTGGCACGCAGTCAGCTGGGGTGTGAATTTACAGCATACAGCTGCTCTATGCCAGCTTCCCTGTTGCAATATTTTTAGTGTGCGCTGAGGGTTTTTCCGAGGTAGCTTCCTCCGCTTTCCTACATGCCAAGTGTGTACAGAAGGAGATTGCACTGAAAATTCACAACCTAGCTCACTGTTCACTAACTCACCCCCCGTGCAGTAAAATCATCCTTTTCTAGCTCCAGCTAATGCAGAGGTTAATGAACGCATGGTAGTTTTTGCAGAAGGAGCAGTACACCACTATGGGCACAAGAATGAGCCTTTAGCACTCAGTAGAATAAGTCCCAATGGTCGCGGTTTGCTATGAGCTGACATTGAGCATGTATCATAGAATCGGAGAAAACGAGGGTTGGGAGGGACCTCAGGACAACTAGTCCAACCCCCTGCTCAAAGCAAGACTGTCCCCAACTAGATCATCTCACCCAAAGCTTTGTCTAGCTGGGTTTTGAAAACATCCAAGGATGGGGCTTCTACCACCTCTCGGAGAGCCTGTTCCAATGTTTTGCTACCCTCCTAGGGAGAAAATTCCTCCTAATATCTAACCTAAATTTCCCTTGCTGCAACTTGATCCCATTTCTCCTTGTTCTGTCATCTGCCACCACTGAGAACAGTCCAGCTCCATCCTCTTTTGACCCCCGCTTCAGGTAGTTGAAGGATGCTATTAAATCCCCCGTCGGTCTTCTCTTCTCTAGACTAAATAAGACCAGTTCCATCGGCTTCTCCTCGTAAGTCATGTCCCCTAGTCCCCGAACCATTTTCACTGCCTTCCACTGGACTCTCTCCAATCTGTCCACATCCTTTCTGTAGTGGGGGGCCCAAAACTGTACACACTCCAGATGTGGCCTCACCAGTGCTGAATAGAGGGGAAGAATCGCTTCCCTTGACCTACTGCCAACACTCCTACCAACGCAACCCGGTATGCTGTTAGCTTTTGTGGCAACAAGGGCACACTGCTGGCTTATATTCATCTTATTGTCTGCTGTAACCCCCAGGTCCTTTTCTGCAGAGCTGCTGCCCATTCAGTCAGCCCCAGCCTGCGCTGGTACATGGGATTGTTCTGCCCTAAATGCAGGACTTTGCACTTGTCCTTGTCAAACCTCATGAGGTTTCTCTTGGCCCAATCTTCCAATTTGTCTAGGTCACTTTGAATCCTAGCCTGACCCTCTAGTATATCTACTACTTACCCCAGTTTGGTGTCATCTGCTGCTGTATTTACAACCACTTCTCCACCCATTCTAAGGCATTGGTTTGCAAGGCGTTGGGTTCAGTTTGAGAAGGGAAAGATGCGGTAGGTGTAGCATGTAGGTGGTGTTTGTACAACAGGACCTGTCAGCCCCATGGAGGATGGTGGGCCAGAGCACTTGTTCTCAGCTGAAGGGGTCATACAGAGGTGCTAGGAGAAGGTTACAGTCCCTTGCTTTACCCCCTGCTAGATGAGTACCCCCCTGCTAGATGACATTCCCAGTATGTGTAAATTAAAGCCAAGTATCTTTTACTCTGCTTTTGGGGATGTCTTGGAGTTTGCAGCTGGCACAGTTTGGTCGTCTTGTTCTAGGTGTGTCTCTTGCCCATCTCACCATCTTTGCCTCTGCTTGTTCACACTCTTAGCACAGGACTAAATAACTGTTCAAGAGGCAAAGCAGCTGGGAGTTTGGCCCACTGTGCACCTGCCTGTGAGTATAAAGGAGTCTAAAATACCCCTTGCAATAGCAAGTTCTTTGCAGGCAGGCAGCACTGCCTTTTTGTTTTGTGTTCATACAGCCCCTAATACAAGGGGTTCTGAACCTTGGCTGGGGCTCTTCGGTGCTACAGAAATGCATATAAACAATAATTTTCAAAAGACTGTGGGGAAAAAAGCTAAGTCTCAGTAACTCAAGGCCTTTCTATGCCTTGCCTCTGAATTTGTCCTGGGATACTTTCCAGCTCAGATCTGTTAGAACAATGAACTTCATACCACTGACTTCCACCCACATGCTAGGCAGAGTGGTGCCATCACGCCACCATGCACTGAGGCTATGGAAGATGCTGTGAATGAGCCTGGAGGGGAAGGGGAGGGTTACTCAGCAAGGCAATGTGCAAAGGTATTCAAACAGTCTTGGGGCAGCACAGGTCAGATCAGCAGAGAATACCACTTGGATTCATCCCCTTCTCCAGCTTCTGTTGGCTACTGCCCCTGCCCTCCTGCTATCACCCATGCCTTTTTACCCTGATCACATAGCTTCCCTGCAATAACTGCTGCAATTACTTGCACAGAAAAAGTTAATAGTGGGGAAAATGCGCAGTGCACTTTGTAGCTATTTTCAGGGCAATTTAGTTTTTAGAAACATGAGCGGCCCACTGTTGGCCCCAGCGGTAGGAGCCCTGGGGGTTCCCGGGCCACTCTTTGAGGGTCAGTATAACACAGACGTCACTCACATGAACAAGGGATCACTCCAAATGGCAGCAAAAGTCCAAATTTTGTTTGCAGTAAATACATAAACCAGTTAAAATAAATTGATTAGCAAAGGATATCCTCTTAACACTCTTTAAACTCAAACATCTGTTCGCAATAAATAATTCACGCAGTAGATATTAATTAGAAGGCTTGGAGAGCTGCAGGAGGGGAGGCTGTGCAGGAATTCCACTGAGGGCCTGTGCTGCCAAGAAATTATTGTTGAAGGATCATGCACAGATGCAGAAGCACAAACATGGGCACAAGATCACCCACGGCCCCGTACACAGGTACACAATTGTGACGTGCTGGCACAGTCTTGGACAATCACATATACACACAATCGTGTGCCAAACTGGCAAGCCACCTGTAGGATCATGAGTGTCATACATGTATATAATCACACAGTCATAACACATACATATGCTCACCTATGTACAGTCTTATACCTATGTGCTGAGCAAGCACAAAGAAAACCGAGTGCACTTATGTGCAACCTTGACAGCTAGTGCATGCATACATGCAGTTAGTGCATGCTCATATATAAGTATATGACATTGTGCAACCATGTAGTCACACATACTGTGCAGCTGCATACACAATAAGTACATGTGATCATCCATCCACTATACACGTGCACAGATGGAAATGTGCATACAGAATCAGATGCACAAACACACACAGATCACTGTACACATGTGTATAAGCCTGACACGATTCACACCCAAAGAAAACCACCATGGCATCAACACACGTAATAATCCACATATCTACAGCATGACCTCAGAGGATATAGGTATGCACGCCTACAATAAATGACATAAAAAATACAATCTGTGACCATTGGTGCAAACAACCACACACAAATGGACCTTAAGAAACAAATCAACAGAGGGAAATTGTCCAGCAATAGATCCTGGGCTTGATTGATAGGACCATGTGAGATGCCTGTCGACTAAAAGGCAGAGTCTCAACCCCTTTGAGTGCTCCCCTGGCTTTTGCACCTCAATAGAGTGACTATGAGTCAGAAATGGATCAAATTCTCCTTCAGTCATCTGTTTTGAGTCCCTGGCACCGCTGTCTTGGTGTAACGGTGTCTGGGATGGAGAGTGGCTCTTCCTAGAAGCGCTGACCCAGTGCCATGCTGTCTGACCTGGAGCTGCTCTCTCTGTGTGTCCCCAGGTGATGCTGCCTGTGCATTGATCTCTCCGAGGCCTCTGGACGCCATCCGGTATATCAAATACCCAGAGCCTGCTAGGATATTAAAGAGCAGCCTCCCTGGTGTACTTAGCCTCTGTAATGCCCCTTTGGGAGAAGATGGTCACAGGGGCTGGATGAAAACCCCTCTCAAAACAGGACAGTGCAAGCCCTGTGTGTTTTGAAGCATGTGAGAGGCAGCACAAAGCCAGGAGAAGCCGTGATACTCTGCCAGCAGCAGTTCGGGTTCCCTCAGGGCTAGTCAGCAAAGCTCATGGACCACAGAGGGAGGTGTCACCAGCTGGCATGACAAGCCTTTCCCAGCCCACAGCAGGGCTGTGCATGCCAAACACACCATGGGTTTATTCCCCCTCGAACTGCAGCAGAAGCTGGGCTCTGACTACGATTCACACCTAGTGGGACCCATACAAGGGGCTTGCCAGGGATGCTTATTCCCTGCAGAGTGGCTGTGTTGCAAGGGATTGCACTGGTGTGCTCTCTATTCTTCCCATGGCATGAGGAAAGCCTTGAAATAAAAGACCCAATGCCCAGCCTCAGCGCGTGTGGCTAGGAAAGCGCTTTGGGAGCCCTAGGAGAGACGGGCCCAATATCAGGGAGAAGTGGTTTGTCTTCCGGGACTGGACTCCTAATGGATTGAGCCTAATAACATGCAGGCAATTCAGTCTGGGATCCCAGAAATGGAGGTGCTCATAACCAATAGGCCATATAAAAACTTGTGCCCCTGGAGCTAGGGAGAGGAAGACTGTCCTGGCATTGGCTGGGCTCCCCTCCTTCCCAGTCCAAGTAACCCAGCGCTGGATGCTGGAATTGGCTGATGTGTGATAGCTATTGGGGTGGGCGGTGTTAATTAGTGCTAACGGCTGCTGCGCTAATTCCCCAGGGGCACGTCCCAGCATTCAGAGACAGCCATCAAAACTGGAGGTGTCCCCCCTCTTGCACAGAGCTACCAGCCAGAGTGGACCCAGGACTGAAAGTGAGTAACGTGCCCAAACGAAGAGCAGGTGTGTGGAGGGAGGAAGGAAGGGGTGTAGAAGCTGCAGCAGCACCAGACCAGCCTGCCTTTGTCCCATCATCCTAGCCATCCGGAGTGGGATCTGGCTTCTTTTGTGGTGGGGTGGGGGATGACGATGTTCAACTTCCAGGTCTGCGCCAGGAACCCAGAGCACATAAGTGTTGCTGTGCTGGGTTACACAAGAGGGGTAAGACTAGAGACTGGGACAAAGGCCTGCTCCTACTGCAGACATGCCTGGAAGCAAGAGACCCTGCCAGGAGTGAGGACTCGGTGGGAAGGGGGTGATGAGGGAGAGGGGCTTTCACAGCAGTAATTTTTGGCAAGTCCCTAGACTCTTCCATCCTCAGTGTTTGGAAATTTTGCCTCCTGCACCCCTCATTAGGCCAGCTGGCACCATCCTCCTCTTTCACTGCGGGACTGAGAGGAGGAAGGATTTGCTGCAGGTCCTGCTGGAGCAG
>NW_005842132.1:1595030-1605345 GCF_000455745.1 Alligator sinensis | reverse complement strand
AAAGCTGGGGGTAGAGTCCATGTGCCTCCATACCTCTGCCTTGGGTCCAACCACACTAGTCGTAGCAGGTTAGTCCTGCTTTCCCAGGGCTTTCCAGGGCTGTGCAGTGACGGTGGAGCCCTGGAGAGGGTGAAATTCTCAACTCCTGCCTGGCCCTTCATATCCTTCAAGTCCACCACTGATGTTGGCAGCACCAGCTGACAGCAGTTGGTTTACACCCCAGATGTGGAGAGCCAAATTCAGCCCTATAGGCTGTCCAAATAACACTGCCCTGCCCCACGTTCTTTTTATGCTGGGATATGAAGAAAAACAGGGAGATAAGGTTCAGGCTACAAAGTCCTCCGTCCTCTGTCACGGACAGCGCAATATAGGATGATGCTGTCAGTGAAGTTAGTCCTTGGTGACACTGTGGTACCAGGATGAGTTTTGAAGAGCTGGGCTTTGATCTGAGTCTCCCTTGGGCACGTATGGCTGCCCTTGCACACCAGCTCCCCCCATCCGCAGCAGCAGATTGGATGTTTTATTGTTATTGTGAAATCACAGCCAATGATTGCAATGTTAATCAGGCACTTTATGGCCCTCGGTGAAGCTGTACAAATGAAATATTTTGCTTTCTTTATTTTTCACTCCTCTCACAGCTGCACTGCTTTCCCCGTATGGCCCAGAGCTGCCAGCTTTTCTGAGCCAGGCCGACCTGAAGGGCTCAGAGAACGGAGCTGCTGCACCCTCGAGATGCTTGAACATTTGGTTGGCCTGTCCCTGAGTTCTGGCATATCCTCCTGAGGACATAGGGGCCATGCCCACTTGCAAAGGGAAGAGGTGATGCTTGCCCAGCGTCCATACCCGGGTATGGGTCTCTGTAATGAACTTCCTTCAGGGAAACCATTGCAACCTGTCTGTCAAGATGGCTTGGGAAAGGAGCCAGAACCCTGGTGTTCAAGGTCCCCCAGGCCTCCCAGAGGATCCCCTTAAATATACAGATCCTGACGAGATCTGGCACCTGCCCAGGATGGTTGCCAAGAAAACAGCCTACAGTACTCTTAGACGGTGGCTGAGCATTGCAACGCTGGTCATCAATGGAGGCTGCTTGGAGGTGGCACCCTGTGCGAGTGGAGTCTGCATTGCTGCCTCTGCCAGTCGGCAGAACCAGCTCCAGCAATTCCAGGAGACGCAGCCCCTCACCAAGAAAGGGAAGCAGGCACAGGACAAGGGTAGGTCCCAGAGATGATCCAACTGCTGGGCACCTGCGAAAGGTTGGAGGTCTCCTTGAATGGGTGCCAGAAAGTCTAGATTTGAATCAGCCTCTTGGTTGCTGCAGATCCTGCCTTGATTCCTCTGGTCTCTTATGAAATCCTGGGGTTTCCTGTCTGGGAAAGAGCTGGACACACCAGGAAGACAACCTTTCTCAAGGCTTTCCCTCTCCGTGTTGGCTCTTCTGGTGGAACAGGCAGCTAGCAAAAACAGGGATAAAAGGGTGAAGGAGGCCCTCCAATGTGGGGAGAAGGTCACTGGGAAGGCCGAGAAGGCTGGGGTTTCAGGTCCCTTCTCATGGTACTCAATACCTAGTTACTAGTTCACTACCAAACAGAAACCTCAGATCCATGCCGCATGGAAATGTTGGAGAGTGGGGCTCTGATTTTGGATCCTTACTTCAGAATTGGTCCCTGTGGGGTGTTGGTTTTGCATCAGAGCCTAAAAGTAAAGGAGGTCTGGATGGAGTCACAGTCGCGCCAGGTTCCCTCTGCTTGGTGGTTGAGATCATCCAAGCCAAACTGAGGCGTGCTGATTTGGCCTCTCATGAGGTCCCTGGCCCATCCTGGCCTTGGGGAGAAGCATTTCTGCACAGCAAAAAGCAAGTGGCTTTTTTCTCCTTGGCCTTCCCAAGCCTTAAACGCACAGAGAGCGGGCAGTTCGGACGTGATCAGCTGTCCCCACCTCCTCTCACCCAACCATTCAGTGATTGTCCCCTTGGATCACTGTCCACAGAAGTACTAGAGCTACTTTTCAATGCTGCCTGCTGCTCCCTCGAGCCTGACCCCACCTGTCCTCCAGCATTTGGGGGGAAAAAGGTGTCGCATTGCCTTCAGCCTGCCCATGTTCCCCATGTAGAGTCCTGCCACATGGCTATGCTCCCGCAGGTGATGGGGGAGGAAGGAGAAGCTGGGAAGATGTGTATGAGGAGGGCAGGGAGCTTCCAGTGTCAGGCACAGTCAGAGCCTGCTGCTGTATCCTCTCGACCGGGAGCCACAGCAGACATACAAGACCTTCTGCCTACTCTGAAGGGGCAGCAGGGGAAGGCAGTGCCCCTTTGCCTGGGCAGTGCCAGCCACCGAGATGGCCACCAAGGGACCTAATTAATAGCAACAACAGGAGGGAACCTTCCCTGCTAATAGCTGGGCTGAGACAACCAACTGGCTTCAGGAGAGCAGCCAGCTGAGGCTAACGAGCGAGCTGTCCACGCCTGGGTTGGAAGACGCAATTCAGCTGTGACAAGCTCCACAGCTTGCTCCCCTCACCGCCCCCCAGAGCCACTGCCTCCCCACGCCATCTGCGAAGCCTTCAATTGGGCTGTTGTGCCCCCCCCCCAGCTGCCCTGGCACACATGGCAATCGTCACCCTGATGCAGCCCTTCTCGGGCTCCCCAGCACCGCTCTGGGGAGCGCTCCCTTGGCAGGGTGAACAGGAGCTGCTGGTTAATTAGCCTCCCCTTAGCAGAGAGCCTCTGCTCAGGCACCGCAGTAACACACAGCTCTTGCCTTTTAACTACCTGCAAGCAATCATTCAGCCACCAATAAAAAAGAGAAGAACAAGCCCCTCTCTGCGTTGTTAGCAATAATTTCCCTGGCAGTTAAAGCTTGCTCCTTCATTCTCATTTTTCATGAGCAGTAGATCTGCATCTACCCGAGACAGCGGGGAAGGACGGTCTGCTGCTGTAATGCCAGGGGCCAACTGTGTGGGGGGACTGAGTCCAGCTCTGCCACCGACTCCATGTGACCCTTGGTAAGTCACTTAGTCCCCCCAGATTTTTTGAAAGGGATGTAAGTGTCTAAATCCCTTAGAGCAAGAGTCAGCCACCTTTAAGGAGCAGCTGGCTGAATAAGCCAGCCCTGCTTTGGGCCAAGGGCTGCTATTTGCCTTCTGTACCTGCTATTGCAGCTGTTGCCTGCCCCTCACCCCTTGCATCCAATTTCCATCCCCATCAACTCCCCCTGCTTCAGGACTGTTGCCTATACCCCAGCTCCACGAGCCAGATGCAACCACTTGGTGAGCCGAATCTGGCCCACAGGCTGTAAGTTATTGATCCCTGCCTTAAATCAGGGCTGTATGTCCCTGGACATCTTAGTTCTGCCAGTAGAACGGGCTGAATTATCCTTCCTTTGTGTAGATTGTAAGCCTTTCCAGAACAAGCATTGTGTGTCCATAAGCACCCAGCATCAGGGCACCCTCATCTCTCAAATCAGGCTTTTGGCTGCCGTTGCAATAACACAATAGTGTCTGAGCACCCCTGAGAGCCAGTGCTCTAGCTTCAGGCCATACACCACCCCCCTCCAAGCACTGCGCTGTAGCGTGTTTGTGGAAAAAGAAGGATTGGGTAACCTGGGCTGGAAATGTTTATTAGTCGTTATGCGGATTGCGGTAGCACCAAGGTAGCTATTCACAGAGCAGGGCACTGCTGTGCAAACACAGAACAAAAAGACCACAGAGGGCTTGGATAAAAGCAGCTCTCCCTTTTGTTCTTTGCTCCAAATCTAGGCTGGGTATTGCAGCGGCCCGAGTACCACCACCCACGCCCACTCAGGCCAGAGGATGGTTCTCGGCTGGTCCCTAGGCAAACGTACACCTGGCAATGGCTATGACCATGTCCTCCCTCCACCCACTCCAGAGGGGGATAAAACAACTCCCAACAACGTTTCTGCAACACCAGTCTGCCGTACGCTTTCAGATCTACTGAACCATCCTCTCTCCTGCCCCTCAGGGATGTTTCTGGGCCCGTTCCTGCGCCTGCTTACATCTCTGTTCCAGTTTGTAAGCACTTGGAGATAGGAGCGCTTACACACGTAGCACAAGCCCTTAGTGGCCTTGAACTTCCCTGCTGGGCACCTCGCAGGCCAGGACAGCTGCAAGTATACAACACCCCCAGGGGCACCGACACTTATTTTGCACAGGCTCACATAAAATGGTGAATGAATATAGTTCTTGTTTTACTGCACAAGCCCACAGAGGCTCTGCCTGGGAAGGGCAGGGAGTGGGGGGGATGCAAGGCGCTGTACCAACACCTATTGAAAAGGGCATCTCTGCCCCAGAGAGCTTACCACGTGAGAAAAACAGCGACATGGCAACTGCTGGGAGTGTTAGTCTTGCCTGGATACTCCCCAAGGATCTGGGCATTTTCTTTTCTCGCTCCTTGCAAATCCCCTACATCCTTCAAGTCTCTCTGCTGATAGGCAGCCTAGCGTATGAGCCCTGAATAAACTGTCAGAGACTCCTTGGCTTAACAATATGCCAAGTGTAATTCTCAGTCATTATCCTCTCAGAAAATCTCCTTATTTTGAAGAGAGAAAGTTCCCTTCTCCCTCTCTGCCCCCTTTTATTTTCTTAATGATTTTCCAGGCCAGCCACACTATAAATAAAGCATAAGGCTGTAATTTCTGAAAAGACAGCTGTCAGTCATCACCCTGGGGCCCGGCCCCATCCAGCGCGCTCTTCAGTCAGAAGGCAGACAAGCTAACCTTTTTGCTGCTGCTTCTGATGGAAATGCTTCCTCCACCACCATGGAAACACCTCTTCCAGCTTAGGGCATACGTGACAGGTTTGGGGAGTTAAAACCAATGCAAAGCTGGGGGGAGGTGGCATCTCCAAGTGGGGGCTGCCAGCTGGGGGCATGATGCCTATGGGGGGCAGAACGGGAGAGACAGAGGGTGCTGTCAGCTGGGAGTGGGAGGACTGTGTAATGGTGAGGGTGGTAGCTGTAGGCATAGGTTCAAATCCCTGCCTCCACCACCCTGCGTGACCCACACATCTCTTTTCCTCCCTAACTGCCTGGTGCATTGCAATGTGTTTAGTAGAGGGGATCCTGGCAGTGCCATCTGATGTGGGGTGCTTTGCCAGAGCTGAGCAGGAGGAGGAGGACGGCAGCAGGTGCCGTAAGCGAGGGGCAAGGGGCATTGCAGCAGCTGGATAGAGGCAGGGCTACATCAGGCAAGCTGTGCCTCTGGAGGGATGCCTGTCCCCCAGCAGAGCTGTGTGTGTGGAGATGAGGCAAAGCAGATGAGAAACAAGCTGCATGACCACGGCAGCCCTCAGTGTCCTGGGTAATGCAAGCCCTAAGTTTGCCTCTGGTTTGCAAGCAGGGGCTAGAAGGATACGGTGCTGCTGATAGAAAGGAGCTGGCCCCTGGAGCCAGGAGTCCCAGAGGTCTGGGACTGAATTCCCCTCTTGTTGGCAGAAGCAGCTGGCAAGTATTATTTGAAAGAAAGGAAGAAACCTTCTTCCCAAGCACAGCCCCTTCCAACTAAGATGACTCAGTCTGGCAGGAGGGCTGCATGTGTGAGTGTAACCCACCCGTCGTGCTATGAGCGACCACTGCTCTGTGTCCCACTGGGCAAAGCCGCGATCCCCTCCTGTAACTAAGACCAATGCACAGCAAGGATGCAATGGCACTCAGGAGCCGGACCCACAAGCGGGGCGTCTGGGCATGACAGGACTATGCACAGTAAGACATAGCTTTTTTGAGCGTGGAAGTTGGGAGGCTGGGGTAGAGGGTGTCTCCCTCTAGTAGCTGCTCCGTGCAGAGGATAATAGTGTACTTGTGCTGCTGCTTGACAGGGCATGTCTACACTGCCTCTGTTCTGCATCCACGTGCAGTGCTATGGAGTGCATCCTGCCCACCAGCTCCATCCTCTGCCAAAACCCACCCGTGAGGCAATGCAGCGGCCTCAGGTTGGGGGTCTCAGGGCCACTTTGCGGCGACTCCGTTGCTTCATTTCTGGAAGTCGACATACACTGAGCAGGAGCGAGTTGTGGGAGACAGGGTTACATCTCACGGTGGTGGTGTTAGGCATGGTATGGAGTGGGGGTTGACGTGTCTGCAGTGTCACTTCTTCAGGTCTAGAACTGGAGGTCTGGGCTGACGGCTGTGACTGTATGTTCATCTGCCTGCCTGAAGACCCCTCAGGGATTTCAGGCATGAACAAAGCTAAGCCTCAGTGTGAACCTCAGCCAAGCCAGCTGTCTTTCAGTTGGCTACGATTTGTGCTGGGAAATAAGTTTAACAATGCCGTTTTTGCTCTATTTTTTTCCTTCAATGCAAACATCCTGTAAGGACCCAGGGTTTTTCTCCCAGCCCTCAAACCCTTCCTCGCCTCTCAGCCAACTCAGGCCAACTTCTCAGTTTGTGGGGTAGCTTCAGCACAAATGGTCCAGATGGGACCTCAACTGAAGCCAAGCATGGATCAAGTGTTACCTTTTGGTGCATCACTGTTTCCTCACCCACCAGCCTAGGAGGCATTGGAGCCAGCTGGTCAACCCCCCAGGCCGTAATAGGCCCAGATGGATATTGGGCCCCCATGAGTGTAGACCCAGAGAAGTCCATGGCGCTTTACCAACCTCCCACAGCGCAGGAGCTGGCTTATTGTGTCCTCTGCAGTGTGAATGCTGCTCCACTTGGCTCCTTGTAGTGCATCCCTCAGGCCATCTCTTTTCGGGGGCCGGCTGTAATCAGAGTGCAGCGAATGGGCTATTGTAGTCCAAGCAGGGAGCCGGGAACAATCCAGCTCAGATTGTCTCATTGTGAAGGGAAACAAGTGGGAGCAAGTGAGGGCACGGGCAGGGCCTGGGAGGCCCATCTGCTTTGGCTCCGGACCAGCTGGGTTTCCAGTCTCTGGTTCCAAGTGAGTGTGCAGAAGATGCCAAGCAACATGCAACTGGGGACAAGAAGGAGATTTGGTGGAATTTAGAGCAAAATGACAGTGCTGCAGCTCAGGACATTCTCCTCCAAGGGATGTTTAGCATCATTATCTCCCTTTGATAGAGGAAGGGAGCTCAGGTGAAGTGAAAACACTGAGGTCACCGAGGAAGTCAGTGGTAGAGCCAGGCATTGGACCCAGGAGTCCCAACTCTCCCGAGCCATCTCTAATGATTAGGCAGCGGTGTTGATTACTATGTCGTGTTGCAGGTCTAGGGAACGCACGCAGAGGAAAACTGCGTGACTGAGGTGGATGGATAATGCGATTAGCAAAGGATGGCACTAAAATCCTGGGCTCCCGCAGAGGCAGCGTAGCTTGTGCCAGCGGGATCTCGGAGCCCAGATACTGAATGAAACAAAGAAACCTCCCCATGTCATCTGCACTCTGAGCCAAGCCGCAGGGCAGACACCTCAAGAAATAGCAGCATGTATGAATTTAATGCCGGGGGAAGGGACTGGTTTGACAGCTCTGGAAACCGAAGACATTTCTTTATCCTATAGATAGGTACATCCCAGGCATTAACAAGGCCAGCTTCTCTCATCCTTCCCTGCCCAGATCGGTTAGGCCCAAGCAATTAGTGCAGGCCTGCCGTGGCTCTGTGACATAAGCTGGTATCTAACAACCAGAGTCTGGCTCTGTCTGGGTGGCTTCTTGGTCTCTGCTAACCCTTGCTGCCAGTGAAGGGCTTTTTCCTAGCATGCCTTTCTGGGGCTTCTCTCTACAGCCCACAACAGCTATTTTGCAAGCGGCTGTGATTTGCTGTACTCTCTGCTCTTCCCACCAGTCAATGCCCTGTGCTCCTGCTGCAGTTTCTCCTCCTCATTCTTGACCAGGTGGTGCTCGCAGGATCTATGGTGCCTCATTGAGGAATGAAGGCTCCCCAGGTGGCTGTTTTGGGTCCTGGGTGCCTGTCTAGTAGGAGACTCCCCATTTATAGGTTGCATGGGGTCCCCAAGAAGTTGGTGGGAGGACAAAGCAGGGTGTGGAAGGAGAAACCACTGAAGATGCAGGATGGGGAGAGGGCTCTCGATCCTCCAAAGAAAGAGGGTAGCAACAGATGCTCTGTGAGCAGTTATTCAGGGCTTAATACTCCAAGTGGCCAACCTCATGCTTAGGCTTGGAAGTGCTCACTCAGCCCATGCATAATCTGGAGATCATGCTGGTCCTGGGATGGGAGGGGAAGGAAGAGGCTGAGACTAGATGGGGGTGGGGAAAAAGGGGGTTTCTCTGTGATGCACAAAAGGAGAGGCTGAGCTGAGTGAGACTGGGAGCTCTTTGGGGCAGGGACTTTTCCTGGTTAGGTTCAAACAGCACCTTGACCACTGGCATCCTGGTCCATGAGAGAGACCATGAGGCACCGTATATGCTGGGGCAGGGAGGAGAAGCAAGGAGAGGCTGACTTCAAGCCATGTTCTGATCCATACGGAGCCGGCTTCTCCTCAGCCTGCCACTGCTTGATGCATCAACTTCACTAGCCGAGGCGCAGAGTGTATTGCAAGACGTTTCCTGGTTTCCTGCACATTCCTCAGTGTTGCTCAGCTGGCTCCAGGCCATTAATTTCCCTGGCTGGCCCTGTTCTTTGTTGCCCTTGGTGGGTCATCATCATTCATTTCTCAGACGGCTCACTAACAGCCCCCCTTCCTAGTCCCCCTTCTCGCACACATTTGTTACGGGGACCAGACACAGCGGGTAGCCCTCTCGGGGACTCCAGCTTACATCATTACTGTTTTAACACCCCTTTCTTAAAGCTTTCTTAAAGCCCCCTGCATGTGCCTTTTGGAGGTGACCCAGATAAAATTACTCCAAGCAGCTTGGATATTTTGTTCCCTGCCCTCAGCCTGAGAGGAGCAGCAAAGGTAAACAGGGAATTGGAAACATCTTCCAGAGCTGGATCAAGGTGCAGCCATGGTTGCAAGGAGCCCACAGGAAGGTAGTGGTTAAAGAACGATCTCTCTGTGACCTGCCACCGTCACGGCCGATGACAACTCAAGCCACCCGTCGTGAGGCTCCAACCCAGGAGGAGAAAAGGGCTCTGGATGTGTTTCACAAGTGTGTATCCAGAGTGGAGGCAGCTGCTGAACATAAGAGATTTGAGTGGGAGACTGGCAGTCAGTGCTCCTGGGCTCTGATACTGCCTCCCTGGGTAACCATGGGCCAGTCACTTATGGGATGATCACCTATGGTGATACAATAAGAGCAGCTGCACCGAGTCAGGCCTAAGATCCACACAAGTTAGTGACCTGTCTCTGACAGCAGCAAACAGCAGATGTGGGAAAGGAAGGGTCTATGAAACCGGGCATATGTAGAGCCATCTATGCCCTGGTTACCAGCAGTCCTAGGTGTTGGGTGCAGGCTCATGTCACACATAGTGAGAGAGAGGATCCCTGCCTCACAGAGCTCAGAGGCTAACTAGATGTGATGTGTAAAGGGTGGAAGGGGCAACAGTGGCGCAAAGGGAAAGTGACTTGGCTCAGATCCCACAGCAGAGCCAGGAACAGGCCCCAGCCTCAAGGCTGCTGTCAAGACACTGTATGGGAGCAATGCCATAAGGCAGCTGTGATGCCAGCTGGGCATTACCTGAGGGCAGCAGCATTCTGGCCATGCCTCCTCCTGGGCACATCCTCCATTCTCCCTGCCAGGCCAGGAGGAAATAGGAGGGGACAGAGCCCAGTTAGAGCAGCTTTCCTTTTCTGTGAGGAAGCCCAGAGTCTGGCTTTCTATACAGTAGCTCCAGTTGTGTAAGCTAGGGGCATTTGAGATGCTGCCACCATCAAGGATGGGTTTTGGCTAGGACCACTGCAGCTGAGCTGCGAGTGACAGACAGATTGGGGCCATCATAGCAGGCACTCCTCTCATCGCTGCCCTCTGGGTCTCTAAACCACTGATGATATCCTGCTTCCCAGCCTTCATCATGGGTAGCTTATGGCTCTCCAAGCCCACATCAATGCTGCCCTGGGGATAGAAAGGGGCAGAGAGACATCGTATAAAGAGAGGTCAAGGGAGATAGCAATAGATTGGGAGAGATAAAGACAAAGAAATTGTTCCTAAAACACTAGGGGAGAATGAGACCATACATCACCTGAATCGGCCAGGGACAGGCTATAAAACAAAAATAAGAAGGGATTATAATTTATGATGCACAGTAAAAATATCCCAGGAACTGGGTTATGAAGAAGAATTCATTCTCTCTCTGACTCTGTGTATCTTTAAAGATGATAAACTACATTATGACTCTTCCTTCTACCCACGGAGCTGGGAAATTCCTTCCCCTGTTGGCATGCTTTCTCTTTGTTCAGCCACTACATCTCCCACTCCCCAAATGCGATAGCAACACCCAGCCTTGACCTCCT
>NW_005842132.1:1581815-1595000 GCF_000455745.1 Alligator sinensis | reverse complement strand
CTGCTGAATCTCTGGGGCCTGGGACCTCCACCCGGGGTCTGGAGCTGCCCTATTGCCTGTGTGGTGCCTCTGTCCGGCCCAGTGCAACTATGCACACTCCTGCATGCACATGCACGTACACTTGGGTTCGAGCTTGCTGGCAAGGAGTGGCCAGACTCTCCAAGCAGGCTTTAGCCAAGCCTGGCATCACTAGTCTAAATTTTCACATATGACAGATTGTGGGCACCTGAAATGAGACACCTTCTTAAGGCTAGGTGCTCAGCCCTCGCTGAAACGTCAGCCCCTTTGGAGGTCTTTCCAGTCAGCTCCCCAAATCTCAGCCTACATGCCATGCACCTGTGGCTGAGACCCAAACTGGAACCCACTGGGGAATTTAGATGGTTGTACCAGCTGTGTTATCACAGTAGCTGGGCACCCCAGTCCACCCACCCCCAAGGGAAAGGGCAGGGGCTTGGATTCAGTATCTCATATAATGCCCATGGTGGAGCAGGGCCCACACTACCCACCCCCCCAGCCTCTTGTGCAGCTGAGCAGGGGGAGGGAATCGGTTCTCCCTGGCAGGGCCACTGCCTTCAGAAAAGCCCAGCTTTGGCTGAGCGACTGGGAACTGCGCCTTGCTCAGCCAACGTCCAATATAAACACAGGCTGGTTGTTCAGGAGGAGGAATTAAAGGAGAGCAAAACCCCAAACTTTATTTCGAATAGCCACCTCCCTGCTCCTTCTCCACAAAGTCAGCCTGCCAGGGTTTCCATCTTGATGGGCATCCTTGATGCCTCCAGGCACAGAATAAAAGGCTTAATTATCTGCTGACAGGCCAGGGGAGCTCTGCTGACAGCAGGGAGGTGGCTTCTGCCCAGATCTTAGGGAGGAGAAACTTCCTACAAAAGGAGCCATTTCTGTCGCATGTGCAGCTCCTCCAAAGGCTTCTTTAAAGCCTGTGCATCCAGGGCCCCCCCTGCCTTGGACCACTTCACCTCCAGGTATTTTATATTCCACTGAGGGTGCCGCCTTCGCAGCACATCTGCTCCAATTCCCCTGCTCGTCCGTCTTCCTTCCCTCTCATTATTTCCAAGCAGTGAGCAACACAGAATGGCTTATGCACGTTTATTGGCCTGCCGGAGCTGGAGGCTGCCAGCCTCTGCCGGTTATTTATAGTGCACATCCAAGTAGCCACGGTGCAAGGTGCAGGCTTGTTCATTGGAGCAGGGGTCAGGTCAGCCACACAAAGGAGCAGCGGCCTCAGGATCATCTCCAGCCCTCGCTGTTCTTCTCCAGCACAAAGTCCCCACGTTCAACACTGCAGGCTCATGCTCTTTTTGTCTGTCAGGGAGAAGGGGGCAGGTGTTTGGGGAGTGGGGAGGACAGTCTTGCTCATGCTCAGCACCGGATCGGGGTGTCGGAAATCTTGATGCAGTTCTTAGCTCTCCTGCATGACCTTGCATGAGTGTCTGTGGTGCCTCAGTTTTCCCAGCTGTAAAATGCAGTCAGAATCCTCCTTTGTCTGGCTCATCTGGCAGGGGAAATACCATGACCACGAAGGTGGCAGGGGGTAGTACCCTGACCAAGTAGGTGCCTTACAAATGGCTTTGTGCAGTGGAGGGTGCACCCTTCCCTGCTTGTGGACAGGACTCCCTAAGAGAGCCTCATAGTTAGCTTCCCACCCAACAGCTTCCAGTGGGAGGATCTCAGCTACATGCTGACTTTATAGAGATGGGAGACTCCTCCCTAGCTTGCTCCTGTGTCCATATGGCCAAGGGCAAGTGAAACTAGGGGGCATCTAAACCACAAGCCTTCAGGCTTGGGCTTGCACATAGGATGCCTGCCAAAGGATTTAGAAGCATCTGAAGCCCCAGGCTGGGGTGGAGGATGCTTGCTGGTAGCAGGGCCACATATGGTTCTTGAATGATTCAAATGGATTTGGACCTGATCTGGCTAATTTGACCTGGGAGACAAACATTTTTCGTTAATTTTTTTTTTTTTAATTCAGAGAGTAAACTCTTCGGGGCTGGGTATATCTCATGCTAGGTGTCTCAACGCCCTAGTACCATGGGACACTGACCTCCTGGCTCCAAATGTAAGTGGCACAGAGATTTGAACCTGACCCTACACAATGGGCCTCAGTGGGAGCTTTGCCATTGATTCCTGAGAGCAGTGACTTAGCACCAGGCTCCAAAGAGCTGGGCTAGGACTGAGGTAAAGGAGATGCTCAGGTGGTTTTACCCTAGTCCTGCTTTGTACATGTCATGCAGACCACAGTAGGGTTTGTGGGGAGCTGTTTGAGAAGCCCCAGGCATGATCAGAGGGAGATTGTTTAGCTCAGGACTGAGATCTCTCAGTAGAGCTGTGTGCAGGGAGCCAGGGACTGGAATAGCAGGGGGGGGCACAGCTCAGGATGGAGGTGAATTGGCAGGGCTGTGCAGGCGCTCAGGAAGCCCAAGGGGAAGGCACGGTTAAGGCAGCCCAGCAGAGCTGTAGGAAGGAGCCTTTGCATTGGGCCAGCCTGAGGCCACTCCTATTGATCTCTCATTTTAAGAAGCACTAAATCAAGCTAAAGATCCACCTGAGCTGAATAGCCCATCAGGCTGATCTACTTAGGGCATGCTGGTTTCTAGAGCCAGGAGCACACAAGGAAACAAGGTGCCTGGCATCACATCCACCTGCCTCTGACTCTCCTACTGAATGACCAGGTCCCCACTGCCAACTGGGAGCAGGCTGTGGCATGAAACCAGAGTGGGGCTCAAACTCCTGGATCAAATGGCCCCATTAGGTGCAGCATAAGGAAGTGAGACTCTTATGCTACAAGCTCCCTGCGGTAGCAGCTTTCTTTTTCTTCTGTTTGAACAGCACCAAGCCCAACAGTGCTGATCCATGACAGAGATCCCTAGGTGTTAACCTGTGCAAATAATAAAGCAGGTGCCATGCATTAGGACACAGCACCAGGGTTGGGTTTTGTTAACAACACCCTATTCCTCAGTAACACTCCCCACTTGCCCTATTGCAGAAGACAGTTTCCCAGAGTGCCTTCTCCTTTAAACTGCATAGAGCGAAGCGGCTCCAGCTCCTATTAGAGCTATTTTGTACCTGGCCATCCCTTCCTCCTTTCTAAGCTGGTGAGTACTTTGTGTTTTCTATTTCCTTGGTGCTGAGCAAATCATGTGTTCTTGCAGACATCCCACGTGAAACATCCCTCCCGCAGGTTTTCTCTGGGCTCATTGGGGGTGAGGTGTGGGTGGAGAGGCTGAGAGGGGACAGTTCAGAGTCTGTAGCACTTAAACTCTCCTGCACCATCAGTTGAATGCTGGATGGGATTTTTCAAAGGGCTGCACCCTGCTGGGTTTGAGTATACTGAGGAGCTCAGTTCCTACCCAGGCTGCTACATACGTGGGCATGATTTTTCAGGAGAGCCCTGTACACAAGCAGTGCCTGCCAGCATCATGGTGGGAGCTGATAAGGGGTTACTCCTTTCCAAAGGTCTGGCCCTAGAGGGACACACGGCCTCCTAGAAAATCCACTCCTGTTATTATGCTGTCAGGATCTGACCTGAAGCGAATAGAGGAATTAAATCCATCTGCTGTGCCTACATCCCCTTTCATCAGAAGCTCAGGGCCAGCGCAGAGGAGTGGGCCGGCAGTACTCTCATTCTCATTGAAGTCAGTGGGGGTTGAGTTTGGAGGCAAAGCTGAGCCCCTAGCAAGACCAGTCTGGAGGGCTCCCTGTCCTCTGCTTGTGCAGGACATGTGAGATCCTGAAGCCTGTAGGCTGCACCATGAGTCTGTGTCTGGTGGCCCTGCCTGTCCCACTGCATCCTGGCCTGTGGCCCATCAGGCATCTGCTTGTGTCTGGAAATTAAAACCCAAGAAGAAACCACAGCTCTGCCCCCTCTCCCCCGGAGCCCCATCTTTCACCAGGGATTCATATTAGAGATGAGATAATGAGCTCTCATGTTCTGGCTGGCAACAAGGCATTGCAAAGGTCATGCGCTGTCTAATGCCGAGCAGCTGAGCGGTGCCTCTGGGATGCTCCCGGATTGACTTACTGCAGTGCCTTGTTTGTCAGGATACCTGCAAATTTACCCGTGTTTTCCTAACCCGGCTGACAAGCCTTGGCTGCTTCTGACAAGCCCTAAAGATTTCATCAGCCTTTCTTTTCTCTCTCTGGGGAGCAGTTTGAATCCCCTGCCTCTGGCTTGTACATGAGCCTAGCCCCAGGCTTCATTGGCCCACAGTTAACTGAATTAGAGGGTCTTGCCACTCTACCTGCACCACAGCTGCTGGCCCAGAGGCTTGCAACAAGCCAGAGGAAGCTCACTTAGATCCAGATCCTGTTGCCCCTCTGCTAGGTCCCTCATGTTTTAGCCAGCTTGTTCTGAGCTGACTTCCTGCCATCGGTGGCACAGAGGGCATCAAACTAGTTGGGGGCTGGTGCATGGGCAAGCTACAGGCAGGGTGTGGGGAGAGGTATAGCCTGCAAACTAGCAGGATGGAGGGCTGATGGTCAATTTTGGGATGCAGCCTATTTGTCACCTTTCCTGATGCCAGGAGGGGACACCTGTTGACTCGGGTGGTAGGGCTGTTGTTTGTTCTGGTACCAAACTTTTTCCAGGCTCCCAGGCACATTGCAGAGCATGCTCCTTTAACTTAGCCTTGTTGTAGCTCATTTTCTCTGTCAAGTGACAGTACGTTGCGGTGAGTGAGGCTGTCGGGCGTTTCCGGGAGATGTAGTGCGCTGCGAGATTATTTTGTCAAGGGTGCCTTCCACGTTCTATTATTTCGGTTATTACCCTGTCAGTTCTGCAGCTCGCGGCTCACTTTGTCTTCTGTTACCATTGCTCACTCTGTTCCTTTTGACTCTACCCCGTTGGCATCAGAGATGCTTAAAGGCTGAATACAAAGCAAGGATGTGTGTGAAGTCAGTCGGATATGCACCAGTGGGCTGCGTGTCGCATCATTTTGCATGCACACGCTTGCCCATGATCAGTGCACCTGTTCATATGTGCCATC
Organism: Alligator sinensis; assembly: GCF_000455745.1. NCBI lineage: Eukaryota > Metazoa > Chordata > Crocodylia > Alligatoridae > Alligator > Alligator sinensis. Next base: position 1,590,000 of record NW_005842132.1, on the reverse strand, counting down.
GCGTTTGGTGTACGCACACTTGTGTGCCCTTGTGTTCAGAGAGATGTCCTTGCAGATTGTGCATGTGTGTGTGTACAGGCACTGGCTGCCATCAAATTGCGCACTGCCGTGTGCATTTGCATCCATATGAAACAGCTAATTTGAGCAAATACTGACTGGAATTAAGGACCCACATGGCGGGATTCCTTCCACTCATCAGTTGCACCCATCAGGATTGGTAATGTTTCCCAGCTGCTTTGCAGAGATGTAAAATGACCCTCTGAGACAATGCCAGGCAGGGGAGAATTGGGCCCTAATTAGCCTTGTTATTGCTGCTCTGACCAGGCACAATTATTAACACATCTTATCAAGGGGCACCAGAGTTTCCTTGTGTGCTAGGGTTGCTTTGAGGCAAAGTGGATCCTTGATGTTCTGTGGTTTGCATGATGCACCATGGGTTTTCCTTTAGCTAATAGCAAAGGAAGAAAGCGGAGGAAGCAGGAGACTTGTAGTGGAAATGAAGTAGAAGCATGAAGGGGAAGGACAAGCGGAGGACCTGTGGGGTGATGAGCATCATGGCAGGTGCACTCAAGTGACCAAAATGACTCGGAGGCCAAAAGAGGTTGTGCCGTAACCAGCACGCACAATCACTGTAAAACAAGTACTTGCAACACAAGCCAGCAGGAGGGTCTCCAAACCTCTCCCTTCCACCCACTGGTTTTTGCCTTTGGCTGGGTGACACCAGGACTTGGGTCTTCACCTGCAGTTTAAAGGTGGGTGTGAAATCCCAGAGGTGGATGCCAAAGCTACCCTTTTGAATGCCTCTGTGTACATCGGATTTTCCTGTAAGTGCAAGAAATGACCTAGTCCCTGGCCAGAATGATCTAGCTGGGGATGGTCCTGCTTTGAGCAGGGGGCTGGACTAGATGTGACCTCCTGAGGTCCCTTCCAACCCTCATTTTCTATGAGTCTAACAGTGCAATGAGGAGTCCCTAAAATGTGCCCTTCTCAATGTAGTAGCAGTTTATTTTTCAAAGCTGGTTTTAAAGCAATCTATGCAGCACTTTCCCTAGTGTAACCCTCCCCAAAGTTGTCCTTCTTGGTAGATTTTAATAGAATTGTACTGGCCTTTTATCCCCTCACCCGGGTTATTTCAGAAAGTGGCTGGAGTGTGACACCAAGACTGGCAGCTGCAAACCCTGGGCCATGCATGTCCCTAAAGCCCCTTCACTGAAGTTGTGCCCAATGTGATGCAGCTGCTTATTGCTTATAGCCATACACCTGTGTGGAGAGGCTCTGACCCACAGACTGGGCAGTGAAATGGGTCAATAATTGAATAAGAAAGCTCCAGTAGAGTAGGCTGGTGCAGGGACTGGTGTTGATTATCCTTCTGAATAGCAACAGGATTGGCATGGTATTAAAGGCACTGTATATTGATCTTAGGTGCTACCTTTCAGCGAGTCCCAAAATCCAAGTCCTGAACATGCCTTTATCAAGCCCCCTGGCAATGTTTATCGCAAGTGTCAGGTGTTAAATCCTCCATCCTGACCACTGGTATTTGAATTCTCCTTGCTGGTCGAGTCAGATATGGTGTTCTTTACTAATCCAAACCATTGCACAGCCTTTGCCCTTAAACTACTGCTTTTATTCCATCCAAGAAGTGGCTGCAAGTGAAGGTAACCTGACTTGTACAGAGCCCATGCTTGAGACTGTTAACCGGCAATCAACTCAGCACATGCACTTAGATGCTGCAAGGCATTCGGCACCCTCTAGCTGAATTCCCATGAAGCCACCCTCCTCCGCCAGCTCTTCTGGAACAAGTATCCTAGAGCCTGCTTGTGCTGCCAACAAAAGAACCAGCGGGTTTTTTTGGGTTTTTTTGTTTTGTTTTTTTTTCAGACGGGATACAAACATCCCATGAACAATAAACCACCTTCAGTCTTCCCCCCCCCCCAAGGAAATGCGTTACACACAGAAGAACCTGGTGTCTTCCTGAAATGAGCTGTTCAAGAGATCCAGCTAACAGGTGTTCCTTGAAAAAGGCCTCCTAAGCTTTTGGAAACAAGGGGACCGGGAGCATTTGACTTTAATCATACAGCGAAAGCATATTCATTTTCACAGCAGGATGGCAGGCTGCCTGGGCCAAAAAAACAAAGTACCGCAGGGAGGCGTGTGTTTTCACAGGCGCGGTTACAGCAGGACCAAATAAAAAGCCAAATCTCAGCCTTTCTCTGCTTGTAATTTCTTAATCTAGTTTGGAATATTTTATTACTCCTGGCTCTCGCCTGCTTTTGTTGAGTTCAGTGCCTGGTGCTCTTTCCCCCTCCCTCGTCCCAATTAAATTATACACTCAAATCTATTGCTTTAGCCAGCGGTGAGTCCACCTTCTGCTGTGTGATTTCCCCCAGTGCTGCCCCAGAGGCGTGGGTCTTTGCGAGGCAGGCCTCTGCAATCTGCCATGTTGCAGTGGTTTAGGGCCTGCAGCCCCAGAACATCACTCCAGACACTGGGGTTGCACCCCCCCCCCAGCTCTGCTACTGACCTGCTGGGTAACCGAGGGCAAGTCTCCTCCCTTGTCTCAGCCTCTAGCTCCCCTCTGTCCTCTTGCCTCCTCTGCTGGGGGTATATCAGCTGGTCTCTTGCCCAGTGTGCATGTGTACAGTGCCCAGTGCAGTGGGGCTCTGATTCTGGCTGGGGTTTGTAGGTACTGCTGTAATAGAAGCAGCCCACTGGCAACGACATCTCCTCCTGTATCCTTTGTGATTACAGCTCCCTCCATCTAGGGCCGGGGTGGCCAACCTGCATGCCACAAATGTCGCAGGTAGCTTGTGTGTGTGACATGGTAGATGGGACAGGACAGGCAGCAGAGCAGGCTGGGGGCCCAGGGCAGGAAGCGGAGCAGCAGAGTGGGCAGGGGAAGGGGATTGGGGTAGCACTTGGGAGTGGGGTGCAGGGCTAATTTGTGGCACTCCTGCCCCCCCCCCCAAAAAAAATTGATCCCCATTGCTCTAGGGGCTAGGCGGATACAAATGAAGAAGCCCCTGGGGGTTCAAGCCCTAGGATATTATATGGTAGTACAGGATCAGTAGATGAGGGTGGAATGGTGCCATGTGTCCTTGCCATGCCTGATGCAAGCCTTCTCTCCCTGACCGTGCTATGCCAAGTAGCACAGGCACCATTGCAGGGGATGTTCCCTGCATTGAGGAATTATCTGCTGCCCATTGGACTTCGCACTGCCTCTGTGGTACAAGGGGGCCTGAGAATACGCTCCCTCGTACATGGTTCTCCAATCGCCAATCATCCCCATTTGCACATAGCATAAGTGCGTTGCACCAGAGGCATCCCACTGCACGCATCTTCTCGGCTGGGGGGATTTTCTAGCATCACTGGCCTATCGATTCCTTCACCCTGTCAATGACACTAATGCTGAAAACAAATGACTGTGCTGTGATCCGAGATGTATTCCTTGATCGAGGCTCTGAGATCTTTGCAGGGTTTTAATGAGGATTAATCCCCCAATCAACGGCAGGGTGCTTGGCATAGGTACAAAGTCACCATGCTGGCTCCCGGCACATGTAGCAGCAATTATCAAAAATCATATTGCACTGGGAGAAAAATGTAAAGCGGTAAGTGATGCTCCAGAAGAATTTCAATGCGACACTCTCTGATGCTGGCTGCCCACGGTTACCCATCAGGACAGCGGATATGAATGAGACCCAATACAAGAGACACAATCTGAACCCTACTTTGGGGGCTCACACACTGCAGGTACTTTCCATTGATTCCCCACCCAAAGGTCACTGTCACTGGTAAATATGTCATTATCCTGCCAATTAAAAGAAACAAAATAAAATCAGAGGCCTGCCCAGGCCAGGAGTTTACCCCCACTCACAGCATAGCTGCACCATGCAACCTTTAGCACATACAGCCAGAGCTATCCCATGTCCCACTAGCGCTTTCTCCTTCTTGAAACCAAGATGAGCAAACAGCTGCTTTATCCGTCCGCCCCAGGGGCAGCTCGATGCCTCTGCGATGGTGGCTGTAATTGGGGCAAATCCTCAGCCTGGCAGAAGCTGAACGCTGTTGGAAGAGGCCCAATTCAAAGCATCTTTGGCTAGGAACTACCCTCCCAATCCAGGTAAATGGAGCGCTTAGCAAGTGTGTCAGGCATATAAGCACAGCATGCAAACATCCCAAATACTGGGCCATCTCCTCCCAGCCCTTTGCCCCCTAAGGGCCCAGCTGAGACCAGCAAAGCCATTCAGATGTGTACTTCCCCCTTGGCTTCTCCGTTCCAGCTCCTTTTCTTGCTCTCCTCCTTTGTTTATTTGTTTGGTGATGTATCTATTGATTCATTGATCGCAGCCAGCTGCACTTCAGCCTGGGTCCCGCTGGCTCTGCTTGGCTTGGACTGCAAAGACAAAGGCAGCTATAAGCAAGCCGAGGCCTCACCCGCTGTCCAAGGAGGTTGGCTTAATAGGATGCACAAATTAAGTTCTGCACGGCTGAATGCAAGGGGTGGGGGGCAGCTGCAGGGTGTGTAAACGATGGTCCACCAGCCCTTGGATTGATCTCCTTCCCATCTCCATTAGGACCTCAAGATCTGCATTCATCACTGCAAAGACACAAATCCTCCACTGGTTGCAGAGAGCCCTGTGGTTCCTTGGGAGGCAAAAAGCAGGAGCTGGAGTAGGTGGGGGTAAAGCGCATGGCTTCAGGAGGGATCCCCGAATGCTGGCATGTGGGGAAGAGGCAATGGGGGAGGAATAGGGGCAGATGAATATATCTCCTGGTGGATTTATTGTTTGCCTTTCCTGGTTTGTTTGTATTACTGCCACTGCTGGCAGCCCCGCATGAGGCTAGATTAGCACTGTGCTAGGTGCTGTACCAATATGATCAATCAAAAGAGTGAGCAAAGGGTAGGAGGGAGGGGAGGTGGCGAAAGGAAGTGATTTGTCTAAGACTGCACGACAGGCCCGTGGCAGAATCAGGGGTAGGATCCAGATGTTGCCTGAGGCCTAGATCAGAGCCCGGCCGACCAGACAGCACTGCCTGGTCCTAAGCTCCTCTGGGGACGGCCCTGCTTTCTGGTGGTGTCTGTACAGCCCTGTGCCTTACTGAGGCAGGGGAATGCATCAGTACCATCATGGTGCTGGCATCTGAACTCAGGGTCCCCTGAGGGAGAAAGTGTTTCACGCTGTGCTTTCCCTTCCCTGCTCCCAACAAGCCCAGTCCTGCCTCCCGCAAAGGGAAAGAAGACACTGCAGAGCCCAGGAGCCCCGAGCCTGACAGCGGGCCCTGTTACAAATCTCTACCTATCAGGCAGCCAGCCTTGATTGTGCTCGTATGCCCCATCTAGTCTCCCCTGCTCTTCCACAGCTTAACTCCTATTATCCAATCCCTCTCTCCCTTCCCAGAGCCCCACCTCACCCTCTTCCCCTCTTCTTTGGCAGCAAGGCGCTGCTCCCTTCCCGCTCGTGCATTTAGGGCCGTATTCTATCCGCAGCAGGCCTTGGGGGTGATTTAATAGAGATGAGGCTGCATTTGCATAGAAGTTATTAAGAAGTTGCCTGAGCCTATTCATCTTTGCAAACCTCAGCCATCCGCGGCCTGTTTGTCAACTGACACTGTCATAACTCTCGGAGCCCATTTCCAATCTCCAAACTGGTTCTCAGACACAATATTGAGCACCTATAAAATCCGGCTTGTGAAATTTAAAGACCTGGAGCTATTACAGAAGCCAGGGTGGTGGGGGGAAATATATAGCAACAGCTGCCCGGAGGTTGTTTTTTGGGATGTGTAGTGCAGATGCTGGCATTTGGAGGATAAAGATGCGCCCCCTCCCACAATGCTGTGTCATCTCCTTGCTTGCAGCTAAATGCAAACAGGTGCAGGGAGAGAGATATGAATGGTATTTTCAGTCCTCAAGGCAAGTCCTGGGTGGGGCTGTGCTCACAGAAAATATTGTAGGGTGTGCGTGTGTTGGTTTTGCTAGGGAGCTGCAGTAATAGTGGGAAAGGATGGCCAAACAGCAAATGAAGCTTATTTGGATTCCAAAAACAATGCTGGTCTCTGTGCCCTGACCGCCAGCCCCACTGGATTCAGTGCAGTGTTTGACCCCCTTGCTAGCAGTACTCACAGGGCTCGAATGCAATTCCAGTTTAAATAGCCAGAGGCTATTCTCCACCAAGGTGTTACAAGACCCTTTTAAGAGTGCCATATGATATTAGCACTGTTGGGTGTGCAAACACTGCCACGTGATTCACAAGATAAGCCCAGAGATTTTTCAATAGGAATCCAAGGTGTTGAAAAATGTGTCGCCCTGTTATGGATTTGATGAGCTCCTTGTAACAGAGGAATAGCTTTGTTATTTTTCTGTGGTCAAGAAACAAGTGAAAGCAAAGAGTTGGCATTTTGTTTTGAGGGAAGTCTTGGTTCTCTCACGCGGACCAGGGGAGAAGGCCCACTCTGCCACAACGGGTTTACAACCCTTATTCCTCATGGGGTTTTTTAGATCCTGTCTGTTAGGAGGACACCCCTTTTTAATCCAACCCCCTGCATATAACCGCAGGCGAACAGCCCATCCAAAGCTGTGGGCATCTTATTTTGTCTGATGGTACATCTGACATTTGGCCAGAACATCGAACGATGAATTTTCCCAAGAACCCGAGCGAGGCTTGAATCCATTCTCCACTGAGATCTCATTCCTGTAGAGACTTTCAAGCTAGCTCTGTTTGCTGCCTTATTTAAAAGCTTCACTTGTGTAGAGGGAGGTGCGTTAACGGGTGGTTGTTAGAAGCAAAACATGGAAGTGTCAGGGTTGGGGGGTGGGGATGGGGGGAAGGGGTGAGCAACATAGCTACAAGGTAGATTTTGGCAAAAAGAATTGAATTTCAAAATTAGAAAAAGAATCTGGGAACTTGGACACAATTTTCTCTGACACTTGCTTTGCTTTTGAAGCTGTCTACAAATCTGGTTGGATTTTGAGGGGGATAAATAAGGGAAAATTTGAACAAAATTTTGAGTTGAGCTTATAATAAAAGTACTACGTTGGGCCTCTCAGGAGACCCAGTTCACCACTCGGGTCTACTGTCAATTCTCTGCGTTATCTTTACGAAGTCACTCACTCTCTGTGCCTCGGTTTCCCTACTGAGAAATGCCTGTGAGGGGCTTTCCTTTCTCCCACCCACCCATCTGTTGCACCCATTTAGACAGAAAGTTCCTGGAGATGGGGACTGTCTCATTATGTGCATGTACATCATACAGCACTTAGTACAACAGAGCCTCTGTCTTGATGGCAACCTCTTGGAGCTTTTGTAATGCAAACAATGATAAGGCAGTAGGTGGATGAGAGAAATGAAACTGAGCTCCAAATAGTCAGTGAAATGCCAGTGGGTGGTAGAAGGGGATATGGCGAATGTTCTCAATTTCCCCTCTGCAAATAAAGGACAAAACCTGGTGTTTCTACACATAATTAAAACTGTGTGTGTTTATTTCTGGGGGAATTCAAAGACTAAAATGAGACCAAAGCTATCAAGGACTTTTGACAGTCAAGATGGGTCCCTTAGTGTCACATGATGACTTCTTACTTTTTCTTCCAGCTTTCAACCATTGATTGAATTCTTTTTATTCTTTTTACTCTAAACAAATAAATATATAAATAAAAGCAATTGGGGAGAGAGGGGAAATACCCAGCCTTAGCTGGAAGCTAATCCTGGAGTGAAAGGTAGAGTAGGTGTTGGCAGCAACAGTAGTGATTAAAGAGGCAATGAATAAGAAATGGAGGTAGTGAATAGATGGCAAGATAAATGATATATGGAGAATATGCTTCTACTGTAGTTAGAAACTTCACTGGGATAAATCAGATTTAAAGGGACGCTGTCAAGATAAAAATCATATATTCAGAGAAAAAAAACCCTTACTGGCGGTGGTGACAGTACCTGAGATTGTGATGTGGGAAAATAATTTTAAATGCTCCACTGCTTTTCCCTTGTCACGCTTCTCAGTTAGTTTTTGTGGTTTACTGAGATAAAAAGATCCTGATGATAAGTCATCAGTGGGATTTGAACCAAGACTTCTCTGAACAATGAGCAGCCCCCACATGAGCCGATGGAGTCGCTCCTTGTGCTGGCAGCAGGAGGAGGCAGGAGCTATACCATGAGGATGGTTTCATCCCAGGTGTTTTTATGTGCCTGGCAGGGGAGAT
>NW_005842132.1:1555470-1581805 GCF_000455745.1 Alligator sinensis | reverse complement strand
GCTCTTCCTGGCCTTGAATGACATGGTGTAGTGGAGAATGGAGACCTGTCTCTCGCAGGGGTACCCACCCTCAGTGCAGTGGTCTACTATAGCCTCCCAATGGGAGGATCTTGGCTACACAATTTATGGCGATGGGGGATTGCTCTCGGGCTCTCCCTATAACTTACTCCTTTGGCCTTTTGGCCTGGGGCAAGTAAGACTAGGAGGCTTCTGAGCCCCAAGGCCTCCAGTCCTGGGGCCTGCACATAGGATGCCTGCCATGGATTTGGGAGTATCTGAAGCCCCAGGCCGAAGGAGTCTGGGAGGTAGGGTCCTTGCTGGTGGTAGGGCCGCACAGACCTGAATGCCTGAGCTCTGCTCAGTCAACAGAATTCAGACCTGATTTGGCCTGAGACACGCAATTAAAAACAAAAAAAATTTGGAGGCTGTTATGTTTTATTGGATCAGCATCTAGAGGTAAAGTGCAACATGCAGGGTGTTACTTTAGGTTACACCAAGAGGTTTTCTATGGATTACACCAAGATCCCGTCTGTGTGTGCAGATCCTGTGACTGTGCGTAGCCCCTTGGCAATTGCACAGGCAAATAACCTCTAACTGAACATTCACACTTTGCTTTACTACATTTAAACACAAGTGGGGAAATTGCACATATGCAATTGTTTGTGTGCAGTGTTTGAGCCCAGTTAAGTTCAGCTTCCTCCATCTGGCAAGCTGGGAACCTTTTGATATCCTACGCACCTGTTTGTTTGTGGGTGGCTTAGAGGCTGGGATCTGTGTTTGAGGCTTTTTTTTCACCAGGAGGCTGAATGGCTAGAAAGGGCCAGTATCCCATCCAGCCTGACCTCCTGTTCAGTACAGGCCAGAGAATCACCTACAGTGGCCCCTGCATTGAACCTTATGTCTGGCATTTGAACTAGAACGCATCTCCTTTTCAAGTGATGGTGGATTTACTGCCTCCCTGGGGAAGCTGTTCCAGCGGTTAATTACCCTTGCTGTTGAAAATTTGTGTCTTTACTTCCAATTTGAACTTGGCTGACTTCAACTTCCACCCATTACATCTCATTATGCTTTTGTCTGCCAGATTAAAGAGCCCACTAGAATCAGATTTCCTCTCCCTGGGCAGGTAATTATAGGCTGTGATCAAGTTGCCTCCTAACCTTCTCTTTGATGAGGTATGGGCCCTGCTAAAGCCAGTTTCCAATCTTCATTTACAAAATATTATGCTTGCTTTTATTTTTATTTTTTAACCAGCCATATACAAGTGGGTTGCTGGTAGGGGTGAACAGAAAGGAGCAATTCTGTACTGGGCGTTTCCAACTGGAGTTTCATTCGACAGGGAACAGAAATGAGAGCTTTGAATTTTTTTGCAAAAAATAAAAATAAAAAAAATACTGGAGGGCGTGACTAGCCCATGCCTTCCCTCCTTCTCCCCTGCCTCGCCTCTCCAGATTAGCCAAGAGCCTTGCACTTATGACACTTGTCTTGGATGTGGGTGGCACAGGTTCAGATCCCTACTCTGAACTGGGCAGGTTTTGTGCTCCAACCATTAAGCTATTGGCTATTTCAGGGTGGCTCCGTCCCTTCCATCAGATGGAAACAGGCACGCCCAAAGCCCACTCCCTTGTTTCCAGCTGCAGTCTGCAGATTTGTTTCCCAGGCTGATATTTTGCAAGCAAATCCTGCCTGCCTATGGACATGCCTTGCTCCTGAAACACGCCTGTATGTCTCCGGTTTCAAAAGTTGACATTTCCTGGCACATTGCTTGCAGCAAGCTGAGCTCAAAATGAGATTTTGATGCCCAGATGACTGGAATGGTGTGTGTGTGGTGTTTTTTTTTATTACTTTTTTTTTTTTTTTAACTTGTACAGCAATACCATAAGTTCCCATGGCAATGAAGGAAATCTCACTCTTACATGCACACCCGCATACACATACCATATTTAAGCCTAGAAAGCTTGGATAAATTCCAAGAGTGAAAGCCATGGCGCTTGTCAGGTTTTACAGCAACTATGCAAACATTAGACTGGGCCATTTTGGGGCTGTAAGTGGATGGGTACAGATAAAGGAAGGCAGGGATTAATTTTGCATGTTCCTCCTGTCTTCATAACAGTGTCCGGGGGACAAATGGTGACGTTCTCACTCTTGGAAGCATCTAGGAGACTCGGCTTTTCCAGTTCTGACCCAGTATCATTGCGAATCTGCATAGAATTTATAGCTCTAGGGCAGGGGCGGGCAATTATTTTGGGCGAAAGGCCGCTTACTGAGTTTTGGCAGGCCATCAAGGGCTGCATGACAGGAAACCAGAAGCAGATAAATAATAATTTTCTAATTTTTTTTTACAGGCCCCATGGGCCGCATAGAATAGCCTGGCGGGCTGCATTTTGCCCACCCCCACTCTAGGGAGACCTGCCAGACCTGACCTTTTACACTTTTCTTTCCCCCCCTTCCTCCTCTCCCCTTCTTTTCTCCCCTTCGTCTTCCTAATTTCCAGCTCTACTTTTTTTTACAGGCAGCCTCTTTTCTACCGGGCAAACTACTACAGTAGTCGCCCTTACTTACCTTTGCCTTTTTCCCCCACTCTTTTCTCCCCTCCTTCCCTTCTCTCCCTTTTTGTTTTCCTACTAATTTCCACTTATCTACGTTTTCGCTGACCTCCTGTCACACTTCTAGCTTCTCTCATCCCTTGGAGATCTCAGACCAGCAGACTCCCTGAGCCTGAAGAAGGGTGACTGCGCCCGAAGGCTTGCAAAGAATTTTTCCAACTATTCAGTTGGTCTAATAAAAGAGATCACATCTACCCAAAGAACCTGGCCTGCCTAGCACTAGGGGCTTGTTTGAGGCCCATTTATTTCCATTATCATCCTACAAGAAAACTTATCAGCCTCCATAGTGAATGCATGGTCTCAGCTGCCTCCCTGCTTTCAGATACCAGGCCTCTTCCTCTCTTCCCCAGATGGGGATCTCCTGGAGTGAACCCCCCCACCCAATGCTGCAAGGAAGCAGCACGGGGAACACCTACATGTGTGGTGTATAGTGCCGTAGATAGGTCTGCGGTGACACGTACCGCACATCTGCACTCATCGGGATGTGGCCTAGGATGGGTGTCACCATCTTTCTGAGGCTGGAAGGCTTCCAGGTAATAATAGAAACTGGCTCAACACCAGGCCTTGGTTGTTGAAGTTGTTGAGTTTCATCACCTCTGAACACACTTCAGTCCCATTGACTGACTTGAAGGTGGTGCGGGACCTCCTGGGAGGCACTCTGCACCAAAGATTGAGCCCTGCCTTCCCATAAGACCAGACGCTTGCTGACACTCTCTCCCCATGACATCTGAGCCAGTGTTTGCCTACTTCTTGCCAACGTTGGCTATCCTGGTTGCAGGGGACTTGGAAAGATGCCTGATCAGAAAGAGCATGAGCTTTCAAACCATCTCAATCACATGAAGATTTTGTTCCCATTGGTGGGGCTTGCAATACTTCCTTAAAGGGATTCAGTCGCTATATTTTAAACCAGCTAGCCTGAAACCCATGACAGCAGAAATCAAACCTTAATGGCACTCGAAATATATGGCTGATTGTTAATTCTAATGCTGATTTCAGAGAAAACGTGGCCATCGGAATTGAGGTGGAAGATGAATTTCATTATTGAGTAAATAAAAATTAAATGACGGTGGTATAAATATACCTGCGCCTTAAACCCATGTGTCGGTAAATCAAGTCCAATTAGGGAAGCAAGGGGCTTTTATAAGAGCTTCATAAACATGGCAAATTTCGAAGACTTACACAGGATAAAAAATCCCCCAAGCCTCAATATCTCTCTAACTCCATGTGTTTACAACTGCTTAGCTCTCTGCACATAAAATAAAAGCACAGCCACAAATTAAGGCCGTTACTTTGCCGCCACCTTTCCCCGTTCCTAACAGAGAGCCATAAACTGTACTAAGTGGGGAAGGAGGCTGGACAAAGATACGTTGGAGGCAGCTGTTTGGTTTTCTGGAGGGGAATGAGCAGAGGGACCTTGCCTGCTTTCTTAGAGAAGAGGTGGTGGGGTCAGTGCAAAGAGAGGGGGGAGAGGGCTTTGCAATGGGCACTAATGGGTTCCCTGGCTGGCAGTTTCGAAAGAGGCCGAGGGATGAGTCCTGGTTTTAGGATCTGGAAAATAGCCCTCAGTGGAAGGGAAGCTGATACTTGGCAGCATGGTGCAGAGGGAGGGGTGTAAGGCAGTGAACAGCGAGTCGGGACACCTGGGGTCTCTTGCAGTTCTGCCACTGACCCACTCTGTGACCTCTGCCAAGTCACTTCCTGCCTGCTCCCTTGACCTCACGTTGTCTGTCTGGTCAGTCTGTTCAGAGGTTTGGGGCCTGGGCTGTGACAATAAATCCCTGATCTCTTTGCAGACCTAGAGGTGCTTCTGGATTATAACTAATTACCAATAAAAAATTGCACAATACTGGGGTGGTTAGGACCAGGCCTTGAGTGGAGCTCAGCACTTTGGATGCTGAGCCCTTTTGGAAAGCCAGCTCTGGCCAAGGTGCCAAAGTGGGGACTGAGCTCTTTTGAAAAGCCACTGGCAAGAGGTCAGACGCAATGATCCTTTGAGGTCCCTTCAGACCCTAGCGTCTATGAAATCGTAGCCCTGATGGTGGGTGCTGAAGGCTTTGAAAACATAGCCCAGAGCTCTCAAAAAACATGATGCTTAATCTATAGGGCTTTGTGAATCTGGCCTGTTTTATACCAGAAAAATCTATTGTAGAACAATAACTTGATAGTTGGGGGGAGGATCTGGCTTCAGGGAACCGTTGCCTGTAATTGTTACAAAACTTTAGAAAACAAGAAACAACTAAGTAGTAAAAAAAAAAAAAAAAAAGCAAAGATAATTAAGTACATAATTGTGCACACACAACTCCTTAATTAAGCTTTTCCTCTTTAAACCTGACAGAATCTGCTTACAAGGTGATAGCGCGAGGGGAGTCTGGCATATGGCAAACCATCTGCAGCCTGAATGCTCCATCTCTGGGGAAAAAAAGGGGGGGAAAATAAAAACAACTTTCCAGTCCGAAAAAGAGCAAGTTGCTTAAACGTAGCGGTGCAGCGATTTGTCTTCGTTCCTGGAACAAAAATGATTTGATGGAACATCAGCCAGATAAAAGAATGTCAGGAGAAGCAAAGCTGCACTTTATAATAATCTCGTAGACTCATCTTTGTCAGTGTTTGTACAGTGTCCAATACAGCAAACGCACTGAAAGCACCTAAGTAATCTGGTGACTGATAGCGACAGGGATGTGTGTCCTAGCTGTGCCAGGCTGGAACTGGGTTGCAGATAAGAGGGATAGAGCAGCCATCTCGTAACAGCAGGCTGGCACCCAGTAAAGGGTTTTGAGATGGAAGAAGGGCTGAGCCCTGGCAGGTCTGCTAGTGGGGATCTTCTGATGAGCTTACAGGGGTGTAGGTACTAACTATGTTGGTCTAAGGACACAGACGGGCAATGTTCTTTGGGTAAATCTGCCATCTTTTATTAGACCAACTCAAATAGTTGGAAATAGAGTTGGTGTAATAAAAGATAGCAGATTTACCCAAAGAACCGTGCCTGCCTTTTGATGCTCTTGGCACACCTGATAGCTGGGGCAAAGGTTTGTCAGTGCTGAAAGGCTTGTGCAAATTGGCCCTGGCTGTGGCTCAGGCCTGCTGCTGTTAACTGGTGCTCAACCTCTGGCCCGCAGGTTTTGGTTCAGTGGCAAAGAGTTTGGCCCAACCCATCTTCTGCTCTGCCTTGCTCTGTGCTGCTGATCCTCTCTGCAGCCCTCCCTGCTCTCCCCCTCCTGTGGCAGACCCTACACACCTCAAGGTGTGTATCTGGTAGTCGTGTTAGTCTGAGACGAAAAGAAATGCAAAGTGCAGGCGGGATTGGCCCCGATGATTTGTAAGGTCCCTTCCAGCCCCTAGCAACTATGAAACTGAAATATCCATAAAGTAATAGATTATGTTCAGCAGTGATACCTTTTATCTCTGAATTATTTTTTCTCTGAGTTCTAGAGTTTTGCATTTCTTTTTGTCTCGGACCAACACAGCCCTGAAACATGGAAGATGCCCAATTTGAGCCGATTTTGGATTTAAACTTCATTGCTGAACAACAAGAAGGAGATTTCTATACCTTTCTGCCGTCTGACACCACCGGGGAAGGAATCCTGCCTCATCTGCATATCAGAGAGCAACTCACAAAGACACTTCCACAGACCCAGAGGAACAGCCTGCCACTTTCAGCTTCCCCTGTGCAAAAATGAAGTTTGTTTTCTACCTATGGGGACTCTTTACCATCTTTCATTGTCCCTGAGCCTGAGGAAGGGTGCGTGTGCCTGAAAGTTTTCAGAAAAAGATACTTTTTATTAGACCAACTAATAAATCGCAAAAAATTATCACCTCTGAACCAAGAGTTCTGGAGTTTTGCATTTCTTTTTCTCAAGGTAAGCTTTCCTCCTCTCTCTCTTTCTCCTGCCTCTTTCCGCCCCCGCTCCACTGCTGCAGGGGACTGATGGCCCGCGGTGTAGCTGCGCCTCGAGCACCCAGCACGCTGCTCTAAAAGGCTGAGCCACCACCAAACTGATTCAGACTCGCTCTGCCGAATTGGTGCATGGCTATAATAGCATCCCGGAGAGCTGAGCGCATGGCGCTCAGACTTACTTTTCTTCTGTTTTAAGCGCGTGTAAGATGTAGACACGGTGGCTGGGTTTTCCAAGAGGAACTTAAAAGACTAATGTGCTTCGCTCCATTGAATTTCAGTGGGAAATGGGTGCCTATCTTGCAGAGAATGGGATTTTCAAGGGGCCTATTTTACCCTTGACCTCAATGGGAGCAGAGCTAGTCCAGCACATACATCTGTAATATGCAGCGATAGGAATTGTAACAGCCTCATTGTTCCTGTTCCTTCCCTGACCTTTGGGTGCTGCACCTACCTCCTGTCTCACACTTAGACTGCAGGTTGTTTGGGGCTAGGGTTGCTCTGTGGTTATAAATTATGAGAAGTGCCTTGGACGGTGGGGCCCAGGGGAGTGACTGCACTGTAAATAGGCAGAGCGAGGGGACAGGCACTCGAGAAATGAATGAGAACAAGAATCATTATGGCTTTGGCTGCCAGAGCGGTGCAGAGAATGAGAGCGCCTGTTATTAAGGTTGGGAAAACGACCATTTCTGTAACTTCTCTCTGTTCCAATTCAAAGCTTCAGAGCCTGGAAACGCTGCAAAAGGAAGGGGCGGCGGGGAACATGGAGAGGGAGGGTGGTGTCACAGTTCATAGACTTGGAGACCCTGGTTCAGTCCTGTGCTCTGCTACAGATTCCCTGTAAAGCTTAGGGCAAGGCACTAAGCTCCTCCGTGCCTCAGTTTCTCCTCCGTGCAATGGGGATCATAGCTCTGTTCTGCCTCCCAGGAGCACAATGAGGTTGAATCTTTAAAAGACTGTGAGGCTATGGTGATGTGGGTACCCTGAATGCCTTAGGTAGATAAAAAGCAATAAATTGTAGACCTGGGGTGGCCTTGCTAGGACCACTAAAAAGTACAGCAGTGCAATGACTGAGGAAGGGCTCAGCAGAGGGGCATAGAACAACTCCAGCACAGGCTTGTAAAGCGAAGCTAATTGTCAGTTCCATGTGACCCTATAGGCATAGATAGTCTCCCCAGGCTCCTAAAACAAGCAGGGCCGAGCTGCCTCTGCAGGATACCACGCCGCTTGCCACCCCCCCCAACATAGCCAGCTGGAGTACTTGAGCGCATCTGACCTGGACCATCTTTGCCCAGCCTCCACAGCCCACTACTGAGATCGCTTTGCATTGTCCAGCTGGAGCTCTTGAGTTGGATGTCAGCAAGAAAAGCTTCGGAGCATCCTGTAATAAGCCAGCAGCCGTTCGGAGTTGTAATTAACATAGAGCAGCAGCAGCAGCGTATGCAGCACAGCAGCCCACACCTGGACCTGGTACCCAATAGCAAGGGCTGTGAGCCCTTACATCACTGAAGGAGCATGTCAGAATGCTCCAGGGCCACTTAGGTGCATGTTTTTGAGCACATCACACCCTCAGCACCGTCTGGGATTGATCTGAGTGTTGCTGTCATCCCGTGCGGACATTAATTAAAAGCCCTGCCTTCCAAGAACCGGGTTGCAGGTGTAGAACGGCCTTCAGGTTGTAACGGCCCCTCCACCATGTTCTGTGGTGTTCTCCGTGTCCTTCTGCACCAGGCCGACACCCTCCTCCCTTGCACCTCTGTAGGTCTCTGCAATACAGAACAGCGGAGGAAAAGCAGAAGTTGCTTCCCCAGCCCTCAGGTGTGTCCTTAATTCAATCAGAGCATCTGTTCCTTCCACGGAGAGCTCAGGCCATCATTGGGACAGGTGCTAATTGCCCCCTTCATTAGTGATCTCAACAGAGTCCAATCTCAGAGTGGACCGTGCAGAGCAAGCCATACTTTCCCTTCTGCAAGAAGTCCCTTCAGGTTTCGGTAGGTTGGGACAGAGCAGCCTCTTCTGTAGATAAAGGATTTCTATTTCCAGGGCAGCGCCTCAGACCAGAATGAACTTCTGTTTTTAAAATTATTTAAAAAAAAAAAAAGGTAACGATGCCACAGGACTCTGGAGTGCCGACAGACCACATCCTGTTCTTAGCAGTCATGAAAAAGAGCAAGGGTGATTTTTGTGCTGCTCTTGGATTAGAGAACTTGGAATTTAATTCCTCAAGATCTTGTCTGCCAACTTCCTGTGTGATTCTGAGACGAGCCCCTCCTCTCTCATCTCTCGTCTTTAAATTAGCAGTGAGAGCCCTGTCCTTTTTCCCACCTGTTGCCTGTCTGGTCTGTTTAGACCAGTGGTTCTCAACCACATTAGACTTGGAGCATCCCTTGTTAGGTTTAAGGCACCTCTCAGAAGATGCCAGCTCTTTGCTTTTATTTGTTTCTTGACTATGGAAAAACATTATAGCAATTATTCTGCTGCTGCAAACCCAGAAAACCCACAGCAGGGCAGGATGGTTTTGACTCCGGATGCCGGTATGAAACCTTTGCGTTTATCTCATGAATTGTGGAGGTATTTGCACACCCAGCAGTGCTACTCCTGCACAGTGCCCTAGGTTTAGACGAGAAGTCCTTGGAGGCATGGTCTCCTGGGCCGTGACACCCAGCACAGCTGAGCTCTTGTGGGAGCTGAGGCCTTTCAGCTGTACCATGATACATGTAGATGGGTTGTGCTGAGTTTGTCCCAGAGCGACTGCGAGTAGGACTTACCCTGATGTTCCCTGGCACGAATTGCTTTCCATAAAGGGTGAAATGATCTCCATTGGATGAGATTTAGGGCTGCTTTGCTTTACACCTGTGCCACCCCTATGTGTGCCAGGACAAGGCCCTCTCGGAGGTAAATCCTGTGCTTAGAGTCATTTCCCTTACTCCCCCGAAGCCTCGCAGTAGCGACGAAGGAACTAATAAAAGTCTAATTATTATGTTTACTTTTTACTGCTGTCATTTTTCACCATCGGTTTATAGGCTATTTGCTTTATGGTTATTGACTTGATCAGGTACTTTTCCTCCCTCCTTAAAGCTCAAGCCTTCCAATAGCTGCTCTTCTCTCGTCTCGGGAGAACCATCCTCCCTTCTTCGCTAAGGCATCCACGGCTCAGGAGGCAGCTGCTGGAGAGGCCCATGCTGGTAGCAGTGTGCTTAAGCCATGAATCTCATTAAAGCCAATGGGAAGTTTAAGGACAATTCCCTTCCTCCACCTGATTGAATGCCAAGCTTGGATGAATCCATGTATGAATCTCCTTGGAAACTGCCAGCTGTGAGAAGTAGGGCGGTGGCTTAGGAGATAAGGAGCTGGTTTGGGATTTGGGAATCATGGCTCTTCCACCAGCTCACTGCATGACCTTGGTCATGCCTCTTCCCCTCCCACCCCTTTCCCGTTCAGATTATCAGTGCTTCAGGAAAGGGACTGTCTCTCACTATGTGCCTGTCCAGCACCTAGTACAATGAAGCCCTGGTCTTGGTTGGTATCTTGGGGTGTTTCTGTCAAACCACCGTTAGTGGTAGATGTGTGCTCTCAGCTGTGATTTTAAATCCCATGTCCCATTTAGTCGGAAGGCGAGAAGACCCATTCTGTCAAAGCACTCTCTGCACTCACAGCAGCAATGATCGACTGAAACAAACCTCTGCCGATTGCCTGTCAAACAGTCCCCGTCCCAGCAGAGAAGAGATGGGAGGTGAAATGGTGAGAATTGGGGGCAGAGTCTTGGTGCCAATATGGGCCTGTGTTCCCCCTAACCAACCTATGACTGTGGGGTGCTAAACTTATAACAGCAGCTGATTTCTGGAGGCCTGGGTACTCAGTTGCAGACCATGGTGAGGGAGGATTAGATCAATTCTTTTAAGTCTCCACTTCTGCAAGGGTGGCTCACCTTACTGTACCATGTTGTCTCTAATAACTAGGCCCCTCTAATGGGTCTCAAGTTGAGTGCCCAGAAGAACTAGCCACTCTTGGGAAATTGTGGCTGTGATTTGCTCTATCAAGGAGGCACCGATGGCAACTCCTCCTGCTTTCCAAGCCCAAGGGGCTATTGGTAATTTCTGTAGCATGCTGATAGTGGCCCTGGTTCACAATGAAGGTGTCTCGCTCTCTGGACGGGATGTTTAGCTGCAGTGGGTGGTGGAATTGCCTTCACCCAGCATGCATGGGTGGCATGAGCTGTGAAGAGGCAGAGCATGGACTTCAGCTTGGATTTGCACCCCTATGATGTCCCTCGGAGGGGTGGCTCATACAACCTGCAGGGAAGCTTGTGCTACCTCCTCTTCACCATCATTGTCACCTGTGCTAGCCAGATGAAAGCTCCCTTGAGTACCTTTACCCATGCTGCAGCCCCAACTCTGATCATAATGTAGGCATCCCCGGAGAGCACCTCAGTCACTTAATTGCTTCTGCTCCATTGTGCTGGGAGAGGGTCTCCAGCTGCATGCCCCTGGGGAGGCCTGACTTCTTCTGCTATAAGAGGACTGTTCATTTTGGCAATTCAGAGTAGCCTAGGCCAGCACGCAGGGGACCCACTCCGCCCTTCGGCAGACTGCCAGGCTTGTCCCTCTGACTGTGGAGAAGCAAAATGAATGACTAGCTCCTTCCAGCCTTCCTGTCCCTCTTCATTCCTTACTCCATAGGTTGTGCTCCTGCACCCATTCATCTCGATCTCCCTGCCTGCTCCCTCTCGCTTACCTCTCTTCACCTTCTTTCTTTCCCTCCCTTCTCTTGCCTCCTCCATTTTCCTTTCACCCCATCCCTTCCCCTCCTTTTTCCCCGACGTCTCCTTCAGACCCATCCTTTTGCCTCTCTGTCCCTCCTCCACTACCCCTCCTCTTCCTTCCCCTTTTCCCCCTCTGATTCTCTTTCTTCAGCCCCCTCTTCACTACCCTTTCTCTCTCCCCTTCTTCCATCTGTTCCCCAAGCGCCTGCAGTGCACAGCCGGGTTTATTGGTCAGTGATATTAAGACAGGAATACTTCTCCTCCCTCCTATCTCTCTCACCCCCCTCTTTCTACTATAACTGCAGCCTCTTCCCCTCGGTTCACTAGGGCACCTTTCAGTGCATGAGCACATTACTTAGCATGAGATCATGGCGCAAAAGCCACTTCACTGCCCACAGTGACAACAACCGAGAAGAATTGGAATGAAAACACCAACAACAAAAAAATCCAACCCTGTTTCTCAAATTAAAATTATAGGCATAATGCTATTAGGAACATGATTCAGAGTTTATGAACACATTATTTATATTGATTTATCCCTGGAGCCATCAAGACTTCTTGAAAATAATTAGGGTTGACATATCCAATGCCAGAGTTAAATGTTGATATCATATAATGAAAATTACATGCCTTGGATCTGCTGCGCTGTAGCAGAGCACTGAAACAAATACCAGCATCTGCATGTTGCACCCTGCATGGCTTATTAATTAGATACCACAACCAATCGAGCCAGTTGTGACACAGACGGGAAGGACATGTCCCGTCTGGTGGGAGAGGAGCAATGGCAGGAAGGTGGCGTGAGCACTGAGGAAATGTGGCACAGTAAAAGCATCGGAGAGGCCTTGGGGTTATACTCGGATGAGAGCTCAATGCAGCTTTGGGAGGGCAGTTGTCTTCATCTCTGGTACCTCTAGATTTGACTGAGACTGGTAGGGGCTGCCTCTATATGCTAAATGCCCAGATCCCCCTCTCTTTCTCATGCCTAGGGGGCAGGGAATCTCTACACCTCCGGCAGCAGAGACCGCTCCAGGGGCCAGGCTCACATTGCAATGCCCCCTCATGCTAAGCCGCTGTGATTCTCTCTGTCCAGTCTTGGGCCACGTTGGCAGCACTCGGGGTTTTAGCCTTGGATAAGAAGACTGCCCTGCAGCCACTCGCTGTGAAATGACTCGGGATTTCTACCCTAAAGGCATGTAATGAAGTAGCACTGGGAAGCAATAGTCAGGTCACTGCTGGAAACCTTGGCTGGCCTTGGAGCATGGCTCCCTATGCTCACCCGCGAGCTCTGATCGCTCTCGGCTGATAGAGTACAATGGGGTATGCGAAGGAGTCTGGCCTGCCTGGTGCCAGCAGAGAGCAATAGCACATGCTCGTTCTTGACTCTCTCGGGACTGTCCTCGATTAAAAGCACAGCTGCTGTGAACCAAAGCTGCCGTTGCAATAAAACCCCTATGACAGAGCCCTACAGTAGACCTGTCAAACATGGAGTTTAAAGGGGAGACTGGGAAAGGCGAATGGATTTATGACCCTTCCCCTGACTGTGGCCTGGAGAGCAGTGAAATGGGGTGGAATCCATCATTTTCATGCTTTGTGTTTATAGAGTGCCTTTCTGCTGGGGAATCTCAGAGGAACAATTGTGGCTGCCCCAGGGCCCATGTAGTCCAGAATCCCATCTCTAATGGTGAAAGCCTGCTTCGGAGGAAGGCGTGAGAGTCCCATAGAGACGAACTTGAAACCATCTGACTTCTGTGTTAGGCCTTACCCTTGGATCATTTAAAATTGGGTTCAATCGGGTAGTCCCTTCCCAAACCTGTCATGCCTAAGTATTGCAGCATGGGATGTTGCAGACACTTGCACAAGTGTCCAGCCCTGGTTGGAATCGTGTTTTTGTGTTTTGTGTTTTTGGGTTGTTCTCCCGCCCTGGCAGGGGGTCGGGCTAGAAGATCTATTAGGTCCCTTCCGACCCTGAAACTATGAAACTATGAAACTATGAAACTATGTGTTAGATGCTTGGTCTCGGCGGCTTCCAGTGGCAGCGAGTTCCACAGACCATTCATGTGTCGTGTGAAAAAGCATTGCCTTTTAGTTGGAATTAATCACCCCTGGGTATTAGCAGACCAGGAGTACAGACCTTCCTGTTCTCCCTTCTCAACACCCCTCATTGTCACATATACTTCCCTTGTGTCCCCTTTGTTTTGTCTGGGCTCTCCTTCCCAGTGTGGGACACCTTGTCCTATTCAGTCCTCCCTTTCTCTACTCAAAAACATCCATGAACCATGATGTTATATGGATTATGGCAGCACTTGGTGACCATATTTGAGAGGAGGGCCACATCGTGCTGGGCATGCCGCAGGCATAGAGTAGCAGAGCCTACAAACGGGGACCTGAGGTAGACAGAGCTGGGACCAGAGGAAGCCCAGCAGTCATTTTGGCACCTAAGTGGCCAGATTATCAGAAGAGGTTGGCACGTTGAAGGGTAGACCCCTAAAAAAAATCAAACCGGTGGGGTTGCAATGTGAGCTGGCGAGTGCCTTGGAAACTGGCTCTCATACAGGTACCTAAGAGCAGGTGACTGTCTAGACAGCCAGAAATGCCTGGCAAGTTTAGATAGCCTCTGAGTGGGGCTGTTGGATGTCCTTTGTGGACTGAGATACCTAATGCTTGCCCAAGTCTTGGTTTAGGTACTCAAGTCCTTTGTTGTTTTGAATCTGACCCGGGGCTCCTAAATCACTTGAGCATCATTGAGCGTTTTGCTCATGCCCACCTCCTACTCCTCCCTCTGAAGTGAGCCAGGATCAAAGCAGCCGCATGGCTTATTTCACACCAGCACCTCATTAGCCTGCAGAGATTTGCAATGCTCACCTCTAAACTACTACACACACTCCCATACTCCATGATAAATCTCCCGCAAGCGCAATAGTCTCTTATTTCCAATTTAATTGTTTTATTAAATTTTCCCACCCTTACATGTCTTATAACAAGACAGGAAACACATATACAGAATGGAAAGGTATATTACATTATAGCCCGGAGCTAGGACGTGCAGCTCTGGATACCGCTCCAGATTTATCGTGGGCGCTCACCCTATTAGGGGTATATTTGCTTGACTTACTGTGGATGTTGCTCCTTGGGGATATTTAATCACGTACAGCTATCGAGAAAGGCCATGTTGCATTTGCTGTCTCTCCTAATGTGAAGGATGTCCTCTGTAGAGTTGCTAAGTCGCTCCTTGATAAAGCCCAATCTATTATGGTGGGTACATGAGCTGATTTCCATCTCAGTGATATCAATTTCTTACCTCTCATCATTGCTCTTGGCAACAATCTTATATCACCATAACTCAGCACAGTCATTGCTGATGTGCTTCCTAATGGAAGCTGTACTGGATGGTGGATTTGTTTGATGATCAGCAGGGTGGGTCGCAACCTGCTGTGGGGTAGTGTGCTGGAGCTCAGAAATATGAATGAAAAGGCTTTGTTCTTAAACCCTGTAGGCAGAGCAGTGCCTTCTCTCTAGCCCTCCAATCCTGCAGGTCAGGGCTGATACGCTGACAGAGTGGAGTTGGAAAGCAGTGACTGGAATGAGTGCATGCTAGATAATGAATTCCCTTCTCTGGTCCACATCAACCAGCCTCTCATTCTTCGTGAGGGCATAGAGGACTGAGCCAGCAATGAGCAGGTGCATTTGGATCTACAAGAACACTGGCATGGATCAAGATCCTTTATAAATGTCCTTCAAGCAGTGATACTGAAGTCCAGGTCCTTGTGCTGGAAGGTTGGCATCAGTGACAAAGTGGCTTGAGTTAGGTCATCATTTGGATGGAGATCTCCAAAGTGGTGATTGGATAAGTGACCGTCTCTCTCTCCCCGCTACTCTGTACTGGCCTATGACACCAAGCCAACAGACATGATCCAAGCGACTGGAGCCCCAACCCCATCTGGTCATTATAGATCAAGGCATTGCCCTGTTTCGAGGGGTGGAATTTGTGCTGTCCTGCCAGAACTCTAGTTTGTGTTGCCAGCCCTCCTCTCCCTACACTGACAACTAAACTCCGCTGTAAAACTGGTGCAGCGTGTTGCTGTCTGTCATGAACCAGCTGCTGCAGTGCATCCCAGAGGTGGCTCTGCTTCAGCACTGGGATGAAACAATCCCCAGGAATAGCTTGGTGGGTCCTTTTCCAACAGAAGGTGCCACAGGAAACCTGAAATCATGGAGCTGCCTCAGCCCATTGAAACGGCTGGTACTGCCAGGGCCTCATGCCAAACCTGATGCAACCCCCCCAAGGACTGAATCCACACCCAGAAGCGCCAGGCCTCTTAATTCTGTTATGAATAAGGACATGCAGACGGGCCCTCGGAGAACAGCAAATAATAAATTGAAAACTCCAGCCCAGACATTGCAAGGACAATAATATAAGTAGTTAGGGTCCTGGGAGCTATTCAATTAGGTTTCCAACTTGGCGAGTAAAGATTATGCTGGCGACGCTTCCATCTGGGACAAACTTGTAAAGGCAAAACAGGTCTTGATGGAAAAGGGCAAGGGCTGGAACTTGGGAATAAGAGTCTATAGTAAGTGCAAACCCTAGCAGCGATGACAAGCTAATCGACCCTGCTTTCTCTTCAAAGGAAGAGCAAATTCCAATGTGAAGCTGCCATCTGGTGCTGAGAAGCCTTCAAAATCATTAGCTTGCAGCATGTGTGGGTGGAGGACATTATTGCAGTGCCAGGACAGTCGGCCTCCTTAAGGGCCAGGGCTGGAGGACAGGGATAAAGGATGGATGGAGACAAGGTGGTTTGCAGCAGCCTATTCTGGGGTAAATCTTTTTTTAGAAAATCTTGTGTGCAGTCTGGCCGGCAGGTAGAAGAGGAGATCGAGTTGTGTTCTGACTTGTTGGGGACTACAAAGCAGCAGGTGGAAACCTGGGAGATTTAGGGGGTGAGGGGGGATATCTTGCAGCTTTGGGAGCCCTTGGGAGATGCAGCTGCTGGAGGGATGGAGAGGACAAGGTACCAAGGAGAGTAGTCATAGCAGGGGTCGCAGCGCGTTACCTGCCTCCCCATTGCCGGGGTGGTTGGGGCGTTTTTGGTAGACGTCTCAAAGATATTTTTACACTCTGTGTGGAGGGCATCTACTGCTCCCTGTGCCTAGCAGGAGTCGGTGGGAAATGAGCACCTGATTTCTCACTGGTGCCTTAAATATCTTCCTCCCTTAAAAAAGGCCCTAACCCAAGCACAGATTCCTGTTGGTAGGGAAGAGAAATGAGCTGGCAGCTCCTCAGGAGCTGTCTTGGCCTGAGTGAAGTCAGTAGCAAATCCCCTCTTCAATGGGATCTGCCTTTGTCCCCAGCAAGTGCACTAGACCAGCAGTTCCCAAACTGATAGATTGTGCACCACCAATTTAAAACAATTTAAAATGATGCAGCCTTACATATCGCCAGCAAATTTTTCATACTGCCACCTACCACTGACAGGTTGTCTGTATACCACTGGTGGTACATGTACCATGGATTGGGAACCGCTGCACTAGACATTGCTGTGCTCTTCCTCTCACCCAAAAGGTCTTCAGACCCTGTGGTGATGGATGCTGGTACAAAATTCAGAGGCACCAATGGAGTGAGGTAAACCCACGGCTGGCTTTTCTCTTGCAGCATCTCAGGCAGGTTTATCTTTTACAAAACCAAACTCAGAATCAATCCAACTGGTGGTAAGTCAAGGCTAGACCATCATCTATCCAAGCTCCTTCACAGCTCCCTCTCTGGGGTTCAATAGTGGATTTTTAGTCATCCCTGGGTGCCCAGCTGTTCTGAGTGTGTTTGGCATTGTATTGCCCCACAAGTGCTTGCAGGGCACCCACGCCTTCATGGGATGTCCGTGGGTGCCGTGAATGTGCAACATCTCCAGAAATCTGACCTGCCTCCTGTTTGTACAATGATGGGGCAGAGTATTTGTTGCTACCTTTAATAATACCATCAGAGTTGGCAAATGGAGGAACACGTGCCCACAGTGCAACCTGATTGCATTTGTTGTAGTTATTTATTATTTATTAAAATGTATTTATCATTTCTTATTTGTATTGTGGCATAGCTTAGGAGCCCCATGCAGATTAGGGCTGCACTGTATTAGGCACTGAACAAGCACTGAATACCCTGCCCCAAAGGGCATACAGTCTGCAGACCCTTTAGAAGTTGCAGTCCCAAGTCTCTCGCCCCTCATCTGTTTCCTTTAGTTCATGAATTTGGCCTATGACTTTAGAGCAAAAGATCCCAAGAGCTTCATCCCTGCTGACAGTCAGAAATTTCATGTGGGTCACGATCCTGTGGGTGACAGTGAAATCTCCACAGGCATGAAGTTTCTACAGCAGCAGGGAGACAGATGCCATTTGGGCCGGGGCCGGGTTAAGCATTTCATTGCAAACAGAGCTTGGCTGGAACAGTTAGCTGTAATTATTTGACTTCCCCAATCCTATTAGCAGCAAGGATGCCTTTCAGCTAGAACCATCACTCATTCCACCCAAGTCTGCCCGCGTCCCACACAGGCTCACTGTTATCTCACTGTTTATTACTGTAAATTATTAATGTCAGAAATGCTGACTCGACAGCAGAAGCTGAAGGAAATTTTTATACATCTCTCGCACCCTGGAGTCCCACGGAAGGGTGAGTTTCCTACGCTGCTTTTATTGCTGCATTACCTCATTTTAGGTCTGCGCTTCAGCAGCACAGCTCAGGCCTGCTCCGTGCTTATCCAGGAACTTCAGGGAGGCTGGAAGAGGATGGTCTTGGGGAGGGTCTTCCACCCTAGTTGATGGCAATATTGATCTCGTGCCCTACTGCAGCAGAACTGGGGGAGGGGGGTTGCTATGATCTTAGCTGCCTATTTACCCTCTGTGTGTTGGTACTTCATTCTTTGGTGTGATATCAGCTAGACATGCCATCCCTTTGGAGATATGAAGGGCACTGTGCTTTTCAGTTCATTCACTCTCCTTTCTGTTCGCCTGGAGTTGCAACAGGCCTGCAATGCATGCGACATAATGTGGCAGCGACTCTGTTTGCTGTTTTGACTGTGTGCGCCCAGACCCATAAAGCACCTCAGGTTGGCCCACATTTTCAGGTCGTGTTCACTCAGTCCATTTTGCTCTAAGCTCACCGGAGGTGCATTTGAAGCTTGGGCTCGATTCTCCGCATGGGACAAGTTTTTGACATGCAATGGGAGGTGAGGTTAGGAGAGTCTCCCATCAGTCCACGAGATGCAGAATGAAGCTTGCATTTGCTGGGTTTGGAAACCCATTCTCCAGGTTACATTCTCACTTGGACCTTCAGGTTTTGCTTCCTTAAAGCTGTTGCTGGTGTCATACCGGTGCTGGTTTTTGTTACTTTTCTCTGAACCAGCAGCACCAGGAGAGCCATTGGGCTGCAACATTTCTGGTCTTTCTATTGGGAAATTCAGAGATAACTAAAAGGAGCAATACCGGGGTGTCTGGAAGGGTCAAGCTGAGGGCTGAACATCTTTAGAACATACAGCGGGGAAAAAAGAGTGGGGTTAAAGTCAGAATTTGGGGCAAGGATTCTTGATATGAGATCTTAAAGTGATGCACCAGAACTGGAGCATTGGGTCCAATTTTATCCGGAAAAGATCCATTCAGACATTATATCTCAGGTCTGTTTCTCTGATAAGCGGAGTTCAGATTCAAAAATGGTCCCACTCTCCCCACGGGTGGGCTCCTGCTGCCTCTCTGATCTAAACCATGTCCTCCTAGCCCACATCCCTCACCCAGCTGAAGCCTGGCTAGGAGATCCTCCCTCCCGGCAGCATCCCATCCCCTGGCACTCAGAATACCTCCTGGCAGCTGACAGTCACGCTCGTTGCCCTTTCCTTTGAAGCATAGATAATGGATCATAGAAGGACCATGTGTTTGATCCAGTCTGGTGGGTCCTGTGATCCTGACTAGCTTTGAGCAAACCTCTGTGGAGATATCTCCTGTTCTTCTGTTGTCTGTGCTATATTGGGGGCAAACTTCTGAGGCTCCACTGCCGCCTGGAGCTTATCTCTTAATGGATATCAAAGCTACAGCCTCCCCCACTGACACCCCATCTATTTCCAAGCTGTGTTTTGTACCAGTTTAGCTGGCTTATTTCAAGAGCTGAGGGAAGATGGGATTTGCAGCAAATGGCAGCGAGATAAATGCAAAGATACATGAAAGCCTCCTTTTTGGGCCAGTGCCATTCTGAACAGATCATGCACACAATCCCCTGGATGGAGCACACAGATAAACTATCCAGAGGGATGGGGGAAAGGAAAAGTGGTGGCAGAAAGGTAGAGCTCTGCAGAGAGAGAAATAAAGCAAGAGCCTGGCTTTGATGTCTACTGTGTGCACTGAGAAAAGCAGCACAGCAGGGGCTGGCCAAGTCAGCTGGAGCTCGGACAACACACGCTTAACAAGAGGCTGCCTCTGCTTCTTTGTCCCCTTCTCAAGACATCCCTGTCCCTCCGGTGCCCCTGCTTTTTCATGTTCTGCTCTCCTAGCCATGCTTCCCTTGCCCCTGCCTGCTGTGCGTCTCTGCCTTCCTCAGAGCCATGGCAGGTATGTCCTTCTCTGCATGCTGGGCCAGGACGTATTTGGGATATGGCTAGCTATGTAATCAGGAGGAGAAGGCTTAATGGCCTGTTCCTAAGCCATACCTAGATTCTGCAAACTGGCCCGATGGGACCAGCCCAGCCCTCCAGTGGGCCTGCCGGCAGCATTCCTATTTCTCTCCAAAGTAAGTCGGGGCCTGCTAGGTAAAGCTCAGCTCAACCCCCACTTCTTCACCTTTGGTTTTATTGGCCCTTTGGATGGCAACAGCAGAGCATAAGTTTCTTTGCAGGAGCTCTCTACCCTCTTCTGAACAGAGGGTCTCCCCACCCCTCTCTCATAGAGGCCATGTTCACTGCAGTGGCTCCGGTGTATGTGACCGTTGGAGGACACCTTCGCTGAATAGCCCTCAAAGGGAGCAGGATATGGCCCTTTTTGAAACATCCTGTCCCTCTTTTTGTTTCTGGAGATGAACACAAGCTACTGCATGAACGGTGACCACTGGAAATCCTTGGACTCTTATTGGATCCAGATTATGAATACTCTGAAACAGCAGAATAGGCCTTTGGTGTAGCTCAGTATGAAGGGAAGGACCTTGCATCCCCCTCTGCTTGCATCAGGGTGTGGTCATTGATACCTTTGCAAAGAAGAACACAATATCTCAGGGGGCTTTAGGCCAGCTCTGAACAGGTGCCAGTCCCCACGTGATGTGCGAGGAAGTGAAGGATCCAGCACCTGTTTGCAGAGGTCCCCAGAGTTGAGAGGACTTGGCTCTGCCGTTCTGATGCAGATCCATCCCTGCATACCTAAGCATCCTTCAGCCTGAAGCAACAATGACACATGTCCTGCTGCAGAGATTTACGCCGTCGCTGACAAGCACACGGAGATCTCTTACCCATCTCGTTCCATTTTATGCATTATTTTTAAAGGCTTGTTTTGTTTGCTTCCCTTAGCTACGAGCCGCCGGGGGAGCAATTGCCCAGCTCCAGAACAGTACTAATGTGAGAGCCCAGCTCCGAGAGCCCCAGACAGGCTCTAGAAACACGCTGAGCTGAGGCTTCCTGCTTTCAACCACTCGGACACCGAATGATGGTGGTAGCACGTTCATGTTGATGGGCAGGGGATGGTTCTTGCACTGATGGTTCATGTGCCTGGCTTTTGCTGTCTTTCAAGTAATTTAAACCCAGACTTTCAAGGGGTTTAGGCACCTATCTCCACTGTGTTGGTTTCAATGGGAGTTGGGCTCCTAAATACTTTTGTGGACCCAGGCTTTAGTCTTTCCAAGCTTTAGCTCCCCACATGAACCTAATACCATAGTCCGTCGTGTCTGTTGAGATTGTAAGTGCCCTTGGGCAGGATCTATCTCTTAGTGTGTGTATGTCTGCATACAGCACCAAGCTTGGAGCTTGGATGGTACTAGTTAGGGTTTGCAGGTGTCATCATAATGTGATGCTATTCTCGTAGTGGGTGCTGCTCAGCCCTTTTGAAAACAAGACGGCAGCTGTCTCAAGCTGGGCTCAGAAAATTATAAGCTGTTTTTGAAAACTTTGTCTTGGCCTAGAGCTCTCACCCCAGTGTTGTGAATAATCCTCATCTAACCTGTGCCAGCACCTGGGAGGCACTTGCATCCCAGTCTCCTAGGACCAGTAACTGCATTGTGGTGAGCTCCTTAACTCAAACTCTCCCACCCATTCCCCCAGCTCTGGTGCAATTATTTCTCTACTACCTTCTTGTATGTGTGAGCACCCCCAGTCCAGTTCCCACAGGATTTAGGCACCTGCACACCTCTGGGGATGATGAGGAGGAGAGAGTTTGGTTTGTGTGTGTTTGTTTCCCGTTACTTTATTAAAGCGAGACAGGGGCCTGCTAATGAAGTGTTGAAGATGAATTGTGGCTTGGCCATCTTACATGGGGCTGATAGGATAGTTAATTACCCCGGGAAGCTCGAACACGATGAATACTTCATAAAGCAAAAGCCGACAGTAAATTATTCATTATCCATTTATCAGGGGCAACAGCAGTAAAACACTGCCGGCGAAGGGACTGTTGACTGTGCACTTTCTTTCCCAGCCTTGGCACTCGCCTGCCACTGCTGTCCACAGACTTGGAGCCAGTCTGCCTTCCCACTTGTTAACTCCTCTCCTGCAGCCACACAGTAGCAAAAGACTGGTGAGGCCATGAGAGAGAGACAGTACGATGGAGGTGGAGTTCATTGTGAGGGGGACCGTGCTCAGTAGCTAACCTGCTCTCCAACCCCATCCCAACATAAGCTGTGCCCCTGTTGAGGTCCATTCGAGTGCCCTGTTGCCTAAAGAAAAGTCTGTGAGGGTCCTGGCCAAAAAGTTGGCTTGTGGTTTTGGTGTTAGATGGGGACTTGGGGCAGAGATTGACCTTCAGTTTCCCCATGTGACCTAGGACAGGTCTCTGCCTCGGTTCCTCGTGCTCTGCCTTCTGTTCCCCATGGGGCAGAGAAATGGGCCTGTTTCCCACCTGTTTGCAAAATGAGGTGGGCAGGAGGAGGCAGGGGCACATGGTTAAGGGGTGAGAATGGGTTTGGACAGATATTTGGTTGGGGTGAGATGATCCCGGCACCCGTTCCTGCCTGGGGCAGGGGGTCGGACCCGATGATCTGTTTAGGTCCCTTCCAACCCCAAGATACTATGAAGACATAGTCTCAGGTTGTGGCTCAGTGCAGGCTTCTTGAGTGACTGGGTGGTCGCATGGGCTCAGCTTCTCAAAGGGATTTCTCTTTCATATCAGTGAGTATCAACTGTCTTGATACCTTCAGGGTTTAAGCCTGTAACCTTCCAGGCCTCTGTTCCTCTCTGCACAGTAGGGTCATGAGCCTTCCTTTCTGCCCTCTGCCCATGTACCTTGGGAGTCCTTCAGGGTGTTTTACAGCATCCAGCAACACTGGGCCCTGATCTCAGCTGGGACCTTCCAGCATTGCCATTATTGACACTAAGAGGCAGTGACAGTAAGGGTAGGGTGACTTTATGGCCCCATCTCTGTTAAACTGGTATTATTGGAATAATTAAATAAAACTGGAGCTTTCAGATGCATTTCTAACCTGGCTCCATTTAACCACTGGACTATCCTCCAGCCCTCGGGTGCTACGAGGGCCCGAGGCAGACAAGGGCCTGACAAATTTGTATTGTTTAGTGATCTTCCCATGAAGATCTGTTGTTTCAATCGCTCTAGGAAACATTCTTTACTAGTTTCCTTCCTCATGGAGCTACAGAAGAATAGCAGTGATGCACATGAGCTGCAATGGGTCTATAGACTATTCTAGTCCAGTGCAAAGCATCTCCCTGCTTATAACTGAGGACCCCATTCGCTCTCCCAACACGGGGTCATCTGCTTTATGGGAACTGTTTTTCTCTATACACCTTTCTGTGGCTGCCCCCCGTAAAGCTGGGCAGAACCAAGCAACTGCAGAATCTAGAAGAGCTTTATTAGGTACTTGATCTGTTACAACACGGGTCCCGCGGGTCCCCCTCGTTCCTTCCACAAGGAGATTTGAATCTGGATCCAAACTTTTAGAGCTGTTTGAACTGAGTGGCTGAGCCCCTGTAGAGTCGTTAATTCAAATTCATGCCCCCCGCCAGTGGGAAACTGATTTAGAATGACCATGACGGAGGTTTGGATTTGGGTACGTAACTCTCCCTGTGCCTGGATTTGAGGCTTTCACGTGGCTTCCTTAGGATGGCAGACACAGACAATGAGAAAACACAGGCAAGAAGGGGGAGGTAGTTTCAGGGAAGAGACGAAAGGGTTTTTTTTGTTTTTTTTGTTTTTTTAAATGCTCCAGGCTTGGTAATTTGTTTGCTGTCTTAGCTAGATGGAAATGAAGAAGAGCCCCAAGCTCTGAATCATATTAAGGGAGAGGAATTTTTACAAAAGGAAGCGTGAAGATTGGTGAAGATTGTCGCTTAATGAAAAATGAGAATAAAACCATAAGTGATCCTAAGTGTTTTGTGGTACAGCCCAGGCTGGGGAGGGAGGTACTGAGCTAAATGCAATTAACTTTCAGCCACAGCAAGCTTCTCATTTGGACGTGAAAGAGCCCCGAGCTGACCTTTGGCCTTTAGCATTGGTGGACTACTAGGCCTGGAGGAATATGTTAGGGAAAATGGCTTGAGCTTCCTGCCGCCTCCTCCACTGCTGGAAAGCCCAGTCACCTGCCTTATCTTTAGTCCATGGACCTGACAACCAACTCTATTTGGTGAGATATGGGAACATAATGATGCTTGGATGTCTACCAGGCGCCCTAAGGGACTTAGGCTCCAACTGTAGTTCAAATGCATATTGCTTCAGGCAAGGGCCATCTCTTTGTTTTGCATTTCTACAGCTTCTAAGACAGTAGGGTCCCAACCCCTTGCAGCGGGTGTCCTGGCAATACAAATAATAAGCCGTAATAGAAAGTCCCACTGGATTTCAGCCAAAGGTCAGTCATGAAGGTGTGCATCCTGGTAGGGATGCTTGCAGAGTCTCTAGATTTAGGGTTTACAAAGGCATTAGGTTACCCACGGTCTGGCAGAAGTGAAAACTCCAGCAAACCCACAAGTGGGACTCCAGATGAGGCATGAGTGGCATTATACCTGCTCCTCGGTTTTAGCTGCTTCTGGGGTTCCTCCCTGAGGCCTGCTCAGCCCATACCCTAGATGCCCACCTGCACCCACCCACCTTGTATCTAGTGGGTGACAAGCTGCCTGCAACGTTGAGTAAGACAAGCTATCTTAACCTTTTTGAAGTGTAACCAGTGCCTCCTAATGGGATATGGGGCCGATCAGTCTGTTATGGAGGCAGGTTTTGCAGTCAGGGGCACCCATGCCAAACTGGAACCAGTCGGCTGGAATCACTGAAGTGACTTGCACAGGAGCCCGCACGGCAGAAAATGCCAAGCTGGAGGCCAGGCTCCCTTTCTGGGCTGCACAGAGTTAACTCTGTGCATCACTCGGGGTCACTGCCAGCATTTGGGTAAGGAGTAAGGATGGGAGGCTGCAGCACAATTATCTCTTAATCCCCACTCTTTGTTAAATTTTTAATAAACTCCGAGAGCCTGGGGTGCTGCCAAACTGATATCTGAGCAGTGCACAGCGCCAATGAAACTACCCCACTGCTTTATTGTCCCCTCCCCCTGCCAGTCTAATGAAACAGGCTTTATTTGTTCTGCCTGCTTCCCCAACTATTTAACCGTGTGTTAAATTAATGAGCCCATCCACTGCCACCAACAATGCCTCACCCAGGGTATAAGATGCTGGTGCAGTGTCTCGTCTTCTCATTAACATCCAGGCAGTGGCTGCTGTCTCTTGAGAGCTGCTTGAGGTTGAAAATGGAGACTGATGTGTGGCCACACTGAGCCTTTCTGCATGGCTCCTGGAGCGGTGATGTTCTGGGGTGTGATTTTGGCACTGGCACCACCTCCTCTCTCTGCGGTTCCTGGCACCCTGCGCTAACAGGGACACGGAAACTGCCCTGCCTGAAAGCAGCTGCCAAGACCCTGGGCATGGTACACCTGGTAGCAGAGCTGCAGGCTGTCCCCTGGGCTGGGCTGCTGTGCATGTGACAATCCTGTCTTTTCCTGCATTGTTAGGTGAAAAATTAAACTTTTTGTTTTTACAGGAAGCAGCCGCTTGCCTTCAACCACTTGGCTTGGTGGAAAGTCCTGTTTCCCATTGACAGGGTCTAGACCTGGTGTTTGATTAAGTGACCAGGCAGGAGATCCCTCCCTATCCCTCCCTGGCACACAACCACCCCTTTCCACATCCCTAGCAGCCCTTGATGCAGAACCCAATCCAGCTGCCATTGCAAAAGCAAGTGACCTCAACAGGATCTTTGCCCAAGCCAGTACCAATATGAAGCCACTGCCCTTTGTTTTCAACCACCTCCTCCTTTTCTATCCTCTCCTCCAACACCCTTTCATCAGTTTGCAGTCGTGACACCAGGGTTTTTTTGAACTGAGCCTTCTTCCCTGTATCTTCATTGAAGTATCGTACGGTCTGGCATAAGCAGTGGCATCGCAAGCCACTCCATCTCCTCTTGAAAAGGTTACACGCTCCCTTCCGCTGCAGAGAGTAAATGCCTCAGTAATCTCCCAGCAGCAGGAAGACCTCATTCAGAAAGCCCAGTCCTCCCATCTACCCAGCAGGCAGCCTTGGAAATGTCAGCTCCTCCAAATGCAGCAAGCTGGAGAGAACAGGCAGCAAGGAGTGGTTTTGGGGGGCCAAGGGAGCCTCTGAGCGTCAGTGTTGCAACTAAAGCAGAAAGAGCCAAAACTTTATCCCGTGACAGTTGTGTGGCCTTACCAGCCTCTTCAAAGAGGAGACACCCCTGCATACCCATCTCCCCTCAGCCTTCGAGCCTAGCCTTTCTCTCCATCCATCTCACCCTCCTTCCTTTATCCTCTTAGCCCCACTTCATTCAAAGCATGTTGTGTGGGGCCATATTTAGCCTGACATGCTGAGATCCAACCCTACTGACTCACCCCCGGTCATTCTCTGTCCTCTG
>NW_005842132.1:1547495-1555439 GCF_000455745.1 Alligator sinensis | reverse complement strand
GGAAGAGCACATCCGGGGGAACGGGTTTTCAAAAGCGCTGGGTACGAGAAACATGGGGTTGATGCGTGTTGGCCTACGAACGCGGACAGGTAATGATGCTATGATTGTTGTTAGGGACCTTCTCGGTGAGGTACGGTTTTTGTACCGCGGTGGGTTATTGGTCTGTGCAGCTCTGTAGTCCAGCAGGGAGAGTGCAATATTTATTGCGTGATTATAATGATTGGAAGGCAATGTGATGGCTCAGTAGGTATGAATATCCTTGCAAATGTTCAGGGCTAAGGACAATTATCCGCTTCCAAACTACAGTGTCAGGGCTGCTACAGGAAATAGTAAAAGCTTTCTGTGGGGAAGAAGTATGGGAGCCTGTCCTGAGACCCGGGAGACAGCCTGAGGCCTGACTGGGTCCTGCTTTTTGGCTGCAGGGCAAATGGGCTTGATGGTCTCTCAGCAGTCCTGGCACCCACATCCCAACGCCCACCACTTGCTTTGGTGCCATTCCCGGTGTCTCCTTACAAGAGACAGAAGCAGCCTTAGATGCTGCAAATGAGGTTAGTGCATGGTGGGAAGTGGGAGGGTTGGAGCAGGCTATAGTCTGGCTGACCCATGGAGGGGGAGAGGCTTTGGGTCGGGTTTGTGGTGCCTGGCAGAGCTGTGTGAGCAAGGCCCATGACTGAAATAGCAGAGGAAGTGCCAATCAGGAGTGGGTGGCAGAAGGTAGAGCAGGGTAGGATTAGATGCCTTGTAGGGAGGGAATGGGTTTATATACACGTGGCTCCAAGGGCATTAATTTCAACTTTTGCAGTGACTGGGTGCTACAGCAACAGAGCTTGCAGCATTTGGTTGCGTAGGGGGCACCTGGAATGAGTGAAGGGGTGGTGCACGCTCCATACGCTCCAGAGAAGGGCCACTCGTATCCAGAGAAGGGCCACTCGTATCCAGAGAAGGGCCACTCGTATGGTTAAGGGCCTACAGACCAAGCCCTACGAGGAGAGACTAGAGAAACTGGACCTTTTCAGCCTCCGCAAGAGAAGGATGAGAGGCGACCTTGTGGCTGCCTATACGTTCATCACGGGGGCACAGAAGGGAATTGGTGAGTATTTATTCACCAAGGCGCCCCCGGGGGTTACAAGAAATAATGGCCACAAGGTAGCAGAGAGCAGATTTAGACTGGACATTAGGAAGAACTTCTTCACAGTTCGAGTGGCCAGGGTCTGGAACGGGCTCCCAAGGGAGGTGGTGCTCTCCCCTACCCTGGGGGTCTTCAAGAGGAGGTTACAGCACGCTTGCCTGCTTATGCAGGGGGTCGGACTCGATGATCTATTGAGGTCCCTTCCGACCCTAACATCTATGAATCTATACCGCCAACCCTCTGGCTCCTGAAGCTGCCCACCACATGTGCACTCCACATCTGGACCTGTCTGCTGGCAGAAGGAGCCCTTCTGAAGGTAGCATCATGAGCACCCTCTCAGCACATCTGGCAGAGCGAGTGCCCCCTCTTGCACATCAGTGGCACGTGAACTTCACATCCGGCAGTGCCCACAGGCAAGTGGGTCCATTCTGTGCAGTGTCCTGACCCCTGTGGACCCTTAAACTGCCTCGTGTTCTCCAGTGAAGGACATAAAGGTTTAAAAACAACCTGGGTGAACGAGTCTGTCATCTCCTCTATCAACTGCCAGGCTGGAAGTCCCAAGAAAGCATGCAAGGGACAAGCAAGGAAACAAGCTGGCCCCGTGCTGGCAGCCTCTTTGGGCTTATTCATAATGATCAGGCAGCGACAGGCACGCTTGGCACGGCATCCGTCTTGCCTCTTTCTTGTGCTCAATTTGTAATTTCATGTTATCCCCGAAATCGGTGCTCCTGCCGATGTTCTCTAGACCTTAAAGAATATTTAACCACCTGTTAAATTATTTATCCCTCCGAGGTTTCATGTGCTGAGGGCAGCTCACAGGCCTCCCGGAGAATTAACTAGAGCTATAAATCAAAGAGACATGTGAGAAATTTCCTGGCGCTGGTGGTGGTGCCGGCCTGGCCTCTGAAATGCCACTCACAGGTTGGGAGTCAAGCGTTGCCGCGCTGTGCGTCCCCTTGCTCAGGATCCTGTTATGTTTGGAAGCTAAATAGACTCTGGCAAGTAGACTCAAGGCACCAGCTGTGGATAAGCTGCCATCCCATCATTGTTGTGTGTTTTAAGGGAAGCTCTTCGGTCCGGGTAGGTCCTGTGGCCTGCATCCAGCCATTGGGGTCAGGCTTATCAGCAAGGCAAAGCGATTCATAACGTTCAAGGGGCAGGGCTATGCCAATTTGTGGTGTCGGCAAATACCAGGTGCCAGTTTGTGGTGTTTGCCCACATTCCTGAGTTACGTGCCCCAAAAGCAATTAAATCCTTTACTGATCCCTGCCCCCCCTCCACCACCACCATCAGGGTGAGAGCCGGGGGACCTCAGTCCCGCAATACAGAATGTGACTGCTTGAGGCAAGGTAGTAGCTCTCTTAACTGGCTGCAGTAGTGGGTTGTTCTCCTCTACCACACTGGGCCTGAGCTGGGGATGTGATGCTTTAGGCATAGTACAGGGGTATAGGTTGTAGCCGTGTTGGTCTAAGGACATAGGCAGACAAGGTTCTTTGGGTACATCTCATATCTTTTAGTAGACCAACTAAATAGTTGGAGAAATCCTTCTTTGCAACCTGGAAGCTTGCAAAGAAGAAATTTTCCAACTATTTGAGTTGATCTAATAAAAGATATGAGATGTACCCAAAGAACCTTGTCTGCCTTGGGCAGAGTAAGCTTTCATTCTGGTTGGCTTGGGTGGGGTTCAGGGGAAGGGGAACCAAAGTGAAGTCTCCAGAGAAGAAAGCACAGGGGACCTTTGCCCACTCTGATGCGTGGCTGGAAGACTGGCCAGAACAGGCTCCTTCATGAGCTGTTACCTGCTTGTGATCAAATTGGAGAGGCCCTATAAATAGCCTGTTTCATGGCTGTAGCCCAGGCCTCTGCTGCTGTGGAGAGCTGGAGAGCAGAAGCGGGGCACGTGCCTGACTGCCAGGTGTGTGTATGGGCAGGGTCGGGCAAGTGGGCAGGCCTTGCATCTCAGCAGCAGTGCAGGGAGGTGATATATATACATACATGACTTGAGCACCTCGCTTTGTAAAATGAGAACATGTTTCTCTGTTACGCGTTGTGAACTATGAGTGAAACACCCTAGGTGCTGTTAGCTTTGGCTTGGTGCAAGGTCCCTGCTGGAGAGTGCGGCTTACGCTGTATCCAGGAGTGTGAGGTACGTCTAATGCTTTCCCGCACCTTTCCCAAGCAGAAAAATGCAGCAGAGATTGACAGAGAGGGGGAAAAAAGGAGCAAGAGAGAACACGAGATATTCCGCTAAACTGTCCTTACGCAGCCAGGAAGGGAGGATTTCTCCTCTGCTGAAAAGGCCAGGATTAAAGTAACTAACAGGTTTCAGAGGGAGAAAGAAATGGCATCACTTGCTTGCATTTTTCAGCTGTTAGACACTGCCTGACACGCAGAGTCTTAGCCGCAATGAGCAAATGTATTGATCTTCAAGAGCTTAGAGAGTGGCTTGGCTGAGCTCTGAGTCTGCCCTGAGCAATCCTACGACAAAACCAGCTTTCTGGAGAGCAACGGTCCTGAGCAGCCCAGCAATTAAAAGCCAGTGCTCCTGCACAGTGAGCTTGCTGGAGACTCCTATTCAGCTCTGTGTTTTGAGGGGCTGCAGTGCTGTAGCACCCAAGCACCTTGCATGCTTCATCTAATCTATCCGCACAGCACTCCTGGGAGATGGGGGAGTTGCTGTCTGCATGTGAATGCTGGGGAAACTGAGACAGAGATTAAGGGTGAAAGGGTCAAAACTGCCAAAGTGATTTAGGAACCTCAGCCCCACTGAAAAACCAGCCCAGAGCCACAAAGAGTTAAGAACTCCTGGAGGGGAGTGCTGAGGGAGAGGGCAGGCTGCTGTGCTGGAGCAGCTGAGAGTTAAAGTCACTCCCCTTCCTAGTCTCTGGAAAGGAAAGAAGGTTTGATTTGGTTTGGCTTTGGATTCAAAGCTGGTTTTGTGAAGAATAAAACTGGCCTGAGAAACTAAGAATGGACTTGACTCACTCATCTAAGACAGCAGGGTAAGAGACCTGCTTATGCGCTTTAAGAATTTTTTTTTTAACTATAGGGAAAAAAAAAAAGAGTTTATTTCCAGCTAGAAAACTAGGCCCATCTGAGCAAAGCCAGCTCTGCAATGCAAATTCAAACCTGTCTTTGATTTAGAAAATGGCCATCTCATGTCACATAAGGGAAAGGGCTGAGTTTGAGGAGACAGAGCAAAGTTGCCTGAAATGAGATGGCAACAACATTGGTGGAAGTCTGCACGTGGGACATGATCACCAGCTCCCCTTGACTCCAGCAGGTAGCTCAGAGTGTAAGGAGCAGAAGAGGAAAGAGGGCTTGTGGCTGAGGGTGTGGGCTGGACTTCAGAAGATCTAATGTGCGTTTATGGGGCCTGCAGAAGATCTAGGATGAATGACCAGCTCTTCCGCACACTTGTTGCATGACCCAGATAAGACATAGGGACCAATATGAGCACTTGTCATTGGTAACCCTCCGAGTGCTTTACAAAGGAAGGCAGCATCTTAAGATCCATTTTGCAGATGGGGAAACTGAGGCATGGAGAAGAGAAGTGACCTCCTCCAGGTGACCCTGACAGTCAATGGCAGACGTGGAGGTCCCAGGTCCCACTTCAGTGCTCTGGGTGCTGGGTGAACGCATCTCTGAGAACCACAGCAGCAACCCATGGAGTTGCTCTGAAGGGACCTGATGGTCACCCAGTACTGAGTCTCAAGTGGTTGCCCAAAACCGCCGGCCAGTTTTGAAAACTTTGGCTTTCTGTCACATTGTGCCCCTATTCTCCCAACTCAAAAACAGGGCTGAAATTATACTGCCCTGCTGTGGAAGGATTGAGGCCGGTCAGGCACTGAAGTAGCAGGGTGACAGGAGCCATAGAAGTACTTGTGCAAAGAGAGAGAAGGGTCCAGATCTTGGTTTTGCTCTGAAATGTTGGAGGCAATTTTGGAAATGGGGATTTGGCCTAGATCAGCCTGGAAGCTAAACTGAATAGGACGTGTTGTGAAGCCTTCTGAGGCCTTGCCTCATCCAGCTGTGATTAACAGGTAGGATTTCAGTCAGCTACGCACTGCAGAACTGTTAAACTCAGAGCCGTGTTCGGTACCTGGGCTGTCTTTGTCCTGGGCTGCATCGTGTAAGGTGTCTGGGAGTCACCTTCAGGCCAAACTGCTCAGTAGCACTCAGGATCAGGCCCCCAGTAATGAACCAGTGGGAACAGCCAAGGGCCTCTGGGCACCCTGTAATAATAAACCAGTGCTGTGCACAATGAAGCAGAGCACCAACACCAGGGCTCTCTGAGCAGCTGCTAGGATTCAGCAGCTCTCTGTGATGGACACGGCACCTGGTTTTCTTTGCTCTTTTCCTTGCAATGGTGTTGACAGCTGGTGTGAAATGCAGCTGCCAGCACGAGTGGAGAAATCTGACAGCTAGTGGAAGGCAAGGTAGAGACGCACCTTAGAGACTAAATCGGAGATGCATACGCTTTTGTGAGTCTGAGCTTGCTTCATTAGATGGTCTCCTTTTTGGTCTTCACCGAGGATCAAACCAGGACCTCTATAGAGCCACAGGTTGAAGTGACCCTAGCTTGACCAAAGAATCTGGGCTTTGCAAATGGGTGACTGAGGGTTAGCACAGAGGAGGGGGCTGTAACCTGGGCTCAACTAGAGGTTGCAATAAGTTTCAGTCACTTTGCACCCAGAGGAGTCCAACATTAGTCATAAACTGCAGGGCCATGAATCCTGATCCTTATGGAAATGCAGCAGTGAATTAGAGGGAAACAATGTAGGAGACAAGTCACTAGACAGAAGCCTTAAGACAGGATTAACCGCAGTCTGCTCCGCATTAAATTATAAAGGAGCTCCGGAGCTCTTCCATTCTCAAGCCATTTCTGCCTTGTTTAAATTCACATGCGTCGTTCAGCAGCTGAAATTCTGCAGATAATTGTTTCCTGTGATTTATGTCTTTTTATTACTTTTTTTGTTGTTGTGGATTTTAAGTTGCCCAAATCCTGCTGGTTTTATGGCAGGATTTAAAATGAGGGCACCAGACCTCTAGCATAGCCAGCAGAGGGTAATGTGCTGCTCAGGTCAGGGAACTGGTGAAACTGGAGAGGTGGGGAGGAGGAATTGGAAGCAATCCCCTGTGCTTGTGCTTGGTTTTCTGGCAACTCTGCCATGCACTTTAGGCCTCTGCTATTCCACACCTGAGTCCCCTTTCCCTCAATTGCCTGCCTCACTGCTCTGCCAATGCACCTCACTGTTGTCCAGCAGCTCCCCCAGGCCTGCCCCGCCAGCCCAGCTCTGTCTCCATGTCTCAGCCCTGCAGTGCAGCTCCTTCCATCCCAGCCCTGCCCCTTCTCTGATGCATCACAGTGTTGAGCTGTGGCTGCCTGCTACCTCAGCCCTTCTCGTGCTCCCCCCATGAACTCCATCATCCGTCACACCAAACAGCAAGATGCCTGCATCCAGGATTCCTAGCCCACTGCATTGCCCTGCCCTGTGAGCCACTGGCTTGCCCACAAGGCTGTGCCAGCAACCCCTGTAAAGCTGTCAGCTGGCACAGTACATTCAGGCTAATGAGCTAGCGACTGCCTCGGTCCTTCCTATCTCCAGGCTATGGAGCTGCGGTCAACACTCGCCTGGTCTGAGAGCAGCTGGGCTCCCTTGGCTTTTCCCATCTCTAATGAAACGGTCTCCTATTTCTTTCTTACTTAAAGCAGCAGCAGAGGCAGAGCTGGAAGCAGGTTGGAGTCAGGACCCCAGAATGCCGCTCCTTCTTCTGGAAGGAGCGTGATGCAGTGGTTAGAGCAGGGGACCGGGGGTCGGGACGCTTGAGTTCCACTTCCCGTCTGGAAAGGAATGAAGGAAATTGGGAAAGTGGAAGAGGGAACAGTAGCCCTACATCCTGGCCTCTCAATGAGCTCTGCTACTGAGGTGCTGAAAGGCCTGCAACCAGTCCCTTAACCTTCCCGTGCCTCGGTGTATTCATTGGCACATTGTGCGATAAGGATTCCTTAGCTTGGCCGTGTGGTATTTGAAGCAGGGTTTGGAAAACTCCTTCAGCCATGAAGGTGAATGTCCCTGTGTGAAACGCTCACTGTTACTTGAAGGGGCTGTCACAGAAACCCTACAGACCAGACCCCAAGATCAGGGCATATCGGCTGTCTCCCTCCACAGCCCCTAATCCAGGCACCAAGCCCTGTTTCCTCCAGATACCTTGCACTCTCCTCCTTAGTGGTTGCTGCTCCTCTGATTTTGGCTTCGGTCGGTGTTTCTGCTCTGCCGATAGATCATGATTTTTTTTTGCCATCATCAGGTTTCCAGCAAAACCATCTGTATCTTTCCTGCTCCCAAACAGCTGCCTCAGGAGACTGCTTACACCGGCGACTAATGCGGAAACTGTTTCCGTGACGGATTTCCCGCCACGATCAAACCTTTCTGCTCAGCCTGCCCTGCCTTAATGAGATTTTAAGCACTGTAGCTATAGGGTCATTTGTCCCTGCTTCCCTCCTGCATTAAATAACACAGGCAGAAGCCTAGGAGGGGCAGCCCATATGGCGCAGTACAACTCTTGAGACAAGGGACCCAGCTGAGTTCAATCCACCGCAGTAGCGCACAACACGGTTCAACATGAGCCATGCCCTGAGCTTCTTGGAGGCAAAGCACGAGAGTTTTATCCAGCTAAGTCCCTCATAGCTTTTCCCAACCAGCCAGGCCTGTGGGCTCTGCCAAACTGAGCCTGGAAGTCTCATGGAAGCCAGCGCCTCATTGACTTCTCGTTGGGTTGGAAACAATGCAAGAATAGGCTTTGTTTCCCCC
>NW_005842132.1:1542858-1547485 GCF_000455745.1 Alligator sinensis | reverse complement strand
CCTCCTGGTTTCTCAGCATCTCTCCAAGTGAAGATGCTTCCATTTTGATGCCCAACTGTGGGTTGGGTGGCTTGGCTCTGGCTTCCCAGCTTGGAAAACAGCCTCAGAGTTGAATTCAAGCATTGGTGCAAGGTTTCTAAGAGAACAGGGAAGGAAAAGGCGGCAGCTGCAGGCCTCTCCCCACCTCACCTGCTACCTTGGCTTTGGAGGTTAGTGGACAAGGATTGGAGACAGGGTCCTGGAAGGATTAAAATAATGAATACCTTTCCCTGACAGTCCTTTTC
Organism: Alligator sinensis; assembly: GCF_000455745.1. Classification (NCBI taxonomy): domain Eukaryota; kingdom Metazoa; phylum Chordata; order Crocodylia; family Alligatoridae; genus Alligator; species Alligator sinensis. The sequence continues at coordinate 1,547,201 of NW_005842132.1, read as the reverse complement.
ATCCAGCGCTGTCCAAGCACTGGACAGGAGTGGGTCCCATGTGAACCCAGGTCACACAGCAAGTTGGCAGCGCAGTGGGGAACGGCAGCCAGGGTCAGGTCTCCCAGTTCTGTAGAAATGGCATTTTGGGCTAAAAGCTCTGACCCTCGGGGTCTTCCAAGAAGTTTGTCCATCAGCTCAAGGTCTGGGTTTGCAGTGTGTTTGGTACAGATGTGGCTTCGTAGCAGACTTCAGGCAGGATTCAATACCCCGTTTCTTGTGTAGCTACCAACCATAGCCCTCAGAGACCATTGTAGCAGGTTAAGGGCTCTGATCCCAGGTCTGACTGCAGCTGGGATAGGTCTGAGACTGATGTGGAGAGGAACTCTTAGTATGTGTGGGGTTAAATGAATGAGAAATACTGTTCCCACCACCCCCATACTCACATGCTCATAGCAACAGCCCAAGCAATCCCTGGAATAGACTACTCCAGGAATAGCAGGAATAGCTGTGCTGACTTCACAGTGTTTTTCAAAGCATGTGTTTTAGTAGCTTGTGTTTGGCCTCCCGCTGCTAGTGCTTGATGTGTCTTTGACTAATCGGATGTCTATGCCTGGCCAAGAGGGGTCTTCCCTCCCACTCCTGCTAGCTACTAGTCCATATTCCCTTTGTAGAGCCCTGGCTTACCCCACGTGCTATGTCTAAGTGAATTTCCAGCTGCCTTTGACAGTACATTCCCCAGGCCCAGGCATTTCTCCTAGTTCTCTCTCTATCTGTGTAGGGTTAGGCCGCCGAATCCAGCTGCCACAATAGCCACACAAGGGGAAGCCTCCACCTGGTGCTGGCCCTCTCACAAACATTGGAAGTCAAAGGAACAGAGAGCAGAGCAAAGCAAGAATCCAACGCAACTTGACCCCTTTGCAGGCTGTTTAAAGGCCTCTTTCTTTTGGTCCCGGGTTGATTTTCTCCCTCTGGTACATCGTGCCAATGTCACAGGTCAAAGCCAAGTTGTCCTGCCTGATTTTTGGACCCACCAAACCCCGAATACTAGTGAGGCTATGTAGAAGGGAGCTTGTGAAAGTGGTCAAGGAGAGAAAAGAAACTTCGCCTTGTTATTTAGGTGCTGGGACCACTGTCTTAGTCCTAGTCCACAGACTTCCTATGTGGGCAGGTCATTTGGGCTCTCTGGGCTTCAAATCCACATCTGTACAACCAAGATAGTGCTTATGATGACTAGTGTCCCACAAGCCCAGTACAACTCGCTGGGCTGCCGTGTTGGAGTCCCATAGCACTGCAGCTTAAGAAATCTAAGCATGAGCAGGCTGCTGCATGGGGTCTTCCTCTTTGCCATGCTTCCTGGGCACAGGCTCTCTCTAACCCAACAAAGGAAACTTCCTGTCTAATTGTCTTAGACTCCAAGGACCAGGGCTGACCCTAGTCCCCTGGGCTCGCACTCCTTCAGGGAGGGATGCATGGCAGTGGAGCACACAGGCTTTGTAGGGATCTAAAATCCAAGCACTCCTTACTTTAGCTGGTACAAGAAATAGAAAGACCCAGACATTCATAAATGTCTTCACGTGTTGGGTCCCCTCAGTTTTCCCACTACTGTGGACCATTTTGGGGGTTTAAGGAGTCCAAAATCCCCCCTTTCCCTTGCTATCCTACACATGAGATCTCCTGTGTATGATGGAGCCTTTCTGTCTTTGTGAAGTGTGCAGCAGCTGAGAAGCCTTCTCCTACCCCCAGCTTCACCTGGCCTTTTGCCAGCAGTGGGCAAATTGGGAAGCTAAATGATCCACTGTAGGTTAGATCCCAGATCCTGGACCTGATCTGAAGTTCTAGCAAGTCGGCAGGAGACTTCCACTGAAATAAAGTCCTTGGTGAGGAACCAAGCCAGGGTGTAGCTCCAGTGAGCTCTCTGCTTACCCCAGGGGTGAGCCTAGCCTTGCACCTCAGCCTCTTTCGGCACTTCTTAGCGGAGCTTGAATCCAAACCTGCCTGCATTGGTCATTGGGAAAAGTAACTAGACAGCAGCAGTTTCCTTCTTGTGTGTAGGGTCCGTGAGTGGGCCTAAGCTGCCTCGGGTAAAGCCCCAACAGAGAACAGAGAGGTACTAACATATCACCTGCTGGAGCTGAGGCAAGACTGTAAAGGGATTAGGTACCCGAATCCCACTGAAGGCAATGAGAGTTTGGCACCACATACTGTTAGCAATCTAGCCCTCACTCTCAGATTGCAGGGGAAGGAAATGCATGTCTTTTTAGCAATGGCCTCTCTATAACCTTCCCCCTCCCTGTGGTGGGTAGCCTCCTTTTGAAACTGCAGCAGCTCTGCGCTCCATGCAACATGCTGGTGAGCTAATGGCTAAATCTTCCCCTCAGCAGGACAGCACAGAATTTGTTATTGCTAAAGAGAGCCAAGAATGGAGGGATCTCTGCTAGGCAGGTGGTACAGCCTGAGCTATTTGATCCAGGACATCTCCCCCCCTCCCCTGCCTCCTCAGGCAGAGACCCTGTCCCCAGTCAATCAAAACTGGGACACGGGGGTTAATTTGGTGCTCTGAGACTGGCAGCACCGCCTCGAGCTTAGCAGAGAATAGATGTGGGCAAAGCAAGCTTAGCTATCTGCAGCTGGCAGCACCCTTTGCTACTGCACTCCTCTCATCAGTCCCCCTCTTTCCCTTCCCCCCAGCTCCTGCTATTTAAGCCCTGGGCTTCCTCTCAACATGAGCAATTCACTGCTATACTGACCTCCTGCTCTCAGTCCTAGGCCCATTTATTGCAATCCCAGCATGGCTGTGCCTCCAACTATTCCAATCTTGTTGGTGCACTTCGCAGACTGTAACACCCGCTGCTCTCCCAGGCTGGGTCTTCTTCCCAGCTCTGCCGTCTCGCATCTGCAACAGTGCTGCTGGCTTTAAGCTGCTCTTCCCCTGCGTTTGCCCTGCTTGGGCATCAGTGGATCTGAAAACATGTCTACTCACCAGCCTCGTACCTGCACAAATATCGTTTTAAAGGGGCGCCTCCCAACTTCCAGCACTGTTGAACTGATGCAGAAAAACTGGGGGTTGGAAAGGTCTGGTATCTGACATGGCTTTGCCACGAGCTTCTCAATCACAGATTGTGCTGAGCTGGTCATGGGGAACCGGAGATCCTCAGTGCACTCGATATGCAGCGGCGCTGCTTCTTCGGCAGTCCCTCACAGTCAAGGATGGTAGTCTTATCTACAGGCCTGAAGATGTCCGATGAGACCAGTCCAGGATTGACAGGCTGTTGCAAGCAGCAGTGGAGTGCCTCGCTGCTTTGGGACTGGGACATGGCAGTTTTGGCAAGCAGCTATATTTGAGCCTAGAAAGCAGCTCTGGGGAGGAGCAGGGAAGACTCTCCGGTGGGAAGCAGAAGGGGGAATATTTTAGGTGGGTGGAACATCACTTTCCTAAGGGCTGTACAGCCAGACCTTAGGATTAATAACCCTACCATAGCAGCGAGTGCCAGGGCATCGTTAGCAACCACAGAGTGGAGCCCCCTGAACATGGACGTTATGGTCACATCGGTCTCTTGTAACATATCTGGACTGTGAATACAGCTGATTTCAGGCACTGGTCCTTTGTGGAGCACAGGGACACTTGACAGAGATGGACCAGACCTGGCTCTAGTGAATGTGAAAGGGGGGCCTGATTGAGACTGCTGGACCACAGACAAACCCTGTGGGTCACTCTGGCCTTCTTGGTCCCAGCCTGGGCTGCCCAGTTTTAACTTCTTTGGGCACCCAATGCCCTGGCCTGGCTGCTGCCTATGTTAAGGCCTATTTCTTGGTCCCAAACAGCAGGGCTAAGCCTGTAGAGCCCCCCTCAATGGCTAGAGCAAGACCAAATAAGTGCAGCACCTGCAGCACAGGGAGCTTAGGGAGAGCAGAGCACAGAGCTCCCACCAGATAAAGTTGAAAAGAAAGAATCCATTTCAGTTTCCGGGATGAATTAAATCATTACCAGGAGCTGGCAGCTCCCCGCATCTTGGTGCCAAAGCCATGAGCAGCCCCAACCTGTTCTCCATCGGGACCCAGACGCTCCATCTGGGCCCAGGGAGGGGGACATTTTTCTCCTGTGAGCACCAGGACCATTAGAGAGTGCAGCAAGACTCCGGCTAGTCCTTTGCAACAGACATCCCCAGTCTGATTAGGTCCTGCTGTTTATTCCCTCTGGAAATGAGAATCGCTGTTTATCACGTCCGCCTGGCAGGCAGAAAGCCTCCAAGCGAGAGAGGGGGAGAGAGAGACTGTGCCAGCCAGCCAGAGAGCGCTGAGAGAATCAGCTAGGTAATAGAGGTATTTATTAAGGGAGAGACAAAATTTATATGCCATTCCTG
>NW_005842132.1:1515972-1542736 GCF_000455745.1 Alligator sinensis | reverse complement strand
CATCCCTGCTGCTTCTGCTCTCAGTCATTGCTGAGGGGAGAGGGGGGAGTGGGCAGCTCGCACAGGTAATAGCCAGGAGTCTGTTTCCTGCCCATTTGTCAGTCTTCAAAACAAGGAAAAGAGAGCAGATCCTGCTAAAGGTGAGCTGGGGAGCTCAGAGGACGTTTGGCCCTGTCTGCAGGGACATCCAAAGCCAGAGCAGACCCCAACCCACAGGAAAACCATTTGGCTCATTGCCGTTGCAAATTATGGTTTGCGCTGCGGTCATGCGCAGAAGCCCCAGACTGAGATCAGGGTCACATTGTGCTGGGTGCTGTACATGCACAATTATGTTTGGATTTAGTTGGCAGATGCCCTCATTCCTAATTGTTGCTGTGACCACTACAACGGGGTGTAAGCCATGTATGCAACAACAGGGTGAGGGGTGATGCTACCCCACATCCATTACAGGAGGTGTTCTTCCCCACATCAAAGCCCACCACAAAGCTTGGGCACTGCTCGCATACTAGTAAGTCAGTGAGATGTATATGGGGTGCTCAGGCTCTGCCCAAGGGTGTACTTCATCCTTCTGGAGTCTTGGTGATCATTTTTGGTCATTCTTTAGCAAAGAGCAGTCACACGATGCAGTGAGTGAGGGCAGGAGGGGGAGAAGAACACACTACCTACAACCAGCTACAGAGAAGCAGAGCAAAAGCGTGCAAGTTAAAATTAAGCCAGCATGCATTGGTTTTGTCGAGAGGCTCAGCTAAGCCATTTCTCCTCTCTGTGCCTCAGTTTCTCCATTGCAAAATACTCAGGGTGATGTTTATCCACCTCTGTAAAGCAGTGCATCCTCAGTCGAAAGTTTCTGTGTATAGCAGATGGAGGGTAGGGAGGAAATGCATGTCCTTTTTTTCACAGGCAGTTGACTTTTTGGCAACAACTTGAAAACTGAGTGACAGCAGACATAAGACACTGCAGGAGCTTCTTCTACTTGAGATGTTCAGGTATTGGATATTTCGGAGGTGGGGGGAGGCAATAGATTCCAACCAAAAACTTGAAGTTCTCCATGAAAAGCAGGGGTGTAAGCTGTAACCGTGTTGGTCTAAGGACATGGGGCAGACAAGGTTCCTTGGGTGAATTTGATATCTTTTATTAGGCCAACCCAAATAGTTGGAGAATAGTTATTAAGCAAGCTTTCGGGTTCAAAAACCCTTCGTCAGGCTAAGGAAGTTTCAGCAGTTGGTGTGTGCTCTTCCTGAATGGAATGAAAAGCAGGTAGTTGACAAACACCTGATTTTCCGTTGAGCCATTTTAATGGAAACATTCATTACCGGTGCTAGTGCTGTGTCACTGAGTGCTCTAATTCTTGGCTGCAGCAAAGGAATTTATGAACTCCCCCAGGTCCGTGCTGGCTATAAGGCAGCAGTAACCTCAGCAGTCATATAGCGGCTGAAGATCATCAGAATGCAAGGGAGCCCCATGCTGGGGTTTGACTAGAGCAGTGATTCTCAATCAAGGTGCCGTGGCACCCTGGGGTGTCTTAAACTCCTTTCAAGGGTGCCAAACAATGTTAGCACTGAGGTTCACAAGCATGATTCACAAGATAAACCCAGGGATTTCAAATAGCAATCCATAGTCACCGTCTTTCTGAGTTCTTTGCAACAGAAAAAACGCTCTATTATTTTTCTGCAGTCAAAAAAAAAAAGGAAAGGATGAAAACTACAAGCGGATATTTTCCAAGTCGTGCTTCGAGTCTGTGCCTTGAGTCTAAAAAGGTTGAGAGGTTCTGCTAAAATGTTGATGGATTTCTCAGAAATGGCAGCTGTTACGCCCAGTGTGCTTGTGTGCCCCTTTAGGGGGAAAGGAAGTGTTATCTGCCCCAGGGGGATAGAAACACTACACTCTCCAACCTTCCCGATACATATGCAACTCACCTCAAGAGGGGCGTGTGTCTAGTGATTAATCTGTTGCCAGCTAATGGAATTACTCCTGTAGCTCTACTGTTGAATAGACCTGGCTGAGCAGGTGAAAATGGTTTTTAGAACAACCATTTTTTTCATCAGAAAAAAGCACTTTGTTTAAAATGAAACTTCCAGGAGGAGTGGATCAGTGTTGACAGTTTTCTTGTTTAAGGAAAGAACTTGAACATGTAAAAACATCCTATTTTGACATTTCCTAAATGAAATGTTGCTTTGGTTTGGAAGTAATTAAAGGAAATAAAAAGAGGAAAAATCAAAGAGGAAAAAAAACCAAAACAAAAATCAAATGTATTGAAACAAAATAAATCAATTGAGCCGAACCAGTTTTTTTTCAGAGCTTCAGTAGGCAAATATAAATATGTAAAATAAATCTATGTATACATATATTTGCATACAGGAGCATATATACATGCATATGTCTGTTTGTGTGTATATATGCACACACAATTGTGTACACACACACACAAAATATCTTTTGCATGTTTGTGTGTGTGTGTAATAGGGGGTGTTGGTTGTATCTGCTGATCTACCAGAAAGCTTGCAAAGAAGAAATTTTCCAACTATTTAGTTGGTCTAATAAAAGATATCACATCTACCCAAAGAACTTTGTCTGTCTGTCTGTCTGTGTGTGTGTGTGTGTGTGTGTGTGTGTGTGTGTGTGTGTGTAAGAGAGATGCTTTTTGTTACAACTTGGGTTTGCAAATGTTCATGAACTGGGAAAGCCTGTGTCCTCCCTGTCTCAAATATTGAAACTCCTGAACTCAAATGCCAATACCACGAGAAGAACAACGCCAAACATTACGCAAGGTCGTTAACAATAATATTTACTAGGTCGCCATCCATATCCAACACAGGCCCTGTGGCTGCTTAGTTTGAGCATCCCTGCTGCATGGTATCACACACGGTGGAGTTGAATAGCTTTCCCCCCCCACCACCCCATCCCAGAATGACTTCCTTTCCCTGCTTTCCCCATGGCCAGGCTAGCCCCTTCAGTCCCAAGGCCCATGTCGCAGCGGGTCCGTGAGCAGTGTCTGCAGTCCTGAAAACAGTGAGCAGGTGCCTGTAGTTCAGCTAGTTGGAGGCAGAGCTGCCAGCAGTAGTGGCCAGCTGCTAAGTTGCCATTTAATATTGCCAGTGCAGTTCGTCGCCTGAAAAGCCATACTTTGGGCAGAAGGCGCGAAAGGAAATGTACTCTACGCCGTTTGCCCTGAAGGAAAACAGGCATTAAAATGGCAAGAGATTTACCACGTCAAGGATCAGTAAACAGTGAACAGAGCCCCAAGGGAGCATGGGGAATGAGTGGAGGATAGGAGAGAAGAGGAAAGGGAGTTGGGGAAAGAGGGCAGGGGAAGACGGAGGGAGAAGAGAGAGCAGAACAAGCGACTGTGTTTGGGGAGAGGGAAGAAGGATGCTAGTGGTGGGGTGGGTGGACAAGAACCTTGGTAGGGGAAGAAAGAGAGAGAGGGAGCAGGTAAAACCCAAGGGAGGTTAAGGCTGGAAAAGAAACCAGAGGAAGAGGGAGAGATTGGAAAGGGACAGAGCTGGAGGGAGGGGAACTGAGAGGTAGAGGTACCAGCTCAGCACCCGGTTATGAATTAGTTCCTCTCTGAACCATTGGTAAAGCCAGACGTTTACAAGGGATTTAAAAGCCAAAGACATAAAGAAGCTTCTGAAATGACAAGGGAATCTATAGCATAGGGATCGATGTGACTGCAGTGGACATCCAGAGATTTACTGGGCCCAGGAGCTGCAGGGTGCTTAGTCTAAGCAGCATAGGCCCATGGGCAGGCCTAGTGTAATGGCCTTTCAACACACTGTGTCAGCAAAAATGTGACCGCTCCCCACAGTCCATTATCCCAAAAGTAGCACAGGCTTGCCTTCAGGATTCGGAGGCATCTGGACCATGCAAGCAACTAAAGCCTGCCTCAGTTCACAGCCAACCTCACAACCGCTCACACAAATCCTACTGGCACGCTTATGGATGTGCCCACCATGGAGCTGGGGTGGGGGAGCAGCATTGGGAAAATGCTAGGGGGCCAATTCCCTCCTGCATGGCACACTATAGTGTCCTGCACACAGTGTCACTAGCCTAGAAATATGGTATTTTCTTAAAGTTCCAAGTTCTGGAGTCCTGAAGTTTGGTGAGAATTTGAGCTTTTATTAAGATGATTCTCATGATTGTAGAGAGAAGCCCAGAAAAGCCATTCAAATAGAGGTAAGAGCCCAGGAAGCAAATAAAAAGCACCCCAAATTAATTACTTAAAAAAATATTCTTGCTCTTGCTCTTGCTCTTGCTCTTGCTCTTGCTCTTGCTCTTGCTCTTGCTCTTGCTCTTGCTCTTGCTCTTTTTTGGAAGCCTGGCTCAAGATATTTGATCACTTGGGGTCAGCAATACCAGTTACAAAGCAGATATAAAATAGGGCCACACACAGCAAGGCAGGAGGGATTCAGTTCCTTTGAAAGAAAGGGGAGTTCATGGAAGGTTTTATTATTCCCCTTGCAGGTATTGGAGCAACAGCTCCAGGCCCTGACTTTGCATGGGATCCCACTGTGCCAGGTGCTGTAAAGACGTAGGCCTGCCCTTTATCTGACTAGCGGGTAGCCTAATAAAGACAGAGGAGAAAGAAACTCCATTTTGAAAATTGGGAGGGGATGTGAGGTATTTAAATAACACATTACGAAGAGCCCACGGCAGATCTGAGAGCTGAGCCACGATCTCCTGACTGGCAGGCAAGGGGCTCATCACAAGCCTATCTTTCTTCCCTTAACAAGAAGGGAAAAATTGGACCCCCTGCTGTCTTAATTAGTTTATCGAAAGCACTTGGAGACTTCAGGGGGAAAGTGCTAGGGAGTAAAAAAAGTATTAAGTGCTAATAATTCTCTACTTTTATTTGCAGTTATCTATCTACATGAAAGAACCTTTTCTTTTTTTTTTGTTTTGCTGACACCTTCCTGCTGGGAGCTGAACACTGCTTGAATCATCCATCCAGGGCAATTTGCTAATAAAAGTAAGGAATTGCCTTCTGAATCTCTTTGTTGGCATGAATGTGACAAGAGGAGCGGAGATGGACTCATCAGAGGCGTGCCGGGAGCCTGTCAGGGAGTAACCTGGGCATGTCCTCCTGTCACCTCCCCTCCGAGCCCCGTGGAGCAGGGCAAGCCTAGTAGGTGCTTGCTGTTAGGCTATAAATGTGTCCCCTTCCTACTTCTCAGCATATGTACAGAGTCAAACTCCCCAAGTGTAAGGCCTTCTGCATCTGGCCTAGCTCTAATTTTATTGAAAAACAAGGAAAAGTAGACTAAAAAACCCTCCATGGCGCTGCAGTGATCAGCCCCTCATTGGTTATAATGGGTGGTGTCCCTCCCAGCCCTGGCCATGCCAGCTCTTCCCTCTACTTTTGTCTGCTCAGTGCTTCTTTAGTGATCTCTGGGGTCTGCCTTTGGATGTTGCATTCACCCCAAACCTTTCTGGTTCAAGTAGCACAGCACAGCCTGGGGGCGGCAGGGGGGAGGTGTAAGGCAGCTGGATGTGAAGCCAGTCGCATCCCTCCCTTGAGTACCCTTTGGTAGACACCAAGGTGCCTTCACCATGCCAGCTGGATGGTCTGCTGGGTGAAGGCAGTGTCCTCCACCTGATCTTGCCCATAACCAGGGGGAGGAGGTAACTGTTATGCTGTTCCTTTCCTGCTTCTCCATATTCATCCTTTTTCCGGCTGGCTGGTATCACGGAGAAGAGCCAAGATATCACCCATTTCCCTAATCTCTGCCAACCCAGATGTGGGGGGCCGCAGCCCCACAGAGGTTGTCCTTCCATCTCTATACCCTGTTTTGTATGTGGGGAGATGGGGGAAGGTAATAGTCTTGCCTCTAATTGGAAACTGATTGGCTCCTGCTGTGTTCTGCATTGCAATTAATCCCTAACCAGGCCTAGTGAAGGGCTGGGATGAGGTGCAGAAGGCTTGCCTGATTCTATGTGCTCTGTAACTCAAAGCACTAGGAAAAACCTTGCTGTCAGGTATCGATTCTAAAGTCTCTTCTTCCAGGCTGGGTTGTGGCATGATGCTCTGTGCCTGGGAGCTCAAGCAGAGGACATGTCACATCTCGGTGTGAGTAGGTGGATCGCAGGTCTGCATAGCTGCTCGGTTTCCTTGTGATGCGCTGACCGATAGAGTCTTTTTGTGAGTTATTCCACTGCTGCCAGTGTGATATTCCTGTGTGCTCCCTCCCTGGCTGGTTCAGGTACATCCCATGTCTCCATTGCTTTTGATTTGTGTTATGATGAGCCCTGTAAAACGAGTGGCATGGTCTTCCCTGCGTTCTCTCTGCATTTTGACAGATCTGCCTTCCTCCAAGGCTGCAGACCACAGGAGTCTGACGCTGCTTTCTGACACCCGCACCTCTCTCCCACCTGTTGACCACCTCAATGTACATTTTCACCGACTGGCTTTCTTGCATAGGTACTGGCCTCTGGCTGCTTTACTACTGCATGCAGGAAGAGCACAGACCATCTACAGATGCTCCGTCTGCCTGCTGAAGGGTATTTGTACCCAAAAGCTTGCAAAGAAGAATTTTTTCCAAGTATTTTAGTTGGTCTAATAAAAGATATGGGATTTACCCAAAGAACCTTGTCTGCCTCTGTCCTTAGACCAACACGGCTACAACCTATACCCCTGACACTGGTTTCTGCTCCCACCTCCGAACTTGAGTCTGGACTCATGCTTCACCTGAGTGGATCTCCTCTCACTCCTAGAGGGTAGTCCCAGCTTGGGGCACACCCGCAGTGGCAAGGACTCTTGTCTCTTTGAAGTTACCCCTGTATTTGTTCTGTGCATGGATCTCCAGGCCCCCTTCTCTTTTCAACATCCCATGATGGCTCCCTTGCCTTCCATGGCATTTGCTCCTGGTGTAAGCAAGAGAAGAACCAGGCCTTTGGCCTTCTGGGCTGCAGATCTGATGCCCGTCTCTCTCACTCAGTGGAACAGACATGACAGAAAAGTAGCTCTTTGCAGTGGATGGTCAGACAGGCTAGCTGCTAGTCGCTCCTGCCAGGTGGATGACACTGGGTGGCAATTTCCAAGCCCCACCGCAGTGTATGAGGCATCTGGGTACCATATGGTGCATCTCATAGCATGGAGCAGGGATGAAGCCAGCTGTGATATGTGGGAATTGGAATTCCCTTTCTCTCCCCCCATTGACTGTGATGACAAAGAGAGGTTGGGAGTGAACACTGAATGCCTTTCAGCAGCCTGTTGTTGATGTACGAACCACCAATCTGGGTGGAGGAAGCTTCATCAATCTCTTCAGAGGTGTTGCCAGCCTAGTGTTTAGAGGGACTATTTACACAACAGAGAGATGAATAGGTCTATGCCACAGACACATTGCTTCCCTTTCAGCATCACAGTGATGCCACTGCTGCCTTCAAACAAGACAAATTCTGAAATGTTGCAGGCGTTCAGAGAAAATAATATCCCACCCCCAAAGAATCTTGTATCAAATATGAGACAGGTGCTGTGCATCATGGAAGACCAGTATAGACACCTCTACATCACTGTTAGAGATGAGAGGGCTGGGAAGAGACCGTCCCAGAATGGAGGAGAACCACTTCTTATCTACCTTACTGCCATGTCCTGAACATGCTTCCTCCATCCACACTGGGCCTCATCATACAGTCATAGAAAATGAGGCTTGAAAGGGACCTCGGGAGGTCACATCTAGTCCAACCCCCTGCTCCAAGCAGGACTAGCCCCAACTAGATCATCCCAGCCAAGCATTTATCCATCTGGGTCTTAAAAACCTCCAAGGATGGAGATCCCACAACCTCTCTGGGTAACCTGTCCCAGTGCTTTACTACCTTCCTAGTGAGAGAGTTTTTCCTAATATCTGATGTAAACTTCCCTGGCTACAAGTTGAGACCATTGTGATCAGTCGGTTGCAAACCTGGTTCATGGATGAAAATCAGAAGCAACTCCTTTGAAGCCAGTGGCTTGTTCAAATGAAGGCAGGGTGGTACAAAAAACTTCCAGATGAACAGGAATTGCCTCATTATTCCCTTCTTGGAGCTCTCCTCCGTAATAGTACAATGCACACACCAATATACTCCTATGCAAGCTAGAATGGTTGTGTCACACCCGTGTTTGGATGCTGTGGAAGCCGAGAGAGGAACAATCTGATCCTTCACGCCCCAAAAGTGGCTCCATGTTGAAATTCTCTCTTGGGTCTGGGTACACTATCCTGCCTCTCTTCCAGGGGTCTTATGGCCAGGTGTATGTGGAAGAAAATCGGAGTAACTTTTTCTTTCGAATGGCGAACTGAGAAAGCAGGCAATATTCCCATATGTGATCCGCGGTCTTCCCCTGCCCACATACCTTGGCATCAACGTGTGAATTTCCAAAGATCTATTTCACCCTAAGGACCAAAGAGGAAAATACCCCGGTAGCTTATGACAGAGGGTTCTGGATTCCAGTCTCTAAAACTTCCACTGACTTCAATGAGACCTTTGCCTGCAAACTAGCTAATGGAGCAAGCACTAAATTACAGCCAGACCCATCTTCCTGGCATCCCCCTGCTCCTCTTCAAAGTCCTTTGTGATAATGACTTTTTCCAGCCAGCACTGCCTACCCACCTCCATGCCAAGCAAGTGTCTGCCTCTCTAATAATGGGTTGGATCACTGGAGACTCACGTGCTACATCCCTGTCTCTCCAGGACTCAACTTTTGTGCTATATAAGCTCCAAGCTCTTCTACCGTTGCTGCTTTTATTTTGGGTTGTGTGAGTCCGTATCACCTGTGCCTTTGTTAGAGGGAAGTTTGAGCCAGTCACGTGCCAACCTGTGTGTGTCTGGGGTGCATTTGCGACTGTTGCATCACCTGAGTATGGGGATGTGTTGCACATTTGTGTCGTTTCTTCTGTGTGCCACAAGTGCAGGAGATCTTACGGGTCTTGTCTGTGTTTTACACAAACCTTCCCTGTGTGTGCATATCAGGTTGTGCTAAGGTGTGTGTCAGCCTACTTGTGGCTGCATGGGGGATGTTTGGTGAACCCGTGCTGCATCACGTTGTGCATGTAGTCATGGTGTCTTTACAGCGTGTGAGAGGATCAGCACTGTGTCACCTCGTGCACGTTTCCGCGTTGTCTCTCCGTTGCATGCTAACCCCTGCGATACCTTCCTGAGTGATTTGTGGCCATGACAAGTTGAATTGTGGGTAAACTACACAGCAAATGGGCAGCAAATTGGAGCTCTGGCTGCTGCCAAAGGGGTCATTCATCACCTCTGCGCAAGGCTGCAGCCAGCACTGTTTGATCACCCATCCCCGGATCACACCCAGTTTTTCAGGTACTCCACTAATTTATGTCACACTGGATGCAGGAGAGCTCCACCCCAGCCTTCCCAGGGCTTTCATCTCTGTGTGGGGAATGAATTGCCCTGTCACTCCCAGGCTTTGCTCCCTCCCTCCACGCAAACACCATTCCCCCACCTCGGGAGCTGTGGCTATAATGCATCAAGGTCGGTACCCGCCAGTGAGTGATGGGGCAGGGACAGGAACTGATTGCACAGGGACTGGCTGACCCATTCATACTCCTTGCATCTAAGTCACACGGGGCAGGGGATGCAGCTGCAGCCAGACTTGAAGCACTTCAGTGCACACCATGCCCTCCTTCAAGCCTTGAGACAGCTGGCGGGGGAGGAAGACAGGGAGTCACAGCATGGAGTCCCCCAAAATTAGAAGATGTAGCTTCAATGCTGTTGTCTCTAAATCAGTCCCTGCGGCACCTCCTGCTGGGACCAGAGTATCTGGGCACTCCCACGCAACCAGGGCTTCTGCCTAATTCTTCACAGTACCACAGCTGGGAGAGGCAGGGACTGGGATAGCCCTGAGCTTCCCCCACACCCAGCCTCATTGCACCTTCCTCGCAGCCCTTCCTGCTGCTAGGACAGGTGCCAGACAGCCAGGAAACCTGCACTGTTCTCTGCAGCCCAACTATGGTGGAACAACTGGGGGCTCATGTACCCCCTTCCCAGCACTCCCCTGTTGTCATCCATGTCCTCTAATGGCTATACTGGAGTCTCAGGATCCCAGGACTCTGCAGTGAGAGGTGCTAATAGATAGTAAAATGAACTTGTAGCTAGGGACCGTGGAAAAGAGATGCCAACAAGCACTGGGATGGCTTTGACTATTTTACCACGTCCCCTAAATGGATGTGGCCAAAACAGAGGTTCTTGTCTTGACACTTATTAAACTCTAATCTCAGTGTCATCGCTCATTATTACAGCTGGATGCAAGCCAATGCATTTAAACGAAGAGAAACAGAAAGACTTACGAGATGGCTTGAAACCTTTGCCAGCAAACTTCAGAATAACCTCCGGGCTGGAAGAACTGGACTGACCTGATGTGGGTGAGGAGAGATCTCAAGAAATTGCCAATTAGAAAGTTTCTCCTTCTAATGGTGGAGGATTTGGGGAAAAGCAAACAGTGAAGGTGAGCGCCGAGTGGAGAAGGGGGATGTGGGGGTTACAAGACTGGGAAGGAATATCTGTAGGGACTAAACTTCTGGTGCTAAAGCATGAGGTGCCACTGCTCATGCTACAGAAACTCAGGCAATAGGAGGCGGTAGCGGATTTATAAGCTGTAATACTTCACTTGGGGCCTAGAGGGCAACCAGAAGACATGTGGTATCATCCTGGGGGTTTCATTTACTGAGACTATATACTCCCCTGGTGAGCCGTGGCCAGGGCACTAGTGTGGCTGAGTTTCAGGTATTTTCAGCAACTTCCTATTTAATACTGGTTGCTGCCTGATGGTGTGCCTGGGCAGTTAGTGCCTGCAGCTGGGAGAGCTGCCCCCATGATCACCCTCTGCCCTGGTGCAGCTGCAAGAGGATTGCAACAAGCAGCTCCTCTTCTATTCCAAAGCGGTTTCTGCTTGGGGGTGCTTTGGCTTGTGGCTGCTTTGAGACATCAGAGCCCTTGGTCAGCAGAGGGTGATGAGCACCAGCTGAAATCAGCTGGAGGGATGCATAGGTGTTCAACTGCCCCCCATTGAATAAAAACAGGTCCTGAGCTCACATACTAAGGCTACCCATGAAGTTACAGCCCATGAATAGGCTTGGCTCTGGGAGACCTGGGTTCAAGTTCTTACTCTAACATTGACTCCTTATATCACCAAGGGCCAGGGCCAGACACAGGCATGGGCAAACTGGTTCACCTAGAAAGGGGGCCTGAAAATGGTGAAACTGATGATGATGATGATTATTATCTCTGGTGAAGGGGGGCCCAATACTAAAAGTTCACCTGGGGCCACCAGGAGTCTAGGTACAGTGCTCCCATCCATGTCACTAAGGCTCAGATGCCCAGAGCTATTGGGGTGCCCCACTCCCTTTGCAATCAGTGAGAGCAAGGCACCTGAAAGCCAGTATAGATTTAGACCCAAGTTTTTTGGTTCCCCATCTGCAGCACAAGGATTATGATGCTTGCTTTCCTTCCCCTCTATCTCTCTTGCCTGTTTGAACTGTGTGAATAATAGGACACAGCACAGTGGGGACTCAGTCTCAGCTGGGGTCCCAAAACTAGTGGCTATTTCTGGAAAACCTCAGGGGCCACCTTTGTTCATCAAAGACATCAAAATGACTTCAGAAATAATCATAAAAGAATACATTGTGCTTGCAAGCAGGCAGTCTAGAGGAGCCTGGAAAAGAAACAACTTTGACCTTAAAGCAAAAATGAACTGTTTGAAGTGACGCATGGGTCAGTTCGAGGTTCAGGATCAGTCTTCATTTTAGTGACAAGTGCTCTGATTTGCAGGTGGCTATGCCAGGTGACATGCACCTAACCTGGGGCTTGGTTAGTGAGTGAGTGAGAAACCATGTTGGACCCATACACAGAGTAGATACAAGCCACGGAGTCATGGCCAGTCTCTGTGGCTTCCCTCCTGACTCTGGGCTGCTCCTGATAAGATAAGCCCCATCCATCTGCACAACCTGGGGTGCAGAAACATCAGCAATTAGGGCAAAGCAGATGGTTGGGGATGGTTGGAGCAGGTTGAATGGCTCCCTGGGGCCTTTCTTGAGTTCCCCTGGCATGGAGACCTGGGTAAGGAGGGCATTCAGGGTTGCCCATAGCTGTCTCCTTGGACAGGCTGCCAGTCCCTGGTGCATCCAGTGGGTAGGGCTTATTCTGCCAGCAGTAGACCTGGGGCCAGGAGGGAAGCCGTAGAGGCATGTTCTCAGTGAGGACTAGATCCAGTGGTTGCAAGACTTCATCCAGCCCCATTGTTGCTGCTGAACTGAAGGATAATAATGAGAAGTAAGGGCTGTTATTGTGTTGTGGTACCATGAAGGAATATTCCCCTCTCCAGGGCATGACCCTTGTGCTTGGGGCTGCATAAACCAAAAACACAACGGAAACTTACCCCTGGAGTCTCATAAGCTAAATAACTGGTTACTTATTAAAGAAGCTGGTTTGCTTGTCTTGAGACTAAATCTGTATGAGAAGCTCATCAAGTTGAAAGAAAAAATAGTTGACAATGGAAATCTTGTCCTTGTAAAATGAGAGGGGTTAGTGAAAAGGAACCATAATGAAGATGAATTAAGGCTTAAATGCATGAAAATGAGTTAAGAAATCTTGAAATAAGGTTCCCATTTGTCTTTCATTCAAAATCAGGGAAAGCATTGATTTACTTACTCAGGGAAAAGTGACAGGATGTTACACTCTTCAGTTAAGAGGATCAGGTGATGAAAGCCACATTCATCACTCATTCTCCAGGGTGCAGGAGTGGGGAGGGGATGAGTTAGAGCTGTGCAGTGCTGTTAAACTCAGTCGAGGTTTGCCAGAAGGTATGAGCAGGCTTCACGGGCTCTTGCTGAGGTGTGCAAGTTTTCAGAAAGTCAGAGCCAAGATGGGGCCTGCTACCTTTGGAGTATGTCAGGACTGACTTTCAAGTCACGTGGGCCAAGTCATTTCTGAACTTGGCTTGGTTTTTTTTGAGGGTTTTTTTTTTTTTGCACCTGCCAAGGCCCAAATTTACCTGCCAGGCAAAACTCAGTGGTTTCAATGATGGTTGCCAGCTCTGAATGGGATATGGACAGTCACTCAGCAGGACGATTGGTCTTTCTATCACACCTTCCAACTAACAGTTTCAGTCTGCTTTATGAACTTTGATAGATTATGGTGTGGTCAAGAAACTGTGAGTTATCCCTATTGTGGCATGGATAGAGTTGTGCAGAAGATCAGTGGCAGAGCTGGGAACAGAACGTGGGAGTCCTGGTCCCAGCACCTGTCATGGAAGGGCATCAGGTGAGAGGCCCAGGCTGTTGCTCTAGTCAGTGAAATATCCATTGTGCTCCCAGCCTAGTGCCCATGCCAGGTGCCGCATGGCTCTGTGCTTTGACTTGGACATTGCCAGTGCCAGAGGGTGGGAGAAAGAGTCACCAGCCACAGTCTGGGTGAGATGCAGCAAAGCAAAGCAACCTCTGCCCTGACTCTTTGAAATGGTACCAAAAACTAAATGAAACGGTGAATAAGCACTCTGGCTCCGCAGGATAGACATCCCCTGATGAGACAGCCATGCTGATACACCCCTGTACCCTCCCATTCCAATGCTGGCTAAAGAGTCCTGCATTCTTACTTTAAACCTAAGGTAATTGGGTCTAGTCCTAATCAGATCTGAACCACGTTGTTACCTCACAGGTAGAGTCACACCTTAAAGACTAACTGAATTAGGCGAGGAGACTGGCCTGAGACCTATGAGCACGTCTTGCCTGTGCTCTGCAAACTGAATGTTTTCAGGTAGAGAAGATACCCCCTCCCTGCAACGATGTCCTGCCAAAACAATTAACATTTGCTGAGAGGCCAGTGGGAGAGTCTACAGCAAAATCAATTAATGATAAAACCTTTCAGCAAATGCATGCGATTTTATCATTTTATAATGTTGCCATCTGAGCAATAAATAAATAGTGTGTGTGTGTGTGTGTGTGTGTGTGTGTGCATATATATATATATATATATATATAATTACATTGGAGAAGTCAGGTCAGAAATCTGGGCTCCCTCAGCCTGTTTTTTAATCTCCTATTAAATGATATATCTTCTGATTGCTTTTGTCAGCTCTCTAAATTTAATAACTGAAATAACCATCTTCTCCTATTGTTCGCATATAAATAAGTGTTGGATCGATAAAGAGCATCTTTAAAAGCCCCTGGATTTGAAAAACGAGGGGAGCGTGGCTCAGCAGACAGGTGAAGGAAAATTATGACTTTGTGCCTCCAACACTCTTTAAAACAAGAAAAAACCTCCCATTAAATGTTCTCTGCCACCAAAAGATTCCAATCAATGGGGACTAGATGAACTTTTATTTTTTGAATTGAGTAGATAGATAGTCCTGATGTCATCCCTCTCCCCCTCTGCTTCTGCTACATTTTTGGATAGAGTTAATTGATCAGTTAGTGCAGCTAAAACCCCTTGGTAGGGTATGTTATGTCCCCCTCTAGTTGCTGGTCCATACGCAGGGTAACAGTCTACAAGTGCTGCCAACTGTTGGAGTGAGCCTTTTAGCTCAAGTTGTAGCAGGTCTGTGCTGTACAGCTGAAAGTCCTGAATTTAACCCCGTTGATGTACCATACAGGATAAAGGAATGGATAGGTTTTACACAGACACATCATCACCCCGGCTCTCCATCAGTTCTGTGTTCACACAACAAGATTCGGTCCAAAATCACAGAAAGACAAAGCTGGAGGGACTGTGCGAGGTCACGTAGGCCAGCCCCTTGCTCAAAGCAGAATCATCCCTGACTAAAGCAGCCCAGCCAAGCGCCAGTTTAACCTGCTCTTGAAAATTTCCAAGGATGATGATTCAATAAACTCTCTGGGTAGCCTTTTCCAATGCTCAACTGCCTTCGCAGTGAGAAAGTTCTTCCCAATCTCCACCCAAAAAATGTCCTCTGTTGTGGTTTGAAACCATTGCTCCTGTTCCCTGTGGCCACACAGAATCATATATACCCACCCTTCCAGGAATCAAATCTCTCCCTCCCAATAGTCTCTTCTTTAGACTAAGCCTAGTGCTTTCAGCTTTTGCTAGAATCCAGAGTAACCCCAATGAATGACTGTTGGATGTCAGTCCAGAAAAACTTCATTGATTTCATTAGAGTTACTTCAGAGTCACATGGGCATCTGCGCAAAAATAATCTGTTCCCTTTTTTATACTTATCATCAACCTTTACCCCGTTCCCTCTGCTCATTGAGCATCAGCCTTTTCTCTGAGAGCCTTCTCTATTTTAGCTCTGGCTGAAAGAGGTGGCTTCCCTAGATCTCTCCCTCTTCTTCAGTTCCCAATCTCCCCACCTTGTCTCCGCATACTGCCTCTTGACTCTGCATTGGCCTATTTATGTATGGCTCCCCACACCTATTCCAGTCCCCAGCGCTTGGAGTGGGTTTGGCTTCCAGGCAAGGCAGATGGCTTTGGCATAAGACAAGGAGTCAGGACTGCCTTGCAGAGATGGACACTAAAGCAGCTTAAGCTACCTGGAGAACTATTTTCTTCTGTCTAAAAAAAGAAGGTTATGGCTGTGACATGTTCGTGGCCTGGGCGCAACTCTACAGGGACCCGATGCCTGACAGCTGAAGGGTCTCCAGATGAGCTCCAATGGCTGGAAGGTAAAGTTTAACCAGTTCAGATTGAAAATAAGGCACCTGGTTTTAGCAGAGGGGCCCACTGGAGTATCTCCCAGCAAGCTATGGTGGGTGCTCTATCATGAGGAGCCCTTTAATTAGGATTAGATGTCTTCCTGACAGATATGCTAGTTCATCCATTAGTCTCTGGGTTAGATCCAGGAGCCACTGGGTGGCATTACCTGGCTGATGTTATGCAAGAGATCTCAGTGGTGCTTTCTGGGCTTCAAAGTTGTAAATGAAATCCTGGACTTACTGAGTCCAGGATGTGTTCCACCATTAACTTTCACTGGGCTGGGTTACATGCTATGGATCTCTTCCCAACCTAGTGCCTTGCCAGTGATCTTTGAATTATTAACCCTCTGCCTGCCTCAGGGAGCCATCGGGTTGTGTGTGTTAGTGTGAGTCATGTACACTGAGATCCTGGCATGGAAATGGGCTCCCATGCACAAAGACTAAAGGCAGAGTCATCAGGGTGGATTCGCACTGCGGGGCGAGTGTGGCCCCTGTGTGACAGCAGTTCTGACCCTTGTGGGCTTGCAGGTCCTGGGATATCTCCTTTCTCATATGCAAAGGAAAAGCAGGATCCAGGGTGCAGGTCCTGTGGACTCTGGGCAAGCTGGGCTGTGTGCCCTGCAGGACTCCGAAAAAAGATTCAGCCCCTCCTGGGGAGGTAAGGAAACAAGCAATTGAAGTTAATGAGCATTGCAGGCTGGACCCTTTAACGCTCCATTTGCAGGACACAGCGCACAGAAGTAAGCCATGAATTTTTGCAGCAGTTCATTAACAGGGAGGTAAACGTCCATCCCCATAGAGCCATTAGCCTAGGTCTGCTAATGGCAGCCAATAGCAGCATCCTCCCACCCTCCACCTTTCTGGGCTTTGCCAGCTCGGCCCAGCATATTACCTCCCTCGTAATCTTGGCAAAACATTGGGAATCCTGGGCACTCCTGGCACGTAAATGTAGAGCACATCTGCTTCTTCATGAAGGCTGGGTAGGTGTGAGCATGGGAAAGAGGGGGGACAGGCCCATGCAGGCTGAGCATGTGAGAGAAGAGGAGGACAGAGCTGTGCATCCAGAGTATGAGAAGAGGAGGCTGGGGCTGTGCACGCTGACACCTCGTTGGTATCCACTCCAGTCTGGCACAGCTCATTCTTCACTAAAAGTGGCTACCCACTGTCTCCTTCTGGGTGCCTGCAGGAAGATGGCACACAAACGCCCACAAACTCTCCCTATGCCTAAAGAAGGGCGTTTGTGCCCAAAAGCTTGCAATGAAAAACTTTTCCAACTATTTAATTGGTCAAATAAGAGTGATCACTTCTATGCAAAGAAAAGTTTGGATGCTTATCTTGCTGGGATCCTTTGACCCAAGCTGACTTCTTGCCCCTTGGGCAGGGGACTGGACTCGATGATCTTCCGAGATCTCTTCCAGCTCTAATGCCTATGAAATCTATGAAAACCTTGCCTGCAGGAAGATGAGTTTTCTGGGCCATGGCTCATTCCCAGCTGCCAGGTGTCCCTATTGCAGAACCTAGCACATCCTCAGGCACTAACCAGCCCCACTTTGCTTGCACCTGAGCAAAGAGGCCCAGAGCTGAATGGACCATGGGAAGTGGCAGCTCTTGTCCCACATGGGATTGAAGGGGGCTGCAGGGCAGGATGGTTCTGAGGCCTTTGGTCTCCAAGGCTGTCAGTGCAGCCGTTTCCCTAGCACTGTGCGGATAATAGTTGCCGGGCTGAAGCCAGGGGAATCACAGCGCCAGGCCATTCACCTCTGCTCTGAGCAGGAGAAGTTGGCAGTGGCCTGGCACAGCAGCTTGGAAACTCCAATGCCTCATGGTGGGGTGAGCAGGTTTCATCCCTGCTGCTTTGATTCACCACAAACTCACCAACTTTTCCCCTAGGAAATAAGAATTCCTAGAGGAAGGACTCTTGGGGTGAAGCAGATGGGCATCGATTGATACTGAGTGCCAGCGGGCAAGGATTGGCTCACAAGGCAGCACTCGGCACAGCCAGAGCTGGAAGATGATCTGTCCTTTGCACTGACAAACATACTTGCTCAGGGCAGAGCCAGTGTTTGGAGGGCGCAGACACCTGACATGGTCCTCTCTGGCCCACCCAGGCACCTGTGTGGCCCCTGGCTATTCCAGAGGCCTTGGTGCAACACATCTTAGTGATGCTGTTTTCTTCTAGCCAAGTCCTGCCATGATGTAGTGGTGCTACCCCAGAGGTTCCCAAGCTCCTGCCTCCTGCTCAGGTAGTAGAGTAGGGTTATAATAGATAAAGGGCAGATGGTAAAGAGGAGGTGACCTAATGGGTCAGTCCTCTCCCCTCCTAGATGGCTGTAGCAAGATAGGCCCCAGAGGGGTATAGACCAGCGGTTTGTAGTCCGTGTGCTCTTGTTTTATGATCTCTTTGTTGGTAGCGATGCAAAAACTGATAACAGGGGCTTTCAAGGAGGAGTATACTGAATTTCCTTCCTGGCCTGGGGAAATGGTGTCTGCTGTACAGGGGTGAGCACACGGAAGGAAATCACAGCTGTGAATCCAGCACCGGGGCCACCTCACCCTGACAGGCTGGTCTTTGTCTTCACAGGGCACCTGCTTCACTGTGACCTGAGTCCCCTACCTCCGCTAACCCCCAATGAATGAGCAGGCCCAGAGTAGGAGGGGATCTCTCCTGCTGGCATCTTCTTACCCCTTGAAGCCTGCCAATGTAACCTCTCTCCATTTCCCCCCAGAGCCAACCACCCCAGCTGGGGTGATGGCTTCTCCACTAGATCAGAGAGGGGTGTGAAGATCGTCTCTCAGTTATGGCAAGAGAGGGAGAGGCAGGACTCAGGGGTTGTAGTCATCGCTTTACCCCCGGAAGGATGTGTGGTTTTTAGCTATGGCCCCTTCCTGCTCTGCGGCTCAGTTTCCCCATCTCAGAAGTGGGGAAGATTAGTTCTGTGCCTGGGAGAGGAGGTGGGGAGGGCCAGGCTCGTGTTTGAAGACATCTTTGAAGGCAGGACATAGTTTATTCGCTTCCCCTGTCTCCCCGCAGAGCGACACGCACCTTGTGTAAGCATCGCAGGCAGGACGCAGCCTCTCCACATGCTGCAAGTTCAGAAGGAGTCACCCTCCTGCTGGGCTGACATTTTGAAGAGGATAAAACGTGTTGCTTTGGGGAATTCCTTCCACCGAACGTCCCCAGAGCTGTGCGAATCACCCCGGGGCAGTCGGCTGCATTTAGATCTGTCTCCGCACAGCTGATGGTGGTGCCTGAGCTAAGTGTGACCTCTGCCTGGTAGCTTCACCCTGGGCTTTGTGTCCTCACCCTCCTGGATTCTCCAGACATATCGCGCTCGCAGCTTGTCAGTGGCTGGCGTGCTGAGGGATGTGCAGGTGACAGGCAGCTGCCTAGTGCGGCTGAGAGACGTGTGGGCGAGTGGGAAGGTAAGTTTGGACTGACAAGGGAGGAAGGGAATGTGTGTTGGGGGGGAGATGTGTGGGAGGGGATGAGACAGACTGAGATGGGTCAGAGGAGACAGATCAAACATTTGAGTCATCACTTTGTTGCCAAGGTAAAGAGTTCAATTGCAGCCCATTAATCCCACCTATGGGAAATGAAGGGCTTTGAAAAAGACAGCAGTGTGGGCTAGTGGGTAAGAACATCAGTCTGTGAATCAGGATGCCTGGGGTCCACTCCTGGCTCTGCCACTAACCTCCTGTGTAACCTTGGTCAGTTCACTTCACCTCCCTCCCCCTACCAACACCCGCAACCAAAGGGAAACCATACTATTGAATTTCTTCTACAAGGCCATGGAGAAGAGCGCCATGGTCACAAGCAAGATGGGTAGCTGGTCAAAACCTGTGAATAGTTCCCTGAAAGATATTGGATCATGTTCAGCAAGGGCAAAAAACATCACACAGGTTACACTGCTGGTGTACATGATCAGCAGATGGGTATAAGCAACAAACTGGTGTGGTCCAGTGCACGTGCATAGCAAGTGTGACTCAAAATGCTGAGGGGTAGAAGGGAAAATAATGGTTTGGAGAGTAAGAATTCAAACCCAAGCAATCCCATTCTACTTGCTAACAGCACCCAGCTGTTTATAGCCCTTTTCCTCTGGGGATCTCACAGCAGCTGAAAAGAAGATGGATCACAAAACCTAGTGCACATATTCCTCTAAAGCAGATGGGCTCAGATTGGAAGTGGCATCATGAGACCATAAGTGGAGTCTCAGCTCCAAAAAATTGGGAACTGCTGCATTAAGGCCTGCTGCAAAGCCCACTGAAGTTGATGGGAGTCTTTTCTTGACATGAGCAGGATCTGGATCAGGCCCTAAAGCCTTCAAGCTACTGCAACACCATGGAAGACTTCAGGAAGGCCTTCGATACGGTATCCCACCCCATACTGGTGAACAAGTTAAGACGCTGTGACTTGGATGACTACACGGTCCGGTGGGTGGCGAATTGGCTAGAGAGTCGTACCCAGAGAGTCATAGTGGATGGGTCGGTATCGACCTGGAAGGGTGTGGGCAGTGGGGTCCCGCAGGGCTCGATTCTTGGACCGATACTCTTCAATGTCTTCATCAGCGACTTGGACGAGGGAGTGAAATGTACTCTGTCCAAGTCTGCGGATGACACAAAACTGTGGGGAGAAGCGGACACGCCGGAGGGCAGGGAACAAGTACAAGCAGACCTGGACAGGTTGGACATATGGGAGGAAAACAACAGAATGCAATTCAACAAGGAGAAATGCAAAGTGCTGCACCTAGGGAGGAAAAATGTCCAGCACACCTACAGCCTAGGGAATGACCTGCTGGGTGGCACGGAAGTGGAAAGGGATCTTGGAGTTCTAGTGGACTCCAAGATGAACATGAGTCAGCAGTGTGACGAAGCCATCAGAAAAGCTAATGGCACTTTATCGTGCATCAGCAGATGCATGACAAATAGATCCAAGGAGGTGATACTTCCCCTCTATCGGGCGCTGGTCAGACCACAGTTGGAGTACTGCGTGCAATTCTGGGCGCCGCACTTCAAGAGGGATGCGGATAACCTGGAGAGGGTCCAGAGAAGGGCCACTCGTATGGTTAAGGGCTTGCAGGCCGAGCCCTATGAGGAGAGACTAGGGCACCTGGACCGCTTCAGCCTTCGCAAGAGAAGGTTGAGAGGTGACCTTGTGGCTGCCTATAAGCTCATCACGGGGGCACAGAAGGGAATTGGTGAGTATTTATTCACCAAGGCGCCCCCGGGGGTTACAAGAAATAATGGCCACAAGCTAGCAGAGAGCAGATTTAGACTGGACATTAGGAGGAACTTCTTCACAGTTCGAGTGGCCAGGGTCTGGAACGGGCTCCCAAGGGAGGTGGCGCTCTCCCCTGCCCTGGGGGTCTTCAAGAGGAGGTTAGATAGGCATCTGGCTGGGGTCATCTGAACCCAGCCCTCTTTCCTGCCTATGCAGGGGGTCGGACTCGATGATCTATTGAGGTCCCTTCCGACCCTAACATCTATGAATCTATGAAAGCTGCTCTCTGGTTCAGAGGCAGCTCCCCAACTAAGCTGATTCCTCCTCCAAGCTGTGTCCTCCCTAGCACAGAACACCCCTCGCCCTCTCCCTGTACCTGAAGGCTCCTATTTACTCTGTTAGAGGTCTCTCTGTATCATTATCTTCCTCCAGCGCCTGCCTTCCTAGTTGTGAATTCCTCCGGCATGAACCTTACGGCAAAGAGCTGAAGAACGTTCTTCTACAACAGAGGCGTGAAGAAAAGAAAGCTCGTGTTCCCATTCAGAGTTGGTGAGAGATGTTTGCAGTGGTGGGGGTCTGAATGCCAATAACTTCTCATGCTCAGAAGCCTAGAGGGTGAGATAAGCAGTGCTGACAAGGCCTCCTTTGAACACTGCGATTTCAATCACCCACTAGAAAAGGACCTGGTGTTCCCATTTCTTTGCTTCTCCCTGGCTTCAAAGAACAAAAAGAGACAAATGTATTTATGCCTTTGTAGGCAGAGGCAAAGGTTGTCTCAAGACTGGGAGTGAAAGGGACAGGAAGGAAAAGGGGAGTTATTAATTAGGATTATTCATTATTATTTGTAGTGTGGTAGCTTCTGGGAGCCTCAGTCTGGGAGTAAGTCTCTACAGTGTCCGGCGCTGGGAGACATTTTTCATTGATGGTCCTTGTCCCAGAGGAGTTTCAAATCAAAACCCTGGTCCCAAGCGATGCAGATTTTTGAGGGGCCGTGTAGAGCCCCGTCAGAGCTCGCTTCCCTGAGAGGCAAACCCATCGGGTGCCTGGTGTTACAGCAGGGGGGCTGCTGGGCTCCTCCAAACAACCCGGCCCTTATTCTACTCCCTACGTGTGACTGGAGTATTTTGGGGTGAATCTAGCCTCAGTGGTAGGGACCAAGACTGAGGCGCAGAGCACCTAAGTGACCTGTCTCACCATGGAGGTACATGGGTAGGCAGCAGGTATGGGGGAGGCGTTTGGACTACTGCCAGGTTAAGGCCTGGTGCAGTGATGCCTGCTCCGGGACTGTAAAGCTGTCATTACATTCACACCAGCTGTTGAAAGCAAAGCAACAGGGAGCCCAAAAGAGACTTCAGGAGCTCTGGGGACAGCTCTTTCAAACCCTGATGCAGCTCACCCCAGGAAGAGAAACTAGGTCATAGACTCATAGACAATGAGGGTTGGAGGGGACCGCTGGAGGTCACATCTAGTCCAACTCCCTGCTCAAAGCAGGACCAACCCCAACTAGATCATCACAGCCAAGGCTTTGTCTATCTGGGAGAAAATCAGCTTCTAGATCCCTGAGGGGGATTTGAACCCCTGGTTCAACAAGCAAGGGGGAACCAGGCTGTGGGAGTGGCTGGCTTTGAGGACAGTAGAGCAGAGGAGAAGACTGGAGCCAGTCCCTGAAGTGTGGGGTAACCAGCTGAGCCACAAGTTGCCTTTTAATGACTGCACTGCAGGGCTCAGGAGAAAGCTCCACTCTCCCTGGGCTAACCCACAATGCCTGGACGCTCAGACTCCCCTCGATATCAGCCTGTGGGAGCCAGCTGTGCATCTCTGAGTGGCAGAGAAAGGGGAAGCACTGGGTGAGCCTAGGTGATACCCTATCCTTGTGGATGCTGAGCTGTATCCTGATCCCAGCAACGCCGGCATAAACCTGGTTTGGATTTACCCTGGGGTGAGTGAGGGCATGGCCTGACCTCGGACCAGAAGAGCTGTCTGTAGTTGCACAGCAGGAGTTTGCTTTAGCTCCCTTGAATCGGGAGGGCTGGGGGGCCTTGGGAGTCTGCCTGAGAAGGGGAGGCAGGGGTTTTATTTTCCATAGAAAACCATCGCTGCCTTTTGCCTCCAGCCAAAAGTCTCCACTCCCCTCCATGGTCTTCCTCCCCTGACTGGGTTAGCAGCAGCTCAGGCAGCAGAGCCTGGTGTGGGGCACGTGCGAAATCCAGCCGGAGGGAGAGGAGCAAGGATAGGGAAAGCACGCCACCACATGGAAGCCAGGGATGGCAAGAAGAGGCATCCTTAACCCCTGGGTGCTGGAGGAAGGCGAGCTTAGCATCCATCCACTGATTGCATCTCAGTTTCCAGAGGATCTTGTGAGTCACTTCAGTTGAAGTGGGGAGCAGCGGGCAGGGGGAAGGGCTCCTTCTCTTTTTGGGCAGCTTCGACTGCTTCTTCCTCCCTTAGGATGAAGAATCTTTGACATCCTGTTACTTTTAGTTGCTTCAGAGTGAGAGAGAGAGAGACAGAGAGATGGCAGAAGGGGTGTGGGGGGAGGAAACAGCAGAAGGAAGGGAGCAAGAGGGAGATCAGTCACTAGCCGGCTTGATAACAAATTCACTGACACGGGGAACAATTTTTCCCTGACGCTGCCAATTCCTTAATGACGTCGCCCGTTAAGGGCCCCGGAGGGAGGGGAACTTTGACTCTGCAGAAAACCCTCAGCTGAGACAGAACTGCTTTATTTAAGGCCCTGTAGGGCCTCTTTAAATATTAAAGGCTGAGCAATAATGGATGATGTTAGTTTAAGCTGTATGTGTGTAAGAGATGCTGCTATGAGAGCCCACATTTACACAAGGCAGGTGGCTGAAGGTGTGTGTGTGTGTTTGTCCCGGACTGTCAGGAATAGAAAGAGGTTTATTAAGAGCTCTACAGTAGATGAAGGGAGATGCACAGATCCTGCTTTCAGTTACATTGGTGGAAATCCAGAGTGACCCCATGAAGTTACTCCAGTATTACCCTCTACTGCATCAGCTGGTATAAATCAGCATTACTCCATTGACTTCAGTGAACAGCCCTAGGCTCATTGCTCCCATACCGTTACTGCTCCTTGTCTGTGCAGCACCGAAGAGGGTCAGGGTCAGGCCACGTTGAATTAGGTTCTGTACAATGCATAGTAAAAGACAGCCTCTGCCCCAAAGACTGGAAGGGAAGGGAAAATAAGTCTTGAGAAGGGAGAAGTGAGTTGCCAAGGGTCACAGCAGGTCAGTGGCAGAGTCAGGGATGAATCCCAGGTCTAACAGACTCCCAATGCAGTGTCCTACCTGCTGGAGGATGCTGCCTCTCTGCTTGAGTCTCTACCAGGTCCGGCATAGTCAGAACATCCCATGCAGAATATACACAAGTCCTTATTTGTATTTAAACATACTCGCTGGGCTTCTAACTTAGAGCTAACCTGCAGTTATCATGCCAGGGCACTTAGAGCACAACCAGATGAAGATCAGTGGCTTGTGAAAGAGCCTCTCTCAGCTGAACTCTCATTTTGCTTTGTTCCCATGCTACTTGATTGACTTCAATGGTGACGCTCCTGATTCAAGGAGAGAATCCAGCCTCCTTGGAGTAGTCAGCCTGCCTGGGGCTGCGTGCAGAGGCAGAAGCCCTTTCGTCTAAGCAGCTGAGATGTACAACCTAATTAAATCGGGATCTCTGCATCTGTCATCATCATCACAGAGGCCGGCACAGACAGGTCCATGGTACAATCAGCTGATGAACAGGTAACCAGGATTTCTGGGTTCATAGCCCTTCGCAAGGTGCTCTGGGGATCCCCACACGTTTGCAACAGAGGGTTATGTGGCCTCTCCAGAGACTAGCACCTCTGAGGACCCCCTTGGGAATGTTTTTGATGGTCTAAATGCTTGCTGAGCTGTGAGCTGAGCATGTGAGCCCAGGTTCTCCAGGGCAGCGGCAGCATAGTGCATTCTGCGCACAGATGACCTGCTGCTCAATGTTTTTGATCCCATGATGTAACTGTTGTTCATATGCCCCATTAGTCCCCAAGACAGCACTATACCCGAGTGCTGGTAGTTAAAGCAGGGCCAGATAAGGATCCTTTCCTACTGGTAGCAAGGAAGAGGTGTCACATCCCAGAAGCATGGTGCTGACATCAGAGGGTGTCCAATCCTGCAAGGTGTTCAGTGACTCCCTTACCCCTTGCTGACATTGTTGTGAGTGTGGGGGGTTTGGTGCCTCTTGGGGACTGGGTGTCTAGTCTGCAGCCTCTGCAGCTGGGAGAGCAGCACATCTGCACCTCTGAGCATCTCACAGCACGGGTGAGCTGCAGCACGCTCGGCTGTGACAGGGGCATCACTTGCACTCTCAGGCACTACTTGCCATTCCTGAGCAGTTCCCATCCTCTCCTGGGTGAGCTGTGCTGTTGACTCCAGTCCTTTGTGGAGTTCAGCTGATTTTCTTCTTTGTTCTCAGAGGAGGGGGAAGACCAAACTGAAACCAGCTCTCCTTGTAACCTTGAAAAGGGCCTCGGGGGCTGAAACACAGGCCTTTTTGCCAGGGCATTGAGAGCTCTAGGACAGCGGCATGGGACACAGGGAAAGAACGGCACTGCCAACTTCTGTGAAAGTTCAGATATAACTGAGCTCCTCTTCTCTTGTAGGGGATCCTTGTGAATGTCTAAGACTGACGTAGTGCATTTCCATGGGCGCTTTCCTGCGCCTGTTGTTCAATGTGTGTGGGGTCTTAATCCATGACCAGGGTTTAACTTATACAGAGATGCTGCATCCCAAGAAAAAACTTTGCAAATACATTGCCCTGAATTGGGATGAGAAGGCATCAGCACAAATCAGAGCATGTTATTGAATAAATTTGAAACTTTTTTTGGTTCTGATTTTGACTTTTTGTTTTGTAATCAAATTTAGATAAAAAATATATGGGTTTCAAATGAGAAATCCAAGCTTTCTGCTTTGAGAAGGTCAAAGGGGGACATTTCAGCATTTTCAAAGCAGTTCCCCCAACCAGGTTTTAAATGAAATTGGCCTGCAACTCATACCTTCTTGTAAAACAACTGCAGTGTCACTGAAACAGCATTTCCCAATGGGCAGCATTTTTATGACAACTTTTTTCTGATTTGATCTAAGGAGGGGGAATGGCAGAGAACAAATGTAAGGTTTCCAGGAGAGAATGGGCTGGGAGGTGGTGTTGGAGCAGCTCTGAACAAAAATACCTTCTGAGCTTGGCACACAGGGGAAGCTCAGAAATGTAAAGGAGTAGGATGCAGGGGGAAAAAACATAACAAAAAAGACCGAGAGTGTGGAGATACCTACCACCTGGAGGCATTTCAGAAGGGCAGCAGCTGTTAACTTCTGTTTGTTATGTGCAAATGTAGCAAAACTGCTCCAGCTTTAACACGGCTTCATCCAGGGTTAAAGTCGCAGTGGCTATGCTGCATTTATATTATTCTCAGCTTGTCCACAGGTAACTACTAGAACGTAACAGCTGCTGCCTTTTTTAAATGGCCTCAAACATACCCGCGTTCATGCCCTTAGATACCCAGAGCACAAGTGGCAAAGCTTCCTTTCGCTCCCCAGTGCCGGGAGAGCAAAGCTGGCTAGTACTGAACTATGGCTGTCCATAACATGCAGGCAGAAGGTGACAGCTCATTTCTGCCAGCGCTCTCCCCTGATGTAGCTGGCACTGGCCACTGCTGGGCACAGATGGACCAGGCATTTCAGTGGCCTGATCCAGTGCAACAATTCTGAGGTTTCTGCGCGGCATGATTAGTCCCGTTTGGTAACAGTCAACTAGCTATCGAAACATTTTATTGGGATAATAAATGCAGAACAGATGTGCAGGGCCAAATTCACTCGCTGGCATAAATGAGAGCAAAGGGATTTGGCCCTTTCTGCTTTTTTTTGCG
>NW_005842132.1:1511392-1515962 GCF_000455745.1 Alligator sinensis | reverse complement strand
TGCGTGCGTTGTTTGTTGTGTGGGGGGGGGGGGGGGGGGGGGGGGGAGGTGGTTCATACAGAAGCAGCAGCAAGGCTTTCATCTCCACCATGCCTTAGCCCAAGAGGGTGATGTCTGGGTGTGTTACACACTGGGCAGTGTGCGCTAGATGCCACCCTCATCTGCTCCAGGCAGAGGAGAGGCAAACTGGCTTGACAGCCTGGTTCTTTAATTCAAGTTGTATAAAACTCATCCTTTCAGCTTGGAGGACCCCAGAATGTCAGCCAAGAAGGCAGCTGTCACGTCAGGGCTGTTAGAAGACCCAAACCCTTGCATTTTGCAATTGGTCCCTTCATCTGAGAAAGGCAGCTCCCTCAGGACCTATCAGCACTACTCCAAGACCCCACCAAATGGACATGCTAAAGAGTATCACTTCCTGGAGCTGTTGTACATGAGCATAGACCTGCAGAGAGGACAGTCCGTACAGGGCATTAAGATTTGTATGGGGAAAGCTAGTCCTACAATCCTTTCGAATAGTAGTTCCCAAACTAAGGCTTGGGACCCTAGGTGGGGTCACGGCACTCAAACAGTAGGGTCCCAAGCCCTACAGAAGCTCGATGATAGCAGCCAAACTTGGACCAGAAATGCAGTTGTGAGCCTGGAAGCAGGGTTGACATGGGAGAGGATTAGGAATTGGCTTAAAGGAATTCGTTCCATTAGGGGGAAAAAAATGCTAGGGTAGA
This sequence comes from Alligator sinensis, assembly GCF_000455745.1. NCBI lineage: Eukaryota > Metazoa > Chordata > Crocodylia > Alligatoridae > Alligator > Alligator sinensis. The sequence continues at coordinate 1,515,240 of NW_005842132.1, read as the reverse complement.
TTTCCCCTTTGAGGTCATAAAACCTGAGGGGGACAATAGAGGAAAGGAGCCCCTTGCTTCTTTGGGTTGCTTCTGTTTGTTTAATTTGTCTTTAATCCCTTCCTATCAAGGCCCTCGCACTGATACATTATTTATGATGCACGAATAGGAAAGTGCCGTAGCAACCATCCCATCCTCTGGAGCCAGCCCATGCTCATCAGCCAGAACTCAGAGCAAAAAACAATGTCTCTGCCTTCTGTGTGGGAGGAGGAGAAGGAAAGGGTTGAAAAAAAAGATAAAGACTTCAAAGTACTTGAGCAAATATTTACAGGTTCCAAGACAAAAATATATCTACAGTGTCATCCGGAGGATATAGGGGCTCAGGCTAGAAGCAAAGGCCACTCGCAGCTCCATTTGTTATATTGATTTATAAAGACTATGTATATTGATTTTCATGGGCTGTGCATTTAGCAAGGATGCGCAACTAGGACGAGACCTGTACTCCGGTGTTGGCAAGGGGCCATGGAGATGATTCCTGCCTGTTCCCTTTTTTGTAAAGTTAAAGCTTTGGAAACACCCCCTTGAGCTAGAGGAAGTGTGATGCAAATGTGGAGCTTGCTCCAGGTGCGAGGAATCCCTAGCTGGGGATTTACCTGTTAATGCCACAGTTTGAAGCTATGTAAGCCTGATCCTGAGCGGTCCCTTCACGCTGCTTCAAGAGAACCTGAAATGGATCTCTGGGTGCATCTGGACTGAGATTTAGCCATCCCTCATCCATTGGGAAGAGGAAAACTGGAAATGGATTTCTGGATCCATCTGAAATGGAGATATAAGTGGACCACAGGGGTCCTGAATGCCCTCAGGGATGTCTGCCAAGTGAGGGAGCAAGTAGAGCCAAAGGATAAGGTTGCCTGTTTAGCCTTCAGATGGGGATAGTTCAGGGTGGTGGCCTAGGGACTTCGTGTTGTGTGTGTTGTTGCCAATCCTCTGAGCCTCACAGAATGACAGCACTAGCCAGGGCCATGGGTGCTGTGCACAGACATTGTGTAAGCTCCTTTCGAACCTCTGTGTCCATGCCCCTCCATCCTGCCCCAAAGCTCCCAGGCCCTGGCTCCTTGCATGCAGTCAGCCAATGCACCTCTGTCCCTACCCCTTTGTCATGTCGGTAAGAGGCTTCTGTGTAGATGCCCAGCTGAGTCTCCCATGCTCCATCCCCTTCCTCCTGCTGCATTGAAGCTCCATGCCCTGGCTAGTATCAAGCGCACGGTGGGGACTGTGCCGCAGAGCAAGACCTGCTGGAGAAAGTGGCAGAGGAGCCGTGTGTAGGTAACCACATGCTCCAAGCTGACCTGTTGCCCTTGGACAAGTAACAGCAGCTTGTTGTGCCACTCGCTTCCTCCTGTGGGGAAGAGGCTGTTTGTTCCCCTCTCTACGTGGCTGAACTTTTAGCTGCCAGGCACCACTTGCTTTTCCCCCTTGAGACAAGACAGGTGGCAGAGATGATGCTAATTTGTTGCAGTTCAGTGAAGGTAGGATCCTCTCGGGTAACTTCTTCATTGACACTTATGGGCAGAAAAACATGATTTATAGAGTTGGGTCCAGATCCCAAGCCTGGAAGGGCTTTGACCTGGGCTCTGGTTCAGACCCAGCATGGAGATAACAGATCTCTGTGCCAGTTTGAGAGGGGAGGTCTGTACCTGGGTTTTGGGTTGTGCCCTGTCTCCAGCTGACAGGTTACCAATGAAGCTTCAGATCGTATGACTCGAAAGCAGCTGTGTTGTTTAATAGCTGAGGGCCTGCAAAGAACCGTATGCGCGGGTGACTCTTTTTTGTGTTTGCTTTGCTGAAAAATGTACACGCTCGAGACTTTTTCAGGATTGGGCCCCGCTTTTCCAGGGCAAGGTGGAGGCTGCCTGTTGCCATGTCTTTGCTGGAGGGGAAGTGGTGAGTGAATTCATGTGAAACACATTAGCTTGACAGCCTTTCTCAACACACAACACCTGTTTATCCACAGAGAATATACAGCATGGGCTGAGGGACCGGGAGCTTCCCAGGGTCATGTCTCAGCCCTGACCACCCAGCTCCCCAGCCACTATGGGATCAAAGCTAAGCTTAAAGCCTTAAGACCCAGTTCTGGCATGACTCGGTGAGTACATGGGACCTATCCTCACATCTGAGATAATGTTGCAGTGTTGTGCCTCCAAAAGTCTGCTATACCTCCGGTGGTCTGCACTGTACCCTGGAACGTGTGCATGCATGCGTGTGTGTGTCTGTATTCACAACCTCTGGCTCCCTAGAGGAGGATGCAGTTGTTAGAGCACAGCAGGCAGCCTATACAAATAGCCAATCTCATTGGGAGTAACCAGTGTGTCCTCTAAGCTCATAAGCAAATTCAGGATATGTCTTAGCTCAGAGACCTGCGTTTCCTTGTCCCTGGCCCTCAGCGGAAGGTAGCTCTGCAGTAAGGAGTGTTCTAGTTAGTGCTAGGTTGTGCTTGAACCTTTCAGGAATGGCCCAAGGCTGAAAGAGCAGAAGTGGCTGCAGGTCAGGTCTCAGCAGAGCCTTGTGGGACTCCACAGTAAAATCACAGGTGGGTGCAACTGGGCTGGAATGGCGTACCTTGGCAGAGCTGGGACAGGGTGGTGAGAGCTGTAGCAGGAAGGGTGCTATGGGTTGAGGTACATTGATATGGGGGGGTGGGGCCAGGCTGTAAAGGGGGCTGTTGGGTAAGATTGGGGTGTACTGGCAATGCTATGTGCAAGGAAGCACATAATGGCCAGATGGGTGAAGCTGCACTTGCAGGAAGGATCTCAGAGCACCCTGTCAAATGTTGCTCTCATTTACCTTGGCACATGTTAGGAGTAACTCCAGTTCAGTAGGTCGAGTTAGGCTGATGCAAACCCAAGCAAAATGGACCAGGATTAGATAAGCGATTGCTTCCATGATTCAAGTGCTCACCAAGAGGGAGACACCTGCATAGCCAGGATTTGGACAAGACGCCTGCCTTTGCCCAGCTGGAGCAGTGCAGGCTGAAGTCATTGCCCCAGTAAGAATGGCTCAAGTAGCAGTGACACACAGATGGCACTCACTGACTTACAGATGACAGTAAAGCACTCGATGGCCAAGATGACTAGCAACCACAGGGCACCCTGAGCTAGCAGGAGCCAGAGCAACCTAACAAGAGTGGGATGAGAGAGGCCCGAGGCTGCACACACTGGGAGTCTGGTCTAGTGGCTGCAGCATAGGGTCAAGGAGCAGGGTCCCACTGGTGAGATCAAGGACCAGCAACCTCTCCTTTTACAGCATCTAAATGGAGCTTACACAGGGCGCAAAGACTCTCTCTCAAGCATCCTAGGGCCAAGTCAAATGCTTAGGTGCCTCCCTTAGTATCCTGGAGCCCAGTGTAGGCTCCAGGGATCGCTGCTCAAAGTGCTCATCATTTGAAGTCAGTGGGCCTAAGTCTGACTTGGTGCAAGCAAGTGCAGCTCCAGTCATGTGCATTTGCTGACAACGACGTCTGAATCCAGCCTTGTGGCTTTAAGATCATATCCGGTAAGGCTGTTTCTGCAACAGGTGGGGAAGCCAGGGCAGGTGCTTGTGTGTGCACACATTGATTTATCAAGGGGTAATCACACCTCAGGGGATCTTGAGCATTTAGCCTGTGCTACAAGCCTGTTAATGCCACCAGCAGGTGATTATCTGCTGATAACTACACATTCTGCTCCACTTCTATGAAGAACGGCAGCTCCTACTGCTTCCCATCAGTGTAAACTTTCTTCCCCCTTTTTTCCTTCCCCATAAATCCAGGCCCTCCTTGCCTGTTGCTGCATAGAAATGGGAACCTGAATAATAGCAAGCACCTGAAAGAG